>NC_057809.1:348536795-348884592 GCF_018294505.1 Triticum aestivum | reverse complement strand
CGCGCGCCGCCCGAGCCGCCCCGCTCCGGCCGCCGCACCACCGCCGCCTCGACTCCCGCCTCCGCACCGGCGACCGCCACTCCGGCCGCTCGACCGCGGCCACCTCGCCGCCCGACGCCGGCGACCGCCCCGGCCAAGCTCCTCCACCTCGCCGCCCGAGCTCCGGCGACCTATCCGCCTCTCCCTCGTCTCCGGCGCTGCTCCGACATAAGTCCGGCGACGACTCCGGTCGGCGAACCTCGATCGCCGTTGAGCTACAGGAACCCTAGATCTAAGATCTGGATCGGGTTGATTTTTGCCTCCGTTTCAATATTTTTGCATATATTCATCGCATCACATCTCTGCATCTGTGGCTCCGTTTTGGGCGTGTAGCATATCAAATTGTTCGTCTCGACGAGTACTTCATTTCATCTCATTGCCTCATGTTCATTTGAGCTCATTTTGATGCCCTAAATGCTATTGGAAGAGTGCTAGTTTCTGTTAGTTTCAGATTCTTATCAGCAAATGCACTTTTGTCATTTTACCATGATTAATGTGTGCCTCCTATTATATTGAGCTCTACATGAGTTTTGAAGTATGCCATGCCATCTTTACAAGGGTGTATGCCATGTATTTTTGTGATCTCTGTGGTGACTAGCACAAGCATGCAAAGTAGCCCTCGTAATGTTGCTGATTTCAGGGACTTAGAAATATTCTAAGTCTTTGCCCTGTCATTATTTTTATGCCATGTGTTCTTGTTGCTACAGATTGATCCATGCCCCTTTTCAGCATGATCAGTAAGGATGTTTTGTAGATATTGTGGTGCTATATCCATCCATGTCTTTGTTTGCATTTATGGAGCACCCTAGCTTGACTCAATCGAGCTCTACTTTTGCTATAAGATGTTCCTGGCAGAATGTTTACATGTTAAGCATTTTTCCCGAGCTTGTTGTAGTTGATCCATGCATGCTATGATGTTGTTCTTGCCATGTTTAGCTTCTATGCCATGTCTACTTGCTGGGTGTATGCTTAGTTTATCATGCAATGCTTTGTGGTGAGTGCATCGAGCTCGTAAACATGCCTACTTGATATCTATTTTGCCATGCTCCAGTTTTCTGCTAGGTCTGAATCTGTTAATGATAATTGCTATGTTCACATGGTTGCCATTGTATTTTATGATCCCTTTTGGCTTATGGTCAGTAAGGGACTTTTGTTGTATGCTTTGAGTAGCTTTATGCCATACCTTGCTTTGCCATGATATGTTCCTATAGCATGTTGTTACCTTGCTCTAAACATTGCTTCCTGATGTTAAATTCCTGACATGCTGTTAATTTCACTAAGTCTGAAACCTGATGTCTTTTGCACTTTTGCCATGCTTGTTTGAACCTGTTATTGAGTGAATTAGCCATAGCTCAGTGTTCATCTTTTGTCAAGCATCTTGAGTGGATCCCTGCCATGTATTTTGTTGTCATGTTAGAGTGCTGTAGCTTGTTGTTCTTGTTGCATTTAGATGGCCTCGTGCTGTTAATCGCAGATCGGTGCCATATTTGTTTTGCTTGCCATTTCCAAACCGTGCATCCGATTCCGGTGATCTTTATATCGATTTCGAACGAAATCAACTCCTCTTTCCAGTGGCACTCTTGGTTTTCCAAGTTGAGTCCAGGTTCAATCTTTCCTTTCCAAAACATGCATATGCATCGCATATCACATCCTGCATATCATGCCATGTTTTGCATCATGTTATTTGTGCATTGCATGTGGTTGATTGTGTCTCTTTTTCTTGTTGTTCTTGCTTTGGGTAGAGCCGGGAGATGAGTACGTGATCGAGGAGCCCGTTGAGTACGCTTACAAGGATCAAGCTAACGTCAACTCGGAGAACTTTGCAGGCAAGATGACCATACCCTCGAAATCACTTCTATCTTTGCTTGCTAGATGCTCGCTCTTTTGCTATGCCTATGCTACGATACATACCACTTGCTTATCATGCCTCCCATATTGCCCTGTCAAACCTCTAACCCACCTTGTCCTAGCAAACCGTTGTTTGGCTATGTTACCGCTTTGCTTTAGCCCCTCTTATAGCGTTGCTAGTTGCAGGTGAAGATTGGAGTTTGTTCCTTGTTGGAATATGTTTATTGTTGGGATATCATTATCTTATCTTGATCTACTTTAATGCACCTATATAGTTGGTACAGGGTGGAAGGATCGGCCTTATGCCTGGTGTTTTGTTCCACTCTTGCCGCCCTAGTTTCCGTCATACCAGTGTTATGTTCCTTGATTTTGCGTTCCTTACACGGTTGGGTTATAATGGGAACCCCTTGACAGTTCGCCTTGAATAAAACTCCTCCAGCAATGCCCAACATTGGTTTTACCATTTTCCACCTAGCCTCTTTTTCCCTTGGGTTTCCGGAGCCCGAGGGTCATCTTTATTTAAACCCCCCTGTCGGTGTCAAAACCGGCGGATCTCGGGTAGGGGGTCCGGAACTGTGCGTCTAGGCGGATGGTAACAGGAGACAAGGGACACGATGTTTTTACCCAGGTTCGGGCCCTCTCGATGGAGGTAAAACCCTACTCCTGCTTGATTGATATTGATGATATGGGTAGTACAAGAGTAGATCTACCACGAGATCAAGGAGGCTAAACCCTAGAAGCTAGCCTATGGTATGATTGTTGTCCGTCCTACGGACTAAAACCCTCCGGTTTATATAGACATCGGAGAGGGCCAGGGTTACACAGAGTCGGTTACAATGGTAGGAGATCTACATATCCGTATCGCCAAGCTTGCCTTCCACGCCAAGGAAAGTCCCTTCCGGACACGGGACGAAGTCTTCAATCTTGTATCTTCATAGTCCAGGTGTCCGGCCGAAGGTATAATCCGGCTATCCGGACACCCCCTAATCCAGGACTCCCTCAGTAGCCCCTGAACCAGGCTTCAATGACGACGAGTCTGGCGTGCAGATTGTCTTTGGCATTGCAAGGCGGGTTCCTCCTCCAAGTACTTCATAGAAGATTTTGAACACAAAGGTACTGTCCGGCTCTGCAAAATAAGTTTCCACATATTGCCATAGAGAGAATAATATTTACACAAATCTAATCTGCTGACGTATTCCATAGCGTGACATCACACCACGGCCAAGTCTTTATTCGAATCGTTTTACTGTCCCACCTCAGCGCGTTTAGTGAGGCGGTTTCCTTGGCACGTCTTTTCAAAGCAGAGATCATGTCCCCTTATTCTGGGATTCTCATCAATACGGGCGTGTCTAACCCAATCGCGCCATTGATTACAGCGCTTGGGAGATAAGCGAGTTTTACCAGGCTGGTGGGGACGCATAGTCGCGTCCGCCCATATAAGGGGATATGGATCCACCTTTTCATCCACACCTTCTTCCTCCTTTGCATATCCATTTTCGCGCACTCGAGCTTCAGCGCACAAGTCCGCACACCCCACCTCAACCTTCTCCAGCCATGTCCGGAGCGGGAGGCAAGTGGATGGTCTCCTCGTCACGGAGGGACACATCAAAAAACTGAGGAAGGCCGGATGCTTGTCTAACGACATTGCGCACCGGCTTCCCGAAGAGGGGCAGCTCATCCCCACCCCTAGGCCCCATGAGAGGGTGGTGTTCCTCCCCCATTTCCTCCGCGGACTGGGCTTCCCTCTCCACCCATTTGTCCGAGGGCTCATGTTCCACTATGGCCTGGATTTCCACGATCTAGCCCCGAACTTTGTCCTCAACATCTCGGCGTTTATCGTCGTGTGCGAGGCGTTCCTCTGCATCCGCCCCCATTTCGGCCTATGGCTCAAGACTTTCAATGTCAAGCCGAAGATGGTGCGCGGCACCCAGGCGGCGTGCGGAGGCGCCATGGTGGGCAAGATGCCCAACGTCCTATGGCTCGAGGGCTCCTTCGTGGAGACCCTAAAGGGGTGGCAATCGGGGTGGTTTTACATCACTGAGTGGGTCGCAGCCCCCGAGTTCTGATCTGGACCCCCTACGCGGCTCACCTCCTAGAAAGAGACGGTCCTGTCGTGGGGTAAAAAAGGAGAGTTGACCGGACTCCAAACATGCGTCCAAACCCTGGTGGACATGAAGCTCAAACATGTCAACGCAGTCCAGGTTATGCTCATCTGCCAGATCCTCTCGTGTCAACAACGGGCTTTCAACCTGTGGGAGTTCGACCCAGCACAGCACCGAACTCTGAGCAGGCTCTTCGACACGACGTACGAAGATGCCCGGAAGGTGCTTTTCAAGGGCGTCGAGGCCCCCGCATCCGCTACCAAGGATCGTGGATTCAGCACGCAGCGTCACGCTAGTGCGGTAAGCTGTTTTTACCTTTTATAGGGTATTAGTTTTTCATAGTTTGACTCCATGCGGGATCTAAGCTCCCTTACCTTTGACAGGATTGGCAGGAGACGTCCGGACAGATCAACTATCTGGCTCCTTTGCCCGAAGGCCCAGCGGACGCTCGCTTGGCGAAGCTGCTGTGCTGGAGAAGAAGGCCAAGAAGAAGGCCGCGGGGACTCGAAAGAGTGCCCGGCGCCTGGAGGCGTCGGATTCATCATCCGATGACTCCAAGATGCACTCCTCCCGTGAAGACGAGGAGGAGGAAGAAGAGACCTCTCCCCCTCCAGCTGGGGGAGGGAAGAAAAGGAAGGCCACCCCAACTGGGGAGGCCGAAGGGTCTAAGAAGGGGAAAACCCTTCCTCCGGACTACTCCACCAACGCCGACGACGGCGAAGAGGAGTGGCCACTCAGGGCCAAACCCCTAGCGAAATCATAAGTATCCGAATACCAGAGTGATTCATAGTATTCCTCCATTGCACAGCTTTTCCTTATGTCGAACATGTTTATGCAGTCCACCCAAAGACCGGCTCGACGTGTCGTCGAGCGTTTCCCTGGATTCGTCGGATGTGAAATCACTTCCGACGGCTACCTCCCCCCACCCTACGGACAATGCCAAGGTGGCGTCCCAACAGGTTCCAAGCCAGGAGGAGGTGGTCCTGGAGGCGCCGCAAGGTGACCTCCCGGACTCCAGGCGTAAAGGGGATAGAACCCCTAAGGGCTCCAAGTCCGGCCTTGAGCCGGACACCGCGCCGGAACCTTCAACGGTTCCGGACTCTGGTAGGCAGCCTCCTTCCAAGAGGAGCAAGCCTACCAAGCCGGCGACCTCCGTCCAACCGGAGGCACCAGACAATTTGCTGGAGGTGCTTAACGGCGCCTCCATCGACAAGGAGCACCGCACTATTATGAGTGCGGTGATCCAGAAGGTTCAGTCCGCCAAGAGCGGACTGACTAAAGCCTGTGCCAGCCTTCTAACAGGCTTTGAGGTAAGTAAAGAATATGTGAAAATATTACCGCATAGATAGTAGCCCCTGATGATCTGTTCGGCGTTCAAAAAGAAAAGCCAAATAGAGGATCTAATAACATTTGCAGGAGTCTAACATAATCAAGTCAATATGCGTATGCAGGCTTCGCTGCTGGCATCCGCCGCACTGACTGCGGAGGTGGATACGCTGAAGCAAAACCTCGGGCGGTCCGAGAACGAGCTCGGCCATGCCAAGAGGCAACTCGAGGAGAAGGAAGGTAAGTAATACCTTGCGCAAGTATATAGAGAAGATGTGGTTGCAAAAAATGACAGGATCAACGTGCTATTATAGGGGCCACGGCCGAGGTGGCAATCCTTAAGAAAGCGCTCTCCGAGGCCGAAAATAGAGCGGTCGCAGAGCGCACACTGATAGGGAAGCAGGAGGCGCGGGTGGAGGAGGTGCAGAAAGAGCTCCAGGATCTCGTGAAAAAACATGAGAGTTTGGAGCTTGACTCAAAGACTCAAGCGTCCGAGCTTGCGGCAGCCTTCGAAAGCGCGAAGTCTGCCAAGACCGAAGCCCAGAAAGCCCTCCAAGAAATTGAAGCGATGAAGAAGATAGCGGTAGGTAAGGCATTCATTATGCAAAGCAAGCACGTGAAAGTGAATTACTTGTTACTTACCCGAGTCCGGAGCTCTCCAGGAGCATTCGCAGATTTGCCCCGCAGTGCGTCTGATGCCGCCGCCTACTACCGATCCAAGGAGGGGAGCTCGACAGAGAAGGTGTTCTGGTCTCAGTATGCTGAGGCCGGACACCTAGTGCCTTTGAGCGACCAGATGAAGCAAATGGTCGAGCTCCACAAGGTGGCCGAACAGGCCATAAAGGTCCTCATAGTTCGGCTTTGGCCTGGAGAGGCTCTGCCTGGGAGCTACTTCGGGCTGGTGAGGCGGCTGGTGGATGCCTGTCCATGGCTTGAAGTAATCAAGCACTCCGTCTGCATCGAAGGTGCCCGTAGGGCGCTTGCCCGTGGTAAAGTGCACTAGGGCAAGATGGATGCGGAGAAGCTGGTGAAGGATGGGCCGCCGCCGGGCAAGGAGCATCGCGTCCCAGAAGCGTATTATGAGGGCATCCTAAAGGGTGCCCGCCTTATAGTGGGTGAATGATCCAAAGATGTAATTTTTGAGTAAACTCGCATTTGTGATCCTGTACGCTGAAAACTTGTTCATATGCGCTAAGCAACGCTTTTGAATTTAAAATATTACCTTCTGTGCGGCCGTTTATCAAATTTGAGAGATGGCGAGTCGTCGGCGACTGCCCCCATGCCACGAGTGCTGGGGTGTTCGGGATAAACATGAGCGCTCTTTTTCCCATTCTTGGGTCCTTCGAGGGAGGCGCTCAACACAACGAACAAGGCAATCAGACTATAATGCTTGAACACTCTCACTTAGCCATAGAATTCTATAATTTTAAATTTCGCGAAGCCCCTAGTGTTTGGAAGACCGAGTTTGGGGCGCTATCCACGCCTAGGCCGGACAAAGCCGACTCCTCGCTCTAAGCGGCATAAGTCTTTAGGGACTCGAAAACCTCTCGAACAGCGACCAGCTCTCGCCTCATCATGACAGTCAGTTTTAGCTTTCTCTACTGAGGTGCTTAGCCCAGCTCAACTGGGGCATAATCATAGTAGTTCTCCTAGTGCTACCTTAGCCGATATAACGGAACATAAGGTACCAAAACATAGGAGCCGGGCAAACCCAACTATTGACCCAAGACATGATTCGAAGCCGATGCATATAATGCTATAAGTTCGGGGTGCCGCACTTGTGAAAGTGTTCGGACTTCTCACACCGTATTGTAGGGTACTTAAGCTCCTGGCGTATTGTCCGTACCAAAGGGTACGGGTGCAACATGTCATTAATGAACATATATTCGTAAAAAAGAGTAATGCAATAATAGACGGAAGCTATGCATTGTTTATTTAAAAAAGCTGCAATCAAAGCAGAACGATACAAATAGTGCAATAAGCAAAAGATGGGACTATTTAACATGTCCTTTCCAGGGGTGAGCTGTGGAATGGTATGTGAAACAGGTATACTGCTCGTTACAGAGACCACCTTAGAGTTCCATAGTGCGGCGTAGCTTTCTGCTTCCCTGGTTGTATCGTTTGTGCGGCAATTGTACTGCCAGACAAGCCTTCCGAAGAATGGAGTCCTGAAAATAACAGAAAATTAAGAAATCGGCAGCCCCTAGTGCGGTTTAAGCCGTGTTTCGGGCGTGCCGTGATGGTGCCCCTCCCCCTGTGCCCATGGTATTTCCAGAGCATAGTTATGTACGCGCAACACTGGTTTCGCAAGTTCGCGAGGGTTGGGGTTGGGGCCGCATTGCTACACTTGCTCGGAACATGCCAGGAAGTCTTGTTGTGGGTTGCTCCGGGCGTGCTTGGCAGTGTCCGGACGTTTAATGGCTGGACTGGAGAATTGCCTTGAGAGGCTGCTTTGTACTTCTGCTGCGAGAGCCGCCATATGCTCCTCCGTTCGGAGAGAGCATTCGGTGTTTCCATTGACCGTAATGACTCGTCGAGGGCCTGGCATCTTGAGCTTAAGGTATGCATAGTGCGGAACCGCATTGAACTTGACAAATGCGGTTCGCCCGAGCAGTGCGTGATAGCCATTACGGAACGGGACTATGTCGAAGATTAACTCCTCGCTTCGGAAATTATCCAGAGATCCGAAGACCACTTCAAGTGTAACTGAGCCTGTACAGTTGGCCTCTACACCTGGTATGACGCCTTTAAAGGTCGTTTTAGTGGGTTTAATCCTCGAGGGATCGATGCCCATTTTCTGCACTGTATCCTGGTAAAGCAGGTTCAGGCTGCTGCCGCCGTCCATAAGGACTCTAGTGAGGTGAAATCCGTCAATAATTGGGTCTAGAACCAATGCGGCGAATCCACTATGACGGATGCTAGTGGGGTGGTCCCTTCGATCAAAAGTGATTGGACAGGAAGACCATGGGTTGAACTTTGGGGCGACTGGCTCCATCGCGTATACGTCCCTTAGCACAGGCTTCCACTCCCTCTTGGGGATGTGGGTTGCGTATATCATGTTCACCGTCCGCACTTGTGGGGGAAAACCTTTCTGTCCACTGTTTTTCGGCGGCCGGGGCTCCTCCTCGTCATCGCTATGCAGCCCCTTGTCTCTGCTTTCGGCATTTAACTTGCTTGCCTACTTGAACACCCAACAATCCCTGTTGGTGTGATTGGCTGGTTTTTCGGGGGTGCCATGTATCTGGCATGAGCGGTCGAGTATTCGGTCCAAACTGGACGGGCTCGGAGTATTTCTTTTGAATGGCTTTTTCCGCTGACCGGGTTTAGATCCTCTGAATCCGGCATTAACTGCCGTATCCTCAGCATTGTCGCCGTTAATGCGGCGCTTTTGCTTGTTGCGGCGCGACCTGCCACTGCTGTCCTTGGTATCCGAATTACCAGGGCTCTTGGTCATGTTATTGCTGCGAGCTAGCCAACTGTCTTCTCCCACGCAAAAGCAGGTCATAAGTGTCGTGAGGGCTGCCATAGATTTCGGCTTTTCCTGTCCTAGGTGCCGTGCAAGCCACTCGTCGCGGATGTTATGCTTGAAGGCTGCTAGGGCCTCTGTGTCCGGACAGTCGACGATTTGATTTTTCTTGGTTAGGAACCATGTCCAGAATTGTCTGGCCGATTCCTCTGGCTGCTAAATTATGTGGCTTAGGTCATCAGCGTCTGGTGGTCGCACATAAGTGCCCTGGAAATTGTCGAGAAATGCGGCTTCCAGGTCCTCCCAACAACCAATTGATTCTGCTGGCAAGCTGTTAAGCCCATGCTGAGCTGGTCCTTTAAGCTTGAGTGGGAGGTATTTGATGGCGTGTAGGTCATCACCACAGGCCATGTGGATATGGAGATAGTCCTCGATCCATACCGCAGGATCTATTGTGTCGTCGTATGATTTGATGTTCACGGGTTTGAAACCCTCGGGGATTTGATGATCCATTACTTCATCTATGAAGCATAGTGGGTGTGCGGCGCCTCTGTATTGGGCCATATCACGACGCAGCTCAAACAAAGCTTTGTCTACTGTGTTCGGCCCGGCCGGATTTACTGTATCCGTCGTGACGAGTACCATCTCATGCCGTGGGGCGCCCATGCGATCCGTAGATCGATCTTGTTTTCCTTGCCTTGTCTTCCAATATATCTCGCAGGTCTGGCGCATTTTCCCGTTCCTTGGTATTTTTTAAGCGGTGCCGGGTGCGGCTTGAGTGGAGGGCCAAGAGGCCTCTCTGTTGTGGCCACGGGGTGGCCGGTCGGCCACATCATGCGCTGGTGATGTAGGTTTATGTGCTTCCTCCTCTAATCGGGGTAGCAACATGTGCTTTGGGTAGCTCTTGGAGGGGCGTTCGAGTTCATACTCTTCGGCCGCAAGGACTTCAGTCCATCTGTCGGCTAGTAAATCTTGATCAGCTCTAAGATGTTGCTGTTTTTTCTTGAGGCTGCTCGCCGTGGCCATAAGCCTGCGCTTGAAACGCTCTTGTTCGACGGGATCCTCCGGCACGACAAATTCATCGTCGTTGAGGCTTGCCTCGTCTTCGGAGGGAGGCATATAATTATCGTCCTCGACCTCTCTATCTGCTGCTCTCTCTTGAGGGCTGGCTTCTCCATCCTCCTGTGCTGAATCTTGCTGGAGGTGGTTGTCTTCAGCACTGTCCGGGGTGTTATTATCTCCCGTGCCGGAATCACCGTTTTTGCTTTGGCGGGATTTAGAGCGGCGCCGCTGACGCCGGCGCTTAGGCTGCTTCTTGGAGGGGTCATCCTCCGCTGTTCCATCGCCATTGCCTTCTTTTGGGGTGTCCACCATGTATATATCATACGACGAGGTGGCTTTCCAGTGCCCTATAGGCGCTGGTTCTTGATCGTCTCCTACATCGGCGTCCATACCGTCGATATCTTCGGAGTCGAAGTCGAGCATGTCGGTTAAATCATCGACAGTGGCTACGAAGTGGGTGGTGGGTGGGCTTTGAATTTCTTCATCATCCGCATCCCAACCTTGCTAACCATAGTCCAGCCAGGGCTCTCCTGATAAAGAGAGAGACTTTAGTGAATTCAGAATATCGCCGAAGGGCGAGTGCTAAAAGATGTTCGCGGCGGTGAACTCCATGATCGGCGCCCAATCGGGTTCGATCGGTAGGGGCGCGGAGGGCTCGGAGTCTGGAGAGGAGTCCGGCTCCTTGGAGTCACGGGCTTCACAGAGAATAAGGCTGGTGTTCGGCTCGATCGCCATAAAGATTGCAGCCCCCGAGGCGGTGTCCAACCAGCCATCCTCGGTTGGCGCAGTTGGCTCCGAATTAAGGGTCGGAGCTGATGCGGGTGCGGCCTCCAGGGCACTGTTCGGCAGCAGAGCTAGATCATGCCCATCGTGACAGTGTGGCGCGCTCGGTTGCGGCTCGAATCCGTCGAAGATCAAGTCTCCGTGGAGGTCGGCCGTGTAGCTCAAACTTCCAAATCTGACCTGATGGCCAGGGGCGTAGCTTTCGATCTGCTCCAGATGGCCAAGCGAATTGGCCCGCAGTGCAAAGCCGCCAAATACGAAGATCTGTCCAGGGAGAAAAGTCTCACCCTGGATCGCATCGTCGTTGATGATGAGAGGAGCCATCGGGCCTAAAAGTGACGACACAGAGGAACTCTCAATGAAAGCACCAATGTCGGTGTCAAAACCGGCGGATCTCGGGTAGGGGATCCCGAACTGTGCGTCTAGGCGGATGGTAACAGGAGACAAGGGACACGATGTTTTTACCCAGGTTCGGGCCCTCTCGATGGAGGTAAAACCCTACTCCTGCTTGATTGATATTGATGATATGGGTAGTACAAGAGTAGATCTACCATGAGAACAAGGAGGCTAAACCCTAGAAGCTAGCCTATGGTATGATTGTTGTCCGTCCTACGGACTAAAACCCTCCAGTTTATATAGACACCGGAGAGGGCCAGGGTTACACAGAGTCGGTCACAATGGTAAGAGATCTACATATCCGTATCGCCAAGCTTGCCTTCCACGCCAAGGAAAGTCCCTTCCGGACACGGGACGAAGTCTTCAATCTTGTATCTTCATAGTCCAGGAATCCGGCCGAAGGTATAGTCTGGCTATCCGGACACCCCCTAATCCAGGACTCCCTCACCCCCCGGGCCAGTGCTCCTCTGAGTGTTGGTCCAAACTAGAGCCCCTTGCAGCGCCACCTCGAGGAAACTCGAGGGCTGGTTTTAGTTGTACGGATTGCTTATCCGATGTGCCCTGAGAACGAGATATGTGTAGC
The DNA here is from genome assembly GCF_018294505.1 of Triticum aestivum. Classification (NCBI taxonomy): domain Eukaryota; kingdom Viridiplantae; phylum Streptophyta; class Magnoliopsida; order Poales; family Poaceae; genus Triticum; species Triticum aestivum. The sequence goes on along the minus strand of NC_057809.1, from coordinate 348,872,987 downwards.
TCCTATCGGGATTTGTCGGCACATTCGGGTGGCTTTGCTGGATTCGTTTTACCATTGTTGAGATGTCTTGTAACCGGGATTCCGAGTCTGATCGGATTGTCTTGGGAGAAGGAATATCCTTCGTTGACCATGAGAGCTTGTGATGGGCTAAGTTGGGACACCCCTGCAGGGATTTGATCTTTCGAAAGCCGTGTCCGCGGTTATGAGAAGATGGGAATTTGTTAATGTCCGGTTGTAGAAAACCTAAAACTTAACTTAATTAAAATGAATCAACAGAGTGTGTGGCTGTGATGGTCTCTTTTCGGCAGAGTCCGGAAAGAGAACACGGTCTCATGTTATGCTTGAACGTAGGTTGTTCTAGGATCATTTCTTGATCATAGTTCATCGAATATGCCTTTGCCTTCTCTTCTCGCTCTCCACCACATACCTTTTACCCTTCCTATAAGCTTAAACAGTCTAGATCGCAAGGGTGTGAGATTGCTGAGTCCCCGTGACTCACAGATTACTTCCAAAACCAGATGCAGGGACCGATGATACCTCTCCAGGAGATCCAACCGAGCTCAAGTGGGAGTTCGATGAGGACTCAGGACGATACTATGTTTCCTTTCCAGACGACCAGTAGTGGTGCCCAGTTGGGGCGATCGGGGACTTTGTCGCATTCGGGGTTGTTCTTTATTTTGGTTCCGTAGTCGGACCTTGAGTGTATCTGGATGAATGTAATGATATTTATGCTATTGTGTGACGTGGCGAGTGTATGCCAACTATGTATCTCTTTTCCTTATTCGTTACATGGGTTGTTGTGAAGATTACCTCACTTGCGACATTGCTTACAATGCAGTTATGCCTCTAAGTCGTGCTTCGACACGTGGGAGATATAGCCGCATCGTGGGCATTACAGGTACACCACACACAATTTTTCCTGTTAAATCGTTTGAGTTATTGAATATATCACACACGGTCCGTAGAAGAAACTGTGTGGCAAAGGCTATCCATCACACACAGTTTTTATGTGGTAAACGTTTGCGCAAGGTGGCCTAACACAAAAAGTTTTCAAGAGAAAGTCGTGTGTGATTGTTCATTGATCCAACACGGTTCATTTCAAGAAACTGTGTGCATTGTGTGAGGTCATCGCCCGTGGTATTTTTTCAACAACCGTTTGGAATGGCAAAACCCAATTAGCAGGCTAATTCGCCATTAGCAGGCTAATTATCCGATTATTCATAATCCATTTATTAATCTAATTGACATTTCATATTAAGCACACAATATATTTCATTTCCATATTAAGGAAGCAGAATTTCATAATTTAAATACATCAGAGTACATCATGATATAGCTTCAGCACTCAGCTACCCCATTACACAACTGCACCAGCAGCAAGTTCCACATGCAACATGTACAACCTTTCCAAATTAGCATCATAGAAGGTATGTTGACAGATGCATCTCATCTGGAAAACTGCTGAAGCGGAAGGCGAATATTGAGCCTTCATTCATGTTGAAGGTCTTTGCAACTTTAGGCCAGTGCCTATGGATGATTGACCGTCCGTCCTTCGTCCTCTTCAAGAAAACTTCAATATTGAACCGTGGGTGTTGTATGAATACCTTCCTCGCCTCCTGACCATAGAGGTGGTTTGAGAGGTAATCATCAGTGAACTGCTTTGGAAAGGCCTGAAAACAAGGATGTGCATAAATATCTTCTCTATATTGGAAATGGGGCAAAGGAATAAAAAAGCAAGGTATAATAGTTAGTACCATCTTGTAGTGAACTGATGTCTTCTTCATTGTGCAAACAAAGATCTTGTTGTTTTTTGTCGCTAATTTCTTTATCCTAACAATCTTTTTGAGTTTCTTGATTTGATTGATATTCATGGACAACTCATTTCCCCATATGCAAAAAGGGTCAAACAATGGGTCAAAACCTCTCACAGCAGGACCTACATGTGCAAGACCAAATTGTTAAAAACCAAAATATTAGAATGGTTCCTGCAATTGCACAATAATGTGCTATTAGAGAGCGGACCATGCACGTGCTAACCTCGATTGTAAACCTCACTACTTCCCATTGTTTCCCTGCAACACATATAAGGTAGTTAGTCATCAGGTTAAGTAAGAGTTCGCATGCTATCAGTAAAACATGTTGATGAAAAATAAGCAGATTGCAGATTCATCAGATTAATTCAATACACACGGAAAACCCATTTACCCAAACCAAGCATGATTAAGAACTAGGAAATATAGCACTTGCATATGTTTCTCATGTATTAAGTGCAACCAAATTTGATTTATTCCTCACATGCACAACAATACAAAATTCTACCCACGACAATTGGAGATCATTGCAGAATTGAACCAAGCAGTTAATTAAACACCACAACAAATGAACCAAACCTTAACTGAGCACCACATTGCACAATATAACATACTCCTAATAGAAGATCAGATAGTTAACCAAACAGTTAACTACAGCCATTTGTAGCAATTGTATTTGTTTCTCATGTATTTACTACAGCCAAATTCAATTTATTCCTCACATGGTATACAATAACAGAATGCACCCACAACTATTGAACATCGCATTGCAGAATTGAACCAAACAGTTAACTAAACACCACTACACAAATGAACCAAACGTTAACTAAGCATCACATTGCACAATGTATAACTAAACCAAGCATGCTTGACAACTTGGAAATAAAGCAATTGTATTTGTTTCTCATGTATTTTGTAAAGATAAATTCAATTTATTTCTCACATGGAAGACAATACAAAATTGCAGCGTGAAGAATTGAACATCACATTTGCAGAACTGAACCAAACAGTTAACTGAAGACGACAACTAATTAACAAAACAGTTAATAAGTGAGCACCACACTGCACAACATATAGAACATATACACTAGAGCACAAATTGCATGGTAAAATTAGATAGCACAATTCACTAGAATTTGTGAAGGAAAAGCAGGAGCAGCACATGCAATGGGTAAACCGAGCATGCTTAACCGACGTAGCTAGCAAATGGCAAGGTGCTCCTCCAAGATCTTGAGGTCGGCATGAATGGCAGCCATCATGGCCTCATCCGCGCGTGCGGCCGCGATTTGCTTCTTCGTTGCCAAATGCTCCTTCAGATCCTAGCTATAGTACGTGCACCATGGCTTAGGGTGGCGCTTATTTGGTGGAGGGGCCGGTGATTTGGCTGGAAGGTGTCGCGATCGCGCCGGCGGTTTGGGCATGTGGGATGTGGAAGGAGGAGGAGGATGGGGGTCGGGTGTGGATTACCTGCCTGGATAGACAAGGCCGAGCAGCGTGAAGGAGGGTCGCCGACGAGGAGGCGGCGCTGCAAGCAAGGAGTGAAGGTTTCAACTTGGAAAGGAAGGCGGAAAGATGGGAAATGTGGCTTTGGTAAGTGGGAGGGGGCGGGGAGGTAGATATTTCCGCGGAAACTGAAAATTTGGAATCGCTTCAGCCAAAAAACTAGCGCGCAAAGTGTTATCAGACACGGTCCCTTAATCAGAACAGTGTAGGATATGTGGACATCACAAATGATTCAGATAGCTTCACCCGTGTGTGATGAGTTTGAACGTCAAAAGTTTTGGTTCAAATTTCCATGGTTACAGTGGTCATCCACGTCATTGCATAATTTGGGTACACAAAGGAGACTACAACACACCAACACTTCTTAATCGAGCAAGTTCAGCAATTAAACAGAGCTAGTTGACCTAAACATTACTCTAACAAATTAAAGACCGGCGCTCTTAATTAAACAAGACAAAGAGTACTACTACGGCTGGTGCTCGTCGATCTCCGTCGCCGCCTCCATGTCCAGCTCGCACCCGACAGTTTCTCGAGGAAGGGGCTTCATGGCATCCATCGCACCATACTCGGCAAGCATCTCGCCATCCGTGTTCGCCATCTCTTTGGAAAAGGCCGCCACGAGCTGGGCGTGGGCAGACGCGATCTGGGCTTGGACGGGCTTCGTCGTCGCAAGGTATGCGACGGAGGAACGGACGGCTGCTCGAATGCTCTCGGTGATTGCCAGCTCTTCCGCCGTGGATTGCCGACCATTGTCGGAGAAGCTTCGTTCGATTTGTGCAGTGACCGCCAGGAGCTGGGCGTGGGCGGCCTCGACATGGTCGTGGGCGGCCTCTATCAGGGCTAAGGCCACCGCTACGGAACAGACAGCTACTGTGCCGCTCTCGCCAGTTGCTATCCCCGAAGCAGATGTTGCTGCCGCCACCTGAGAAGCAACCTCGGCCGTTTGGGCTGCCTTTGCTGCCCGGTCGCAGATTGCGGCCGTGCTCATGTACCTAGTTAGCATGCGGATGGCGGCTGCGGTCGCGCTCTCGCCGGAGTGGGCTACCGAAGTTGCCCTCACGACGCGGGTCCACGTGCCCATCTTTCACCAGCGACAATTGAACAGTGAAATGATATTTCGGGAGCGAGCTAGTGTGCTTGAGATGCCGGCTGTGGACTATAGCTGACACACCTTCTCGCGTAATCCATAGGCGTACTATACAGCGACGGTGCTCCAGGATATTTTGTGCTGCATCTCACAAGGTTGCTGGTAATAAACTGTGTGTGATCAACTTAATTTTTCATCTTGATTTGAATTACATAATGGGGTCACAGTGGCAATGGATAGTGCTTGAATTGCTAGACCTTTTATCTGGAGTGAACATGCAACTATATGTGTGTCGTAATAGAATTGAAATTATTCAGGGTTTGTTTGAACATTTTATACATTAAATTGGTTTTCTAGCCATTTCAGGTGCATAATTCAAATTTCAACTACATGCACATGCTCCAATGCATATAAATTGGTTGAAAAATAAAATATGTGTCCTTGGGTGCATGCTTAGGTCCCATGCAAGAAATGCGAATGAATCTCAAACACCAGGGCACCGTTGATTACCGGCAAAACATTGATATGCCTAGTTTTTAAATTCAAGTAAATCCAAATCCCATCTAAAATTCATGAAACTAGGCATGCTATCATGGAGCGGCATGAATATGCAGTGGTAAAATTTTTGTCCCGTTTGGGGCAGGTTTGGGTATATGCTTGTCACAAACCGGAGCTTCTCACAATTCGGTACGGAACGTCCCACCTTTGGGGACGAAATGATATCCATTGCCTCTTATTGCTTTCAATTTTTTTCTCGTCTCAACATAGAACAACAGGAGTGTTGTGCGATTTTTTGTGATTTTTCAGGGTTCGTTTAGGAATTTTTATGCATTAACTGAATTTTCAATGCATTTATGTGCATAATTCAAATTTGAACTACATGCACATGCTCGAGTGCATATAAATTGGTTGAAAAATCAAATCTGTGTCCTTGGGTGCATGCTTAGGTCTCATGCAAGAAATGGGAATGAATTTCAAACACCAGGGCATCGTTGATTGCCGACAAAACATTGAGATGCCTGGTTTTAAATTCTAGTAAATCCAAAACCCATCTGAAATTCATGAAACTTCGCATGCTATCATGGAGCGGCATCAACATGTCGTGGTAAATTTTTTGTCCCTTTGGGGCAGGTTTATGTATATGCTTCTCACAAACCGGAGCTTCTCACAACAAGCATGATGGTTTTCGGTAGGGAACGTCCCACCTTTGGGGACGAAACAATATTCATTGCCTCTTATTGCTTTCAAATTTTTTCTCATGTCAACATAGAACAACAAGAGTGTTGTGTGATTTTTTGTGATTTTTCGGGGTTCGTTTGGACATTTTTAAGCATTAACCGAGTTTTCAATGCATTTATGTGCATAATTCAAATTAGAACTACATGCACATGCTCTAGTGCATATAAATTGGTTGAAAAATCAAATCTGTGTCCTTGGGTGCATGCTTAGGTCCCATGCAAGAAATGAGAATGAATTCCAAACACCAGGGCACCATTGATTGCCGGCAAAACATTGAGATGCATGCCTTTTAAATTCTAGTAAATCCATAACCCGTCTGAAATTCATGAAACTTGGCATGCTATCATGGAGCGGCATCAACATGTCATGGTAAAAAAAATTTGTCCCATTTGGGGCAGGTTTAGGTATATGCTTCTCACAAACCGGAGCTTCTCACAACAAGCATGATTGTTTTTGGTATGAACGTTCCACCTTTGGGGACGAAATGATATCCATTACCTCGTATTTCTTCCAAAAAATTTCTCTTGTCAACATAGAACAACAGGAGTGTTGTGTGATTTTTTGTGATTTTTGGGGTTCGTTTGGACATTTTTATGCATTAACTGAGTTTTCAATGAATCTATGTGCATAATTCAAATTTGAACTACATGCACATGCTCCAGTGCATATAAATTGGTTGAAAAATCAAATCTGTGTCCTTGGGTGCATTCTTAGGTCCCATGCAAGAAATGGGAATGAATTTCAAACACCAGGGCACCATTGATTGCCGGCAAATCTTTGAGATGCCTGGTTTTTAAATTCTAGTAAATCCAAAACCCGTCTGAAATTCATGAAACTTGGCATGCTATCATGGAGCGGCATCAACATGTCGTGGTAAATTTTTTGTCCCTTTGGGGCAGGTTTGGGTATATGCTTCTCACAAACTGGAGCTTCTCACAACAAGCATGATGGTTTTCGGTAGGGAACGTCCCACCTTTGGGGACGAAATGATATCCATTACCTCTTATTGCTTCCAAAATTTTTCTCGTGTCAACATAAAACAAAGGAGTGTTGTGTGATTTTTTGTGATTTTTCGGGGTTCGTTTGGACATTTTTTATGCATTAACTGAGTTTTCAATGCATTTATGTGCATAATTCAAATTTGAACTACATGCACATGCTCCAGTGCATATAAATTGGTTGAAAAATCAAATCTGTGTCCTTGGGTGCATGCTTAGGTCCCATGCAAGAAATGTGAATGAATTTCAAACACTAGGGCACCGTTGATTGCCGGCAAAACATTGAGATGCCTGGTTTTTAAATTCTAGTAAATCCAAAACCCGTCTGAAATTCATGAAACTTGGCATTCTATCATGGAGCGGCATCAACATGCCGTGGTAAATTTTTTGTCCCATTTGGGGCAGGTTTAGGTATATGCTTCTCACAAACCGGAGCTTCTCACAACAAGCATGATGGTTTTCGGTAGGAATGTCCCACCTTTAGGGACGAAATGATATCCATTGCCTCGTATTGCTTCCAAAAAATTTCTCGTGTCAACATAGAACAACAGGAGTGTTGTGTGATTTTTTGTGATTTTTGGGGTACGTTTGGACATTTTTATGCATTAACTGAGTTTTCAATGCATTTATGTGCACAATTCAAATTTGAACTACATGCACATGCTCCAGTGCATATAAATTGGTTGAAAAATCAAATCTGTGTCCTTGGGTGCATGCTTAGGTCCCATGCAAGAAATGGAAATGAATTTCAAACACCAGGGCACGATTGATTACCGGCAAAATATTGAGTTGCCTGGTTTTTAAATTCTTGTAAGTCCAAAACCCGTCTGAAATTCATGAAACTTGGCATGCTATCATGGAGCGGCATCAACATGCCGTGGTAAATTTTTTTCTCCCTTTGGGGCAGGTTTGGGTATATGCTTCTCATAAACCGGAGCTTCTCACAACAAGCTTGATGGTTTTCGGTAGGGAACGTCCCACCTTTGGGGATGAAATGATATCCATTGCCTCTTATTGCTTCCAAATTTTTTCTCGTGTCAACATAGAACAACAGGAGTGTTGTGTGATTTTTTGTGACTTTTCGGGGTTCGTTTGGACATTTTTAAGCATTAACTAAGTTTTCAGTGCATTTATGTGCATAATTCAAATTTGAACTATATGCACATGCTCCACTGCATATAAATTGGTTGAAAAATCAAATATGTGTCCTTGGGTGCATGCTTAGGTCCCATGCAAGAAATGGGAATGAATTTCAAACACGAGGGCACCGTTGATTGCTGGCAAAACATTGAGATGCCTGGTTTTTAAATTCTAGTAAATCAAAAACCCGTCTGAAATTCATGAAACTTGGCATGCTATCATGGAGCGGCATCAACATGCCGTGGTAAATTTTTTGTCCCTTTGGGGCAGGTTTGGGTATATGCTTCTCACAAACCGGAGCTTCTCACAACAAGCATGATGGTTTTCGGTAGGGAACGTCCCACCTTTGGGGACGAAATGATATCCATTACCTCTTATTGCTTCCAAATTTTTTCTCGTGTCAACATAAAACAAAGGAGTGTTGTGTGATTTTTTGTGATTTTTCGGGGTTCGTTTGGACATTTTTTATGCATTAACTGAGTTTTCAATGCATTTATGTGCATAATTCAAATTTGAACTACATGCACATGCTCCAGTGCATATAAATTGGTTGAAAAATCAAATCTATGTCCTTGGGTGCATGCTTAGGTCCCATGCAAGAAATGGGAATGAATTTGAAACACCAAGGCACCATTGATTGCCGGCAAATCTTTGAGATGCCTGGTTTTTAAATTCTAGTAAATCCAAAACCCGTCTGAAATTCATGAAACTTGGCATGCTATCATGGAGCGGCATCATCATGTCGTGGTAAATTTTTTGTCCCTTTGGGGCAGGTTTGGGTATATGCTTCTCACAAACCGGAGCTTCTCACAACAAGCATGATGGTTTTCGGTAGGGAACGTCCCACCTTTGGGGACGAAATGATAACCATTACCTCTTATTGCTTCCAAATTTTTTCTCGTGTCAACATAGAACAATGGAGTGTTGTGTGATATTTTGTGATTTTTCGGGGTTCGTTTGGACATTTTTATGCATTAACTGAGTTTTCAATGCATTTATGTGCATAATTCAAATTTGAACTACATGCACATGCTCCAGTGCATATAAATTGGTTGAAAAATCAAATATGTGTCCTTGGGTGCATGCTTAGGTACCATGCAAGAAATGTGAATGAATTTCAAACACCAGGGCACCGTTGATTGCTGGCAAAACATTGAGATGCCTGGTTTTTAAATTCTAGTAAATCCAAAACCCGTCTGAAATTCATGAAACTTGGCATGCTATCATGGAGCGGCATCAACATGCCGTGGTAATTTTTTTGTCCCATTTGGGGCAGGTTTAGGTATATGCTTCTCACAAACCGGAGCTTCTCACAACAAGCATGATGGTTTTCGGTATGAACGTCCCACCTTTCGGGACGAAATGATATCCATTGCCTCGTATTGCTTCCAAAAGTTTTGTCGTGTCAACATAGAACAACAGGAGTGTTGTGTGATTTTTTGTGATTTTTGGGGTACGTTTGGACATTTTTATGCATTAACTGAGTTTTCAATGCATTTATGTGCATAATTCAAATTTGAACTACATGCACATGCTCCAGTGCATATAAATTGGTTGAAAAATCAAATCTGTGTCCTTGGGTGCATGCTTAGGTCCCATGCATGAAATGGGAATGAATATCAAACACCAGGGCACCATTGATTGCCGGAAAAACATTGAGTTGCCTGGTTTTTAAATTCTTGTAAATCCAAAACCCGTCTGAAATTCATGAAACTTGGCATGCTATCATGGAGCGGCATCAACATGCCGTGGTAAATTTTTTTCTCCCTTTGGGGCAGGTTTGGGTATATGCGTCTCACAAACCGGAGCTTCTCACAACAAGCATGATGGTTTTCGGTAGGGAACGTCCCACCTTTGGGGACGAAATGATTTCCATTACCTCTTATTGCTTCCAAATTTTTTCTCGTGTCAACATAAAACAAAGGAGTGTTGTGTGATTTTTTGTGATTTTTCGGGGTTCGTTTGGACATTTTTTATGCATTAACTGAGTTTTCAATGCATTTATGTGCATAATTCAAATTTGAACTACATGCACATGCTCCAGTGCATATAAATTGGTTGAAAAATCAAATCTGTGTCCTTGGGTGCATGCTTAGGTCCCATGCAAGAAATTTGAATGAACTTCAAACACCAGGGCACCGTTGATTGTCGGCAAAACATTGAGATGCCTGGTTTTTAAATTCTAGTAAATCCAAAACCCGTCTGAAATTCATGAAACTTGGCATGCTATCATGGAGCGGCATTTACATGCCGTGGTAAAAGTTTCGTCCCATTTGGGGCAGCTTTAGGTATATGCTTCTCACAAACCGGAGCTTCTCACAACAAGCATGATGGTTTTCGGTAGGAAAGTCCCACCTTTGGGGACAAAATGATATCCATTGCCTCGTGTTGCTTCCAAAAAGTTTCTCGTGTCAACATAGAATAACAGGAGTGTTCTGTGATTTTTTGTGATTTTTGGGGTTCGTTTGGACACTTTATGCATTAACTAAGTTTTCAATGCATTTATGTGCATAATTCAAATTTGAACTACATGCACATGCTCCAGTGCATATAAATTGGTTGAAAAATCAAATCTATGTCCTTGGGTGCATGCTTAGGTCCCATGCAAGAAATGAGAATGAATTTCAAACACCAGGGCACCATTAATTACCGGCAAATCTTTGAGATGCCTGGTTTTTAAATTCTAGTAAATCCAAAACCCGTCTGAAATTCATGAAACTTGGCATGCTATCATGGAGCGGCATCAACATGTCGTGGTAAATTTTTTGTCCCTTTGGGGCAGGTTTGGGTATATGCTTCTCACAAACCGGAGCTTCTCACAACAAGCATGATGGTTTTCGGTAGGGAACGTCCCACCTTTAGGGACGAAATGATATCCATTACCTCTTATTGCTTCCAAATTTTTTCTCGTGTCAACATAGAACAAAGGAGTGTTGTGTGATTTTTTGTGATTTTTCGGGGTTCGTTTGGACATTTTTTATGAATTAACTGAGTTTTCAATGCATTTATGTGCATAATTCAAATTTGAACTACATGCACATGCTCCAATGCATATAAATTGGTTGAAAAATCAAATCTGTGTCCTTGGGTGCATGCTTAGGTCCCATGCAAGAAATGTGAATGAATTTCAAACACCAGGGCACCGTTGATTGCCGGCAAAACATTGAGATGCCTGGTTTTTAAATTCTAGTAAATCCAAAACCCGTCTAAAATTCATGAAACTTGGCATGCTATCATGGAGCGGCATCAACATGCTGTGGTAAATTTTTTGTCCCATTTGGGGCAGGTTTAGGTATATGCTTCTCACAAACCGGAGCTTCTCACAACAAGCATGATGGTTTTCGGTAGGAACGTCCCACCTTTGGGGACGAAATGATATCCATTGCCTCGTATTGCCTCCAAAAAATTTCTCATGTCAACATAGAATAACAGGAGTGTTGTGTGATTTTTTGTGATTTTTGGGGTTCGTTTGGAAATTTTTATGCATTAACTAAGTTTTCAATGCATCTATGTGCATAATTCAAATTTGAACTACATGCACATGCTCCAGTGCATATAAATTGGTTGAAAAAACAAATCTGTGGCCATGGGTGCATGCTTAGGTCCCATGCAAGAAATGGGAATGAATTTCAAATAGTAGGGCACCGTTTATTGCTGGCAAAACATTGAGATGCCTAGTTTTTAAATTCTAGTAAATCCAAAACTCTTCTGAAATTCATGAAACTTGGCATGCTATCATGGAATGGCACCCGACATGCTGTGGTATTTTTTGTGTCCATTTTTAGAGAAGGCGCACTCGAATAATGACAGCCAACAAAGGCATTTTGAAAAAATAGCTGCCACTTTAATATCTCAAACGTTTGTATAATTCAGACCGTGTGCGTTCTGTTAACCATTCACGTGACGCCACGTGTATTGGTTTTAATGGCTGCAGGAGGTGCCGCGGACAGCTGCTTGACCTTGACTGAACGGGAGGCGTGCGAGCGTCATCCGGTGCGCAGGCTAACCGAGAGGCATGCAAGTTGTCCACGAATGCGTAGGCTCACCGGGAAGCGTGCGAGCTGTACGCTGTGCATGCTCACTAGGAAGCGAGCCCTTTGATTTCCATGGCCGCCCGCCTTGCTCGCATCCTCTCCATTAATGGCGCCCAAGCCGCAGTTTAATTCGCTTTTTAAATATAAAACAATCATCGCAAACATTTTAGTTAGAACACCCGTATGCAAATCGACAGCTTCCCCAGGAAGCCAAATGAAAATGTGCCGAGCAGGATTTCTCCTGCTCTTGATCGCAAACGTTTTAGATAGAACACCCATATGCAAAGTGAGAGCAGCGCAGGATTTGTGCATCCCTTCAACGCAAACGGTTGTTTTGGATGACCCGTGTGCAACCACGTACAAACAATTTGGTAAGATTTGTGAATCCTTGTAACACTGCAATTTGTCAAAACATGAAGCTAAAAATCAGTAGCAGTATCTAATTTTTGCAACTAAAATTCAGTAATTAAGCAGAGATTTCATTCATAGATTAAGCAGTCATTCTTAATTTATACAAATAGTTCAACTCGACAGCTGAACCAACCAAACTTTTCCCCAATTGTTGCCAACCATGTACTGAAATAGCTAGTTCAACTATATATACTAGCTAATTTTAAGTACGTTGTACAGTTCCACCACATCTATAGTTAGATGAACTGAATAAAATAGCCCCTAAATACTACTACTACTGCGGAGGGGCTTTGTACTACTTCCGGCTGCCTCTCCTCTGTCGAGCGCACTCAGTAAGAGGCGGCGGAGGAGGAGCCTACTGACGAGCTGGGCAACCGCAATACGGTGCCTGCCGCTGTTGCAGCTTCAGCGACGCTCACCTCGAACGCCCTCTGCCGCTCCAGAAGACCCCTCTCGAAGCGGTGGTTCTCCTTGTAGATCTCTTGATTCCTCGCCTCTAAGGAGGCATGTGCCGCGGCCACGGCGGTGGTAACGCTCTTTGCATGCTCGACGAGGCGTTCCTCCTCCTCTCGCAGGAACTCGGTGTAGCGCGCAAGGTCACTGATGCATGTGCGGGCATCCACCTCCGCCTCCCGCCTTCGGGCGGAGGTGGCGGAGCGGGTGTACCTCGGTGGTCGACGGTGGGCTGGCGGCCACGGCGGCTGAAGACGGGGTGGCGGCCACGACCACCACCTCCCGCCTTCGGGCCGCGGTAGCGGAGCGGGTGATGGTCAGAGTGTCGGCAGTGGGGTGGAGGCCACGACGGCCACCTCCCGCCTTCGGGCCGCGGCAGCGAAGCGCGCAATGGCCCTGGCTTTCGACGGTGGTGTGGCGGCAACACTGGCCGGCAACAACTGCCAACGGGCACTGGCGGCGGAGCGTGTGGTGGGTGTTCCACGCACACCCAACAGGGACGCCACACGCACTACACTACGCCGGGGACTGCGTCGCCGCCGCGGTGTAGCCTCCCAGCTAGAGCTATCCTCTGATGACGGCGGAGTGGCTGAGCGACGACGACGGACCGGTGCCATTGACGATTGTGGGAGAAGCAGACGGGATAAGCTACAGGGAGGGAGGGGAAAATGCGACGCAAGACTCGCCGGTCGTGAGGGTTTATATAGCAGGCTGGTAAGCATTGGGATTTTGGGGGATTTCACTGAATTGGGCGGGAAGCTTGCGCGGGAACCTACGAGGTTGCGCGAGAACGGGCTCACCAACGATTCATTAGCGCCACCATTTGGCCAAAAGAACGCCCTCGCGCACTGCGCAAGCTTGAGCTATAAGCCATCTGCGGCAGCGGGGTGACAAGACGTGCGAGAGGAGAATGAAAGGCCACATACACATACGGTTAATAAAAAAATGTTTGCGATTTAATTACCTACTATACCACCGTCCTTGTTTATAAGTATGACTTAACTAATAAAATACGAATGCATGTCGCCAAAGATTATATAGTTGGATTCGTATTTGAACATAGTTTCCAATTATATAATTTTTAAAACATGCATTAACATTTTGTTGGTTAAATTCGAGGGCAAAGTATGGCACATAATATAAAGGAGACTATAGACTAGACGGAGGTGGTAGCACACGGCCGCTCTCTATGCAGCGACACAACTGTCGACCGGCTTGTAGGCGACCATTTCCTGCCTGTTCAACTGCTCTATGCGTGTGGTTGCTTGCGGTTCACGCGGCCGCGACGCGCTCTACTCGCATCCCGCCGCGCGCGCTCTACTCTTGCGTCCCTCCGGGTGCTCTGCCCTCATCCCTCCACGCGCGCTGCCAGTGTTTGGAGCCGGCGCACGATCACACACGTTCGTGTGCAAGCGGTTGCACCGGGCGCGGCGTGACGATGCAGTTACCCGCTGCAAAAACTGCCATGCGGACGCGCCGAGAATCCACGCCGCCTGGCCCCCTTTTATTCCTGCGGCCATTTACCTTCATCTCTCGTCTCACACGACACAATAAGCACACCCACGAGGACACATACAGAGAGGACATCCAGTGGTTCCAATGGCGCTCCTCGTGGCTTCAATGGCGCTCCTAGCGGCCAACGACGACAACTGCGGGCAGTTCACCATGCATCACGTAGTGGACACCCACGTGAGGGGGAAGGCCCTCTCGGTGGTGTACACAAATGATCCAGTCTCAGTGGAGAGATCCATCCAAACTATGGAGCAGTTCCTTGCCGAGGAAAAGTACCGAGCGGTCGGCTTCGACCTCGAGTACACCAGTGGTCGTGCCGGGCATGATCAGAAGGTTGCCATCGCCTAGTTGTGCGTGTGACATGACGTCCTCGTCTACCACTACCACCTTGCCACAAGGCCTTGCGAGCGTTTCTCCAGGTTTATCAACAGCCTCGACTACAGTTTCGCTACGGCGGACACCACCAACGATCTAAAAGCGCTCAAGGTTTCGGACTTGAAATGCCTGAATCTTGTCAACATCCAAAGCCACTACAAGGTCTGAGGCAGCGACAAAAACAAACTAAACTCCCTGGTTGACCTCGCCTCGGCCATCATCGACCCCTACTACATGAATATGAAGAATGAGAGCAATAAGGACAGGAACGCCTGGCATAGTGTGTGGCATAAGAGACTATATGAACAACATGTCAAGTACGCGGCCATGGACACGTACACAAGCTACGAGATGTACTGGCGGATCATTGACATGAGGAACTGGCTTCTTCCTGACCCAAACGAGGGATCGAGCCACATAGCAGTGGCGGGAGCGTCACAAGAAGTAGATGACTAGACGATCGTTTCTCCTACTTTAGAATGCACACAATAGTTTATTGAGGTGTGTGCGAATGATCTGTATAGTCACTTATGTAATTGGATGTTTATTTCAGTTATATATATACACACATGTTATTCTACTATAGACATAGCAAATCACATGGCTTATTAGAAGCAATCGTCTGTGTTACTATTGGTCTTCGTACACATTTCTAATTATGGACCTATTTGCCGCGTATCACACACACCTTGATCTGGCTGACCGTTTCTTTTGTGTTGCCTAATCACAAACAGTTCATCCAAGTGAACTGTATGCTCTATATCACACACGCCTTCATCAGGCTGACCGTTTCTTTTGTTCCTCCTCATCACAAACAGTTCATTGAGCTGAAATGTATGCCCTGCATCGCACACGCAACTAAAATATCAACCGTGTTTGATAGCTCTGACGGTTCTTTTACACCACCCTTTGCGATTATGGCATCACACACAATTTCATCAAAGGGTCTCTGATCGTAGTGTCGCGTTTAGACCATTCTGCAGTAGTAACTCCCGAATATCGGAGGAACACCTTGTGTGCTATCAAACTTCACACCGTAACTAGGTGATTATAAAGATGCTCTACAGTGTCTCCGATGGTGTTTGTTGAGTTGGCATAGATTGAGATTAGGATTTTTCACTCTGATTGTCGGGGAGGTATCTCTGGGCCCACTTGGTAATGCACATCACTATAAGCCTTGCAAGTAATGTGACCAATGAGTTAGTCATGGGATGATACATTACGGAACGAGTAAAGTGACTTTCCAGTAACTAGATTGAACTAGGTATGATGATACCGACGATCGAATCCCGGGCAAGTAACATACTGATGACAAAGGGAACAACATATGTTGTTATGCGGTTTGACCAATAAAGATCTTCGTAGAATATGTAGGGGCCAATTTGAGCATCCGGGTTCCGCTATTGGTTATTGACTGGAGATATCTCTCGGTCATGTCTACATAGTTCTCGAACCCGTAGGGTCCGCACGCTTAACGTTCGATGACGATTTGTTTTGTGAGTTATGTGATTTGATGACCGAAGTTTGTTCGGAGTTCCGGATGAGATCACGGACATGACGAGGAGTCTCGAAATGGTCGAGACATAAAGATCGATATATTGGAAGGCTATATTCGGACATTGGAAAGGTTTTAAGTGGTTCGGGTATTTTTTGGAGTACCGGAGAGTTACGGGACTACGCTGGGGGAAGTATTGGGCCTTCATGGGCCTTAGTGGAAAGGAGAGAAGGGCCACAAGGGGAGGCCGCGCCCCCCATGGGCTGGTCCGAATTGGACTAGCGAGGGGGCGGTGCCCCCTCTTTCCTTCTCGCTCTCCTCTCCTTCCTTCTTCTCTTACTTGGACTAGGGAAGGGGGAAACCTACTCCTACTAGGAGTAGGAATCCCCCCTTTTGGGCGCGCCCCTTGTGGCCAGCCCTCCTCCTCCTCCCCTCCTTTATATACGGGGGAGGGGGCACCCCATAGACACACAAGTTAATCTCTTAGCCGTGTGCGGTGCGCCCCTCCACAGATTTCCGCCTCGGTCATATTGTCGTAGTGCTTAGGCGAAGCCCTGCGTCGGTAACTTCATCATCACCGTCACCACGCCATCATGCTGACGAAACTCTCCCTTGGCTTCAGCTGGATCTAGAGTTCGACGGATGTCACCGAGCTAAATGTGTGCAGATCGCAGATGTGTCGTGCGTTCGGTACTTGATTAGTTGGATCACGAAGACGTTCGACTACATCAACCGTGTTACTTAACGCTTCCGCTTTCGGTCTACGAGGGTACGTAGACACACTCTCCCACTCTCATTGCTATGGATCTCCTAGATAGATCTTGCGTGATTGTAGAAATGTTTTGAAATACTGCATTCCCCAATAGTGGCATCGGAGCCAGGTCTATGCGTAGATGTTATATGCACGAGTAGAACACAAAGGAGTTGTGGGCGCGGGTATATACATATTGCTTGCCGTCACTAGTTGTTTCTTGATTCAGCGGTATCGTTGGATGAAGTGGTCCGGACCGACATTACATGACCGTGTTCATGAGACTGGTTCTACCGACGTGCTTTGCACACAGGTGGATGGCGGGTATCAGTTTCTCCAACTTTAGTTGAATCGGATTCAATGAACATGGTTCTTTCTAAAGATCAAAAAGCAATCACTATACCGCGTTGTGGTTTTTGATGAGTAGGTAAGAACGGTTCTTGCTAAGCCCGTAGCAGCCACATAAAACTTGCAACAACAAAGTAGAGGATGTCTAACTTGTTTTTGCAGGGCATGTTGTGATGTGATATGGTCAAGACGTGGTTATATAAATTGCTGTATGAGATGATCATGTTTTGTAACACAGTTATCGACAACTGGCAGGAGCCATATGGTTGTCGCTTTATTGTATGAAATGCAATCGCCATGTAATTGCTTTACTTTATCACTGAGAGGTAGCGATAGTCGTGGAAGCAATAGTTGGCGAGAGGACAATGATGCTACGATGGAGATCAATGTGTCAAGCTGGTGACGATGGTGATCATGATGGTGCTTTGGAGATGGATATCAAAGGCACAAGATGATGATGGCCATATCATATCACTCATATTGATTGCATGTGATGTTTATCCTTTATGCATCTTATTTTTGCTTAGTATGGCCGTTGCGACAATTCGTCGTGCCGAGACATCACGTGATGATCGGGTGTGATAAGCTCTATGTTCACATACAACGGGTGCAAGACAGTTTTGCACACGCGGAATACTCGGGTTAAACTTGACGAGCCTAGCATATGCGGATATGGCCTCGGAACACTGAGACAAAAAGGTCGAGCGTGAATCATATAGAATATATGATCAACATAGTGATGTTCACCATTGAAACTACTCCATCTCACGTGATGATCGGACGTGGTTTAGTTGATATGGATCACGTGATCATTTAGATGACTCTAGGGATGTCTATCTAAGTGGGAGTTCTTAAGTAATATGAATAATTGAACTTAATTTTATCATGAACTTAGTCCTGATAGTTTTTGCATATCTATGTTGTAGATCAATAGCTCGCGTTGTAGGTCCCCTATGATTTTGATATGTTCCTAGAGAAAACTATGTTGAAAGATGTTAGTAGCAATGATGCGGACTAGCTACGTGATCTGAGGATTATCCTCATTGTTGCACAGAATAATTATGTCCTTGATGCACCGCTAGGTGACGGACCTATTGCAGGAGCAGAGGCAGACGTTATGAACATTTGGCAAACTTGGTATGATGACTACTTGACAGTTTAGTGCGCCATGCTTTATGTCTTAGAACCGGGACTTCAAAAACATTTTGAACGCCACAGAGCATATAAGATGTTCCAAGAGTTGAAATTAGTATTTCAAACTCATGCCCATGTCGAGAGGTATGAGACCTCTGACAGTACTTTGCCTACAAGATGGAGGAGAATAGCTCAACCAGTGAGCATGTGCTCAGATTGTCTGGGTACTACAATTGCTTGAATCAAGTGGGAGTTAATCTTCCAGATAAGATAGTGATTGACGGAGTTCTCTAGTCACTATCACCAAGTTACTGGAACTTAGTGATGAACTATAATATGCAAGGGATGACATAAAACGATTCCCGAGCTCTTCGCGATGCTGAAATCGGCGAAGGTAGAAATCAATAAAAGCATCAAGTGTTGCTGGTTGACAGGCCACTAGTTTCAAGTAAAAGGGCAAGGAAAAAAAGAGAGAACTTTAAGAAGAATGGCAAGCAATTTGTCACTCCCATGAAGAAGCCCAAAGCTAGACCCAAGCCTGAAACTGGATGCTTCTACTGCAAAGAAAATGGTCAATGGAAGCAGAACTGCCCCAAATACTTGGCGGATAAGAAGGATGGCAAAGTGAACAAAAGTATATATGATATACATGTTATTTATGTGTACTTTACTAGTGTTCATAGTAGCCCCTGGGTATTTGATACTGGTTCAGTTGCTATGATAAGTAACTTGAAACAGGAGTTACAAAATGAACAGAGACTAGTTGAGGGTGAGGTGACGATGTGTGTTGGAAGTAATTCCAAGGTTGATAAGATCACCATCGCACACTCCCTTTACCTTCGGGATTAGTGTTGAACCCAAAATAAATGTTATTTGGTGTTTGTGTTGATCATAATATGATTGGATCATGTTTATTGCAATACGGTTATTCATTTAAGACAAAGAATAATTGTTATTCTATTTACAAGAATAAAACCTTCTTTGGTCATACACCCAAGGTGAATGGTTTATTGAGTCTCGATCGTAGTAATACACATATTCATAATATTGATGCCAAAAGATGCAAAGTTGATAATGATAGTGCAACATACTAGTGGCACTGCCATTTAGGTCATATTAGTGTAAAGCGCATGAAGAAACTCCATGCAGATGGACTTTTGAAATCACTTGATTTTGAATCATTTGGTGCTTGCGAACCATGCCTCATAGGCAAGATGACTAAGACTCCGTTTTCTAGAACAATGGAGCGAACCACTAACTTATTGGAAATAATACATACTGATGTATGCGGTTTGATGAGTGTTGAGGCTCACGGCAGGTATCGTTATTTTCTGACATTCACAGATTATTTAAGCAGATATGGGTATATCTACTTAATGGAACACAAGTCTGAAACATTTGAAAAGTTCAAAGAAATTCAGTGAAGTTAAGAATCATCGGAAGAAGAAAATAAAGTTCCTACGATCTGATCGCGGAGGCAAATATTTGAGTTATGAGTTTGGCCTTCATTTAAAAACAATGTGGAATAAGTTTCACAACTCA
The DNA here is from genome assembly GCF_018294505.1 of Triticum aestivum. Lineage (NCBI taxonomy): Eukaryota > Viridiplantae > Streptophyta > Magnoliopsida > Poales > Poaceae > Triticum > Triticum aestivum. The sequence goes on along the minus strand of NC_057809.1, from coordinate 348,853,154 downwards.
TGCCACCTGGAACACCATAGAGTAATGGTGTCTCCGAACGTCGTAGCCGTACTTTATTAGATATGGTGCGATCTATGATGTCTCTTAGCGATTTACCACTATCGTTTTGGGTTTATGCATTAGAGATAGCTACATTCACATTAAATAGGGCACGGTCTAAAAATCCGTTCAGATGACACCGTATGAACTGTGGTTTAGCAAGAAACCTAAGCTGTCGTTTCTTAAAGTTTGGGGTTGTGATGCTTATGTGAAAAAGTTTCAGCCTGATAAGATCAAACCCAAATCGGAGAAGTGCGTCTTCATAAGATACCCAAAAGAAACTGTTGGGTACACCTTCTATCACAGATCCGAAGGCAAGATCTTTATTGCTAGGAGTGGATCCTTTCTAGAGAAGGAGTTTCTCTCGAAAGAAGTGAGTGGGAGGAAAGTAGAACTTGATGAGGTATTTGTACCTTCTCTCGAATTGGAAAGTAGCTCATCACTGAAATTAGTTCCAGTGATGCCTACACCAATTAGTGAGGAAGTTAATGATGATGATCATGAAACTTTAGATCAAGTTACTACCGAACCTCGTAGGTTAACCAGAGTACGTTCCGCATCAGAGTGGTACGGTAATCCTGTTCTGGAAGTCATGTTACAAGACCATGATGAACCTACGCACTATGAGGAAGCGATGATGAGCCCAGATTCTGCGAAATGGCTTAAGGCCATGAAATCTAAGATGAGATCCATGTATGAGAACAAAGTATGGACTTTGATTGACTTGCGGTGAAGCCTGTATTCACAAGAAAGTGACTGGGAGCACTACAACCTTTTTGATAAGTATATGTGAATGACATATTGTTAATCAGAAATGATGTAGAATTTTCTGGAAAGCATAAAGGAGTGTTTGAAAGGAGTTTTTCAAAGAAAGACCTCGGTGAAGCTACTTACATATTGGGCATCAAGATCTATAGAGATTGATCAAGACGCTTGATAAGATTTTTCAATGAGTACATACCTTGACAAGATTTTTGAAGTAGTTCAAAATGGAACAGTCAAAGAAGGAGTTCTTGCCTGTATTGCAAGTTGGAAAGTTGCGTAAGACTCAAAACACGACCACGAAAGAAAATAGAAAGAGAATGAAAGTCATTCCCTATGCCTCAGCCATAGGTTCTATAAAGTATGCTATGTTGTGTACCAAACCTATCGTGTACCTTGCCATAAGTTTGGCAAGGGGGTACGATATTGATCCAGGAGTGGATCACTTGACAATGGTCAAAATTATCCTTAGAAGACTAAGGAGATATTTCTCGGTTATGGAAGTGATAAAGAGTTCATCGTAAAGTGTTACGCTGATGGAAGCTTTTACACCGATCTGGATGACTCTGAGTCTCAATCTGGATACTTATTGAAAGTGGGAGCAATTAGCTAGAGTAGCTCCATGCAGAGCATTGTAGACATAGAAAATTTTCAAAATACATATGGCTTTGAATGTAGAAGACTAGTTGACTAAACTTATCTCACAAGTAAAACATGATCGCTCTTTGGGTGTTAATCACATAGCAATGTGAACTAGATTATTGACTCTAGTAAACCCTTTGGGAATTAGTCACATGGAGATGTGAACTAATCACATAAAGATGTGAACTATTGGTGTGAAATCACATGACGATGTGAGCTAGATTATTGACTCTAGTGCAAGTGGGAGACTAAAGGAAATATGCCCTAGAGGCAATAATAAAGTTTTTATCCATGCTAGAATTGTATTAACCGGAAACTTAGTACATGTGTGAATACATAGACAAACAGATTGTCCCTAGTATGCCTCTACTAGACTAGCTCATTGATCAATGATGGTTAAGTTTTCTAGCCATAGACATGTGTTGTCATTTGATGAACGGGATCACATCATTAGAGAATGATGTGATGGACAAGACCCATCCGTTAGCTTAGCACTTTGATCGTTTAGTTTATTGCTATTTCTTTCTTCATAACTTATACATGTTCCTATGACTATGAGATTATGCAACTTCGGAATACCGAAGGAACACCTTGTGTGCTATCAAACGTCACAACGTTACTGGGTGATTATAAAGATGCTCTACCGTGTCTTCGCTGGTGTTTGTTGAGTTGGCATAGATCGATATTAGGATTTGTCACTCCGATTGTTGGAGAGGTAACTCTGGGCCCACTCGGTAACGCACATGACTATAAGCCTTGAAAGCAATGTGACCAATGAGTTAGTCATGGGATGATGCATTATGGAACGAGTAAAGAGTCTTGCCGGTAACAAGATTGAACTAGGTATGATGATACCGACGATCGAATCTCGGGCAAGTAACATACTGATGACAAAGGGAACAATGTATATTGTTATGCGATTTGACCGATAAAGATCTTCGTAGAATATGTAGGAGCCAATATGAGCATCCAGGTTCCTCTATTCGTTATTGACCGGAGATATGTCTCGATCATGTCTACATAGTTCTCAAACCCGTAGGGTCCGCACGCTTAACATTCGATGATGATTTGTATTATGAGTTATGTGATTTGATGACCGAAGTTTGTTCGGAGTCCCGAATGAGATCACAGACATGACGAGGAGTCTCTAAATGGTCGAGATGTAAAGATCGATATATTGGAAGGCTATATTCGGATATCAGAAAGGTTCTGAGTGGTTCGGGTATTTTTCGTAGTACCGACGAGTTACGGGAATTCGTCGATGGAAGTATTGGGCCTTCATGGGCCTTAGTGGAAAGTAGAGAAGGGCCACAAGGGGAGGCCACGCGCCCCCCATGGGTTGGTCCAAACTGGACTAGGGAGGGGGCGGTGCCCCCCTCTTTCCTTCTCCCTCTCCTCTCCTTCCTTCTTCTCCTACTTGGACTAGGAAAGGGGGAACCTACTCCTATAGGAATCCCCCCTTTTGGGCGCGCCCCTTGTGGCCGGCCCTCCTCCTCCTCCTCCCCTACTTTATATATGGGGGAAGTGGCACCCCATAGACACAAAAGTTAATCTCTTAGCCGTGTGCGGTGCCCCCCTCCATAGATTTCCACCTCGATCATATTGTCGTAGTACTTAGGCGAAGCCCTGCGTCGATAACTTCATCATCACCGTCACCGCGCTATCGTGCTGACGAAACTCTCCCTCGGCCTCAGCTAGATCTAGAGTTTGAGGGACGTTACCAAGTTGAACATGTGTAGATCGCGGAGGTGCCATGCATTTGGTACTTGATCGGTTGGATCACGAAGACGTTCGACTACTTCAACCGTGTTACTTAACGCTTCCGCTTTCGGTCTACAAGGGTACGTAGACACACTCTCCCCCTCTCGTTGCTATGCATCTCCTAGATAGATCTTGTGTGATCATAGAATTTTTTTGAAATAGTGCATCCCCAACACAAAATATATAGGCGAGTGGAGGTGAGGGGCAAAGTGGAGGGCAAAAGGGTCAACCCTCAGCCATGCTCGCTGGAAGGCCCGTACGCACGGGCTAAGTTGTCCCCATCGGCACGGGGGTCCCATGTGTATGGCACACACCCATGCACACGAGGTTGCCAGCAGCTACATCAGCATGGCCCGTGTGCACGGGGTCCCGGAGGCCCGTGTGCAGGGTGTGTCCAGAAACTCTCTAGATAGGTTGTGCACACAGGGTCCAGGAGGAGCCGTGCGCACGGGATCGCCTGGGCGCGTCTTCTTCTTCTTCCCGTTGTTGGTGTCCATCTTCCTCACGTCCTTGCTGTCCTTCCTCTTGGACTTGGTGAGGCTCCTTAGCTCCTTGGTGGGGGTCGTCCTCGTACCTAGACACACAAAGTTCTATGGTGAGGTAGCAACCAAGTACCATCCATATCCATGTCAAACTCACAAAGGAGTGAGTTCACCTCACTTTCGATGGCACGTGCGTGAGCTCTTGCTACGGGTCCACTTGGTGCTTGATGAGTTGGTGTGGTGTCCATGCGGATGACCGAAGGATGCTCCGCATCATCTCCCCCTGGGAAAGATCTGCTCTCGGATTGATAACCCCGTTACCATGGAAGGGACATAGGTCCTTGATGTTGAAGTTGTTGCTCACATTGTACTTGTTGCGTGAGATGTCGATCTTGTAGGCATTGTCATTGTAGCATGCTAGAACCTTGAATGGTCCATCAGGGCAAGGTAGAAGCTTTGAATTGCCTGGGGAAACGGTCTTTACGAAGGTGTAGCAACACTGGATCTTTAGGGCTGAATGATACGTCTTTGTCGTACCTACTTTTTCAAACACTTTCGCCCTTATTTTGGACTCTAATTTGCATGATTTGAATGAAACTAACTCGGATTGACACTGTTTTCAGCAGAACTATCATGGTGTTGTTTTTGTGTAGAAATGAAAGTTCTCGAAATTGGACAAAACTTTTTGGAGATTTTTTATGGAATAAATAAAAATACTAGAGCCAAGATGCACTAGAGGGGGGTCACCCAGTGCCCACGAGGCATCAGGGCGCGCCCAACCCCGTGGGTGCGCCCTGGTGGCTTGTGGGGCCCATGTTGCTCCGCTGACCCTAATCTCAAGTCTATAAATTCCTATTCCCCAAGAAAAAAATAAGAGAAGAAGTTTCATCGCGTCTTGCGATGCGGAGACACCGCCACCTCCTGTTCTTCATCGGGAGGCCCGATATGGAGTCCTTACGGGGCTTCGGAGAGGGGGATCTCCGATCTTTGGCTTGCTGGATGGTGATGGGTTGGATGAGATTCATCATGTAATCGAGTTAGTTTTGTTAGGGCTTGATCCCTAGTATCCACTATGTTCTGAGATTGATGTTGCTATGACTTTGCTATGCTTAATACTTGTCACTAGGACCCGAGTGCCATGATTTTAGATTTGAACCCTTTATGTTTTCATGAATATATTTGTGTTCTTGATCCGATCTTGCAAGTTCTATGCACCTACTTCGAGTTATGATCCGCATACCCCAAGGTGACAATAATTGGGATTCTTTCCAGTGATTACCGTAGTTTGAGGAATTCATGTATTCATTATGTGTTAATGCTTTGTTCCGGTTCTCTATTAAAAGGAGGCCTTAATATCCCTTAGTTTCCTTATGGACCCCGCTGCCACGGGAGGGTAGGACAAAAGATGTCATGCAAGTTCTTATTATAAGAACGTATGACTATATACGGAGTATAGGCCTACATTACGTTGATGAATTGGAGCTAGTTCCGTGTTGCCTAGGTTATGACTATTACATGATGAATATTATCCAACGTTGTCACCGATCCAATGCATATGAAATTTTCATATATTAATCTTTGCTAAGTTACTACTGTTGCTACTGCTGTTACGATCACTAAAAAACTGATATTGCTACTATTACCATTACTACTTCTTTTGTTACCACCGCTATCAAATTACCATACTACTGTGCTACTGATCACTTTGCTGTAGAGATTTAGTTTTGAGGTGTGATTGAATTGACAACTCAACTGCTAATACTTGCAAATATTCTTTGGCTCCCCTTGTGTCGAATCAATAAATTTGGGTTGAATACTATACCCTCGAAAACTGTTGCGATCCCCTATACTTGTGGGTTATCAAGACCTTTTTCTGGCACCGTTGCTGGGGAGCATAGCTATATTTGTTGAGTCACTTGGGATTTATATCTGTTGATCACTATGAAGAATCTTAAGGATGCTAGAACCAAGATCGTTCCCTCTAAGACGAGGGGAGGTAAGGAATTGTTATCTAGCTTTGCACTTGATTCACCTTGTGTTTTTAGTAGCTTGCAACACCACCACCTGCTATTAATCCTGATATGTCGCAAGTAATTGATGATGCTACTTCTGCTATGAATGATGTTATTGATGATGCTAGTACTTTGCTTGATAAGAATGTGCCACTAGGTGAATTTCTTGATGAACAACTTGCTAGAGCTAAAGAATTTGAGAATGCTGAAATTGATGAAATTACTGAAACTAATGAAGTTATTGAGACATGAAATTATGAAACACCTATTATACCTAGCTCTCCTAGATATGAATTGCCTAAGATTCTCGAGGGTTATGTTATGAAAGGAGAGGTAGCTAGGGATTTTCTTGCTTGTAAGGATAGAGATGATCTTAAGAAATTACTATGCAAGTTGAAAGAAAAAAATGTGAATGCTAGAATGAAATATGTTCAAAAGTTTGCTACTTCACCTATCTTTATTACTGATAAGGCTTATGAATTATCTGTCGATCGTAAGTTAACTACTTTGATTGAATATGATCCTTTCCATGGCTATGAAACTGAAACTGTTGTGGCACATCTTCCTAAATTAAATGATATAGCCACCCTATTTTCTCACGAGGAAAAACTTTGCTACTACTATATTCTTAAGTTATTTCCTTTCTCTTTAAAGGGTGATGCTAAGGTATGGTATAATACTCTTGCTCCTGGTTGTGTGCGTAGTGCCCTGGATATGATTTACTACTTCTCTGGAAAATATTTCCTGCTCATAAGAAAAAAGTTGCCTTATAGGAAATATTTAACTTTGTGCAAATTAAAGAAGAGAATCTCCCTCAAGCTTGGGGGAGGCTTCTTCAATTACTGAATGCTTTGCCTGATCAAACTCTTAAGAGAAATGAAATACTTGATATCTTCTATAATGGACTAACCGATGCTTCTAGGGACTACCTAGATAGTTGTGATGGTTGTGTTTTCAGGGGACGAACTATTGATTAAGCCGAGGAACTATTGAATAATATATTGAAGAATGATAATGATTGGACTCTTCCTGAACCACCGCCTAAACCCACTCCAAAGAAGTGGGGTATTTTATTTCTCAATCCTGAAGATATGCAAGAAGCAAAGAAATGTATGAAGGAAAACGGTATTAAAGCTAAAGATGTTAAGTATTTACCACCTATTGAAGAGATACATGGTCTTGACACACCACCACAGGTGGTAGACATAAATTATCTTATAAAGTTTGATGAAGGTGACATTCCCTATAATAAATCTCCTAGTCAATGCTTGCATGAATTTGATAATTACATTATTAAGCAAGATCATTTCAATGCACATGTTATGAGAGAATTGAAACGAAATGCCTACATGATTGATCACTTGCGTGACTTGTTGTTTAGAATTGTTAATGATGTCAAAGGTGTACATAAATATGCTTCTATGGTCCAAACTCAGTTAGAACAAGTTGCTAAATCTCAAAGTGAGTTTCTCAATGAAATGAATAATAATATGAATGATCATGCCATTAGAGTAATGACTAGAGGAGGTAGAATGACTCGAGAGCCACTTTATCCTGAAGGTCGCCCCAAAAGAATTGAAAAAGACTCTCAAAGAATTAATATTGATGCACCTACTCCTTCTAAAAGAAAAATAAAAAAATGATAGGACTTTGCATACTTCTAGTGAACCTGAGGTAGAAAAACCTTCCGAGGATAGTAATGAAGCTTCTATTTTTGATACTGAAGCACAATCTAGTAATGAAGATTCACCTAGTGATAATGATAATGACAATGATGATGTTCATGTAGATGCTCAACCAGACAATGATAAAGAACCAGATAATGATGTTGAAATAGAACTTCTTGTTGATCTTGATAACCCACCTTCTAGAAACAAACATTATGATAATAGAGATTTTGTTGCTAGAAAACATGGTAAAGAAAGAGAACCATCGGTTAAAAAACCCATGCCCTTTCCTCCTAAACCATCTAAGAATAAGGATGGGGAAGAATTTGAACGCTTTGTCAAAATGCTTAGGCCAGTATTTTTGCGTACTCGTTTGACTGATATTTTAAAGATGGCCCCATATGGAAAGGATCGAGAAGAGGGGTATAGAGGGGGTGATTAGACCCTCAACAAGTAGAAGTGGAAACTTTTAAGTTTCTCAGGTTAAGGTGGAGTTTTAGCAAAAGTTTAAGCATTCGCAATACATTTCAAGCAAGCATGACAAGAGTATGAGCAGCGGAAAGAGTAAAGCATGCTAATTGCAAGAAATTAAAGGGATGGGATTGGAGTGTGCAAATGCAATGAAGACAAAAAGATTTTTGGCGTGGTTCTGATAGGTGGAGCTATCATACATCCACGTTGATGGAGACTTCAACCCACGAAGGGTAACGGTTGCGTGAGTCCATGGAGGGCTCCACCCATGAAGGGTCCACGAAGAAGCAACCTTGTCTATCCCACCATGGCCATCGCCCACGAAGGACTTGCCTCACTCGGGTAGATCTTCACGAACTAGGCGACCTCCTTGCCCTTACAAACTTCTTGGTTCAACTCCACAATCTTGTCGGAGGCTCCCAAGCGACACCTAACCAATCTAGGAGACACAACTCTCCAAAAGGTAATAGATGTTGTGTTGATGATGAACTCCTTGCTCTTGTGCTTCAAATGATAGTCTCCCCAACACTCAACTCTCTCTTATAGATTTGGATATGGTGGAAAGATGATTTGAGTGGAAAGCAACTTGGGGAAGGCTATAAATCAAGATTCTTGTGGTAGGATTGGTATATCTTGATCTCAACACATGAGTAGGTGGTTCTCTCTTAGAAAATGTATGCTGGAAGTGTAGGCACGTTCTGATGGCTCTCTCATAGATGGAGAAGGGGGTGGAGTGGTATATATAGCCTCCACACAAAATCCAACTGTTACACACATTTGACCCAACTCTGTCTGACCGAATAGAAGAACTCGGTGAGACCGATTTAGTTCAAAATGTGAACGTTAGGAATATCGGTGGGACTTACTGGAACAACTCGGTGGGACTGATGTGCTAGGGCTTAGGGAAAACATCAACTCGGTGGCACCGATTGCATCAACTCGGTGAGATTGAAGTGAAGCAATAAGGCAACAGAGAAAATGCCAAGCCAACTCGGTGAGACCAATCGCTATTTCGGTGAGACCGAAATATGCAACATGCAACAGAGAATTGGCAAGGCCACCTAGGTGAGACTGAAATCCCTATCGGTGTGACCGAACTGTTAGGGTTTTTGGCAGTGGCTACGGCATATGAACTCGGTGGCACCAGATAGAAAGAATTGGTGGGGCCGAGTTAGAGTTTAGGGTTTTGACATATTTGTAATGATAATGTGGTTGAGGGCTTTGGAGCAATATCACTAAGCATTTTGAGCAAGAAAGTCATTAAGCAACACCGCATCCCATTTTAATAGTATACACTTTCCTATGGACTCAATGTGATCTTGGATCACTAAAAATGAAATGAAGAGTCTTGAGCTTTTGCCAATATGTGTCCTTAGCATTTTGAAGGGGTTCGACATCTTCTTGTCCTTTCCACACCATTGTTGAACTTTTTTGAAATGCACAAGAAAAAACCATTAGTCCAACAGAGATATGTTGACATTAATTACCAAAATCACCCAGGGAGCACTTGTTCTTTCAATCTCCCCTTTTTTGGTAATTGATGACAACATACATCAAAGCTTTAGGTAAATGATATGAAGAGTAGCAGGTAAAGCTTTGAAGAAACATGTAATATGCATAAGCTCCCCCTACATGTATGCAATCATGTGAAGATAGAATATACTAACACGTGAATGCATAACATGATAGAGCAAGCAGAGAGTTACATGCATCTTGGCTATATGCACCATAGCAGATGATATGAACTAGAAATGTACCTCCATGTTTATGAATCCTTCTTGCAAACAATATGTACACAAGAAAGAGATCATCATGCACATGAGTGTGATGCATATACTTACCCTCTGGTCTTGAGCTGACTTTGGAAAGAGTGGACTTGAGAAAACAAGGTTAGATAACGCAATAACACTCCTAAGTAAAGGAGTTTCAGAAAACCACAAAAGTACCAAGACTGGGATGACATGCAATATGGTGAGTATTGAGTACTTCATTTAGATATAGACATGTCCCCAAAGATTTAAACATGTGCAAATAAGTTCTGTCATGGACTTAACACGACAGATGTCCTAGCGAAAGTACTTAGATGTGGAGCCATCGCGACTAGGTTAGCTTAAAGGGGTTAATCGGGACAAAGGAAGCATAGAGTTTATACTGGTTCGGCCCCTTGTAACGAGGTAAAGGCTTACTCCAGTTTGGGGTTGTATTGCTTGGGTTTCGGTTACCAGGGAGCGAATCCGCTTGACCTAGTTCTTGACTTGTTGTTTCTTGAATTAACCCGCCGCCGGGTCACCCCTTTATATACATAGGTTGATGCCCGACGGCTTACAGAGTCCCAGCCGGCTCATACACAACGTGTCCGGCTCGGTGACTAACTAAACTTTCCTTACAATACAAGTTACACATATGGCGGTTCATCCTCTTGGGCCTGAAGTCGCCTCTGGGCTTTGGGCCTTCAATAGGCTTCCTTCACGACCCGCCATCTTCATCTTTAAGTCGTCAGTGGTGTGACCAGGCCCCTCCTAGGCGGGTTATACCTAATAGTTATATCCCCAACATTAGGCCCCAGGTTGATTTGAACTTGTTCACATCAATCTTGAGCGCTTGACTTGTCAAAATCTTGCATCGTCCATTTTACGCGCTTGCTGTAACCCGCCATGACGTCAACTCACAGAATCAGATTAACCCGCCATGATGTCATCTTGCATTAATTTCGCACGAGGCCGAGAATATCTTAGCAGATCCTTATCTTTAAATGAACATCCTGAAAATCGAGGCGTCCACATAGCCATATGATGGTTTCAACCTCCTCGATTCCCGTGCATGCCTTCTATCCATCCTCTTATAAATAGAGACGGGGTCCTTTTCATTCTCCCCGCTTGCCTCCTCATCTTCGTCTTCCTCTCATGTCTCCTCTACAGACTCGAGCTCCGTCGCCGCCGACCTCCGTCCGCTGCACCAGCTCAGGCCGATGCATCAACCTGACTGGGCCAGAAAACACCAGCGCGCTACCGCTGTCCATCAGCATCCGTAAGTGCTCATCTCCCCATGCCTCAGATCTGCACTAGGGTTTGTTGAGTTCTTCGGTGTTCTTTCACCGTTCTTCACCATTCCTCCGTAGCTGATACGTCTCCAACGTATCTATAATTTTTTATTGTGCCATGCTATTATATTATCTGTTTTGGATGTTTAATGGGCTTTATTATGCACTTTTGTATTATTTTTGGGACTAACCTATTAACCGAAGGCCCAGTGCAAATTGCTGTTTTTTTGCCTATCTCAGTGTTTCGCAGAAAAGGAATATCAAACGGAATCCAAACAGAATGAAACCTTAACGAGGATCTTTTTTGGAACAAACGCAATCCAGGAGACTTGGAGTGGAGGTCAAGGAAGCAGTGAGGCGGCCATGAGGTAGGGCAGCGCGCCCAGGGAGGGTAGGCACGCCCCCGACCCTCGTGGGCCCCACGGAGCTCCACCGACCTACTTCTTTCGCCTATATATACTCTTATACCCTGAAAACATCCAGGAGAGCCACAAAACCACTTTTCCGCCACCACAACTTTCTGTACCAGTGTACATCAACACCATAGCATCTCCGATGATGTGTGAGTAGTTTACCACAGACCTTCGGGTCCATGGTTATTAGCTAGATGGCTTCTTCTCTCTCTTTGGTTCTCAATACAAAGTTCTCATCGATGTTCTTGGAGATCTATTTGATGTAATTATTTTTGCGGTGTGTTTGCCGAGATATGATGAATTGCGGGTTTATGATCAAGATTATCTATGAACAATATTTGGTTCTTCTCTGAATTCTTATATGCATGATTTGATACCTTTGCAAGTCTCTTCGAATTATCAGTTTGGTTTGGCCTACTAGATTGATCTTTCTTGCAATGGGAGAAGTGCTTAGCTTTGAGTTCAATCTTGCGGTGCTCGATCCCAGTGACAGAAAGGGAACCGACACGTATTGTATTGTTGCCATTGAGGATAAAAAGATGGGGTTTATATCATATTGCTTGAGTTTATCCCTCTACATCATGTCATCCTGCCTAATGCATTACTCTGTTCTTATGAACTTAATACTCTAGATGCATGCTGGATAGTGGTCGATGTGTGGAGTAATAGTAGTAGATGCAGAATTGTTTCGGTCTACTTGACATGGACATGATGCCTATGTTCATGATCGTGCCTAGATATCATCATAACTATGCACTTTTCTATCAATTGCTCGGCAGTAATTTGTTCACCCACCGTAATATATGCTATCTTGAGAGAAGCCACTAGTGAAACCTATGGCCCCCGGGTCTACTTTATATCATATAAGTTTCCGATCTACAATTCTAGTTTACTATTTATTTTATTTTGCAATCTTTACTTTTCAATCTATACAACAAAAATACCAAAAATATTTATCTTATTATCTTTATCAGATCTCACTTTCGTCAGTGACCATGAAGGGATTGATAACCCCTTTATCACGATGGTTGCAAGGTTCTTGTTTGTTTGTGCAGGTACTAGGTAATTTGTGTGTAGTCTCCTACTGGATTGATACCTTGGTTCTCAAAAACTGAGGGAAATACTTATGCTACTTTGCTGCGTCACCCTTTCCTCTTCAAGGGAAAACCAACGCATGCTCGAGAGGTAGCAGTAGCTCACCCCTTTTAATCTGAAAATAGTGTTAAAGGCGCGCGGAAGCTGTTTTACACCCCTTCTCAATTATAGGGATCATCTTTCTTATACAGAGAATTCTCAAGCAAAAAAGTTCCTCTGCTGTCAGAACCTTTAGGTTTAGAATTTATTTCCTTTTCCAAACTGCGGCAAATCCAAAATTATAGAATCAATCTGCAGAATCTTGTTTGTCCGGCACTTAGCCAAATATTTACTCATAGATCTTAAGTATCATAATTGCCATGGCGGCTTAAACCATAAACCATGACTCGCCATATAACATTAGGCCCCATTGAGCCGCCAACATGTACTTCATAACCTATATAACTTGGCAATATTTTCTCATGTAGTTCACAATGTCAAAAGAGAAATCCGTCACCTCTAGTTTAGAATTGACTTCATTTTCTGAACTGCTGTAGATACATAGCCAATAGTCCTTCATGGTGGTTTAAAACATAATTTGTAACCCGCCAGGTGCCTGTCGGTTTAACTTTGCATCACTTTTTAAATCACCAACTCAATGTTGACATAACCCAGCTATACTTTAATAGTTTAATCACATCTTAAACCATCTTGTTAGGCCATGCACCCCAACCATGACTAAGACAGTTACGTCATGCGACTAGGTCCCATCTACCGTCACAAAAGAAATGCTTCAGGAATATGTCAAAATCGTCTGCTTACGAGTGAAAAATGTCATTCACTGGCGTGTTCCAAATCCAGATGAAGTTAGACCTCAGTCGCAGAATAATGAGATTATTGTTTTTACTGATCACATGAACCGGGGTTTCACACCGCCCGGGTCAAAATTCTTCCATGATGTTCTGCATTTCTTTCAACTTCATCCTCAAGACATCGGACCCAATTCCATCTCAAATATATGCAATTTCCAAGTCTTCTGCGAAGTATACCTTCAAGAGGAGCCCAACGTTGAACTCTTCAGAGAATATTTTTATCTGAACCGCCAGAACAAGTTTACCGATGGACCCAGCTTAGAGCTTGGTGGAGTCTCAATTCAACGGCGGAGAGATGCCATTTTTCCTTATGCTCGGCTTCGAAGTCATCCCAAGGATTGGAATCAGACCTGGTTCTATTGTCAAGACACATCTCCCGCCGACGAGAACCCCCTGCCAGGTTTTTGTGAACACCTGTTCAGCCCAAGCATCCTCTCCCCGAACGGCTTACCACTCCTGAATGAGCCAAACTTATGCCTACCTTTTCAAAGTTTAGAGCACTACTGGGAAATGGGTTGACTAGTGTTGACTTGGTTAGCTGCTGGGTAGCCTGGAGGATTATACCTTTGAGCCGTCGACCCGACTTAATGTGTGCCTACACGGGCGATGTCAAGGATCCGCCGCGCCACTTCCAAACGCGTTTAACTGATAGCGCGATCAATGAGATGACAAAAACACTTCTCAATGAAAGCTTGGAGAGCTGAAACAAAGTGGGGTTGAATCCCTTATGCACACTCAACCCGCCACCGGATGTAAGACTCTTCGGTTCATTTATTTCAATTTATTGTTCTTATGCTTTGCAAATCTCCAATCTTCTTGTAATTTGTGCAGGCTAGATCCGCCTTTTGAAAAAAGAAGTATGATGAGAAGGCAACCAAGAAGGCCAGGGCTAAGACTAAAGCCCTAAAGAAGAATAAAAAGAAACCAACCGCCTCTGATATGCTGAACTTGGATGATAATGATGAGTCGGAGGTAGACCTTGATTCCCTTGGCTCTTTTTTCAATTATCTTATTGACACTGATTACTATTAGGATGATGCAGAAACCAGCCAGGCGGGAGATGAAGAGGTAACTATTTTTTCCTCCAACTCAGAGCCTTTGCCAAGACAGAAAATTCGACAAGTGACTCGGAAAGTAAGGTTTTCTCACCCTTTAGCTTACTTGGATCCCAACTTTATTTTGAAGCAACAACAACATGAGAACCGGCACAGAACTCGGACCAGCGGAGGCGGAGAACTTTCCTCTAGGTTACCCAACACACCAGCCCCACGCAAAGGCCGGAATGAGGTGCTTCAGAATTCCAACTCTTTTTATCCCAAGGCGGGTCTTATTCGGCAACCACTTAATCTTTCCTATTCAAATTATCAGGGGACTTCTAACTCTTCTTCTAGCGATTCATCTCAGACCCAGCTTTCGGCTTTCAAGACTGCCCCTGGGTAAACACTTTATCTTTGTTTTTTTCACATCTCTGCACATATACTGACCTTGTCTCTTTTTCCACAGTGGGATGGCATAGCCTAGCAAAAAGGCAAAAATTAATAAACCAGTCAAAGACCCAAAAATTCGTGAGCCGGAGAAGCAAGCACTAGTATCTGAGGCTTCTGTGCAACACCCGGAGGAGCTTGCTGATGACCCGCCACCAGAAAATCCTGGCGCCTCCACTGATCATACCATTATCGACCCTTTGGGTGCTAAACCGCCAAGCCCAATCAAGCCTCCTGAGCCAAATACTAAAGAAGTTCTAATCACTGGCACTGGTTTCCAAGAACCGGTGAATCCCACTGTCCTGGCGAAACACTTTGCCAAAGATGAATTGATTGAAAAACGCAAAGTCAAGTTTGACATGGCCAACTATTCTCATCTGAGCATCAGTGAAATACTCCCCGGCTACCTCAACCAAGTGCACAGAAGCCGTGACGTTGAGATTGATATGGTCAAGCAAATACATCAAATATGAGGTATGAAATTTTCATTCGTTTGTGTAAGATATATTCCTTCAGCCCCCCAAGTGTACTAAATATGATAGAACATAATATGTTGTAGACTTTAATATAGCCTTATATATATCAAAGTCAAAATGAGTAGCCCCTAAGAGTCGGCTTAAACTATCAAGTTAAGCCGGGGCTTTATATTTATAGCGATCAATTTTGCACCTGTAGCCCCCAAGGGTCGGTTTAATCAACATGAATAAGCCGCAACTTTATCACCATTATCATTAATAAAATCTCACCTTATAGCCCTCATAGTCCGGGTTACCTGTGAAAAAAGATGAACCGGATTTGTCTGTTACTGCTTGATAAAAGAAACTTTCTGCAGCCATTAGCCCCCAAGTGCCAAGTGCTATTGCTTGCAAAGGGCTTGGGACTTTTTCTGCATTCATACTATGAAATAACTGTTGATAATTATCTGACCTTTTATTTACAGGAAGCCTCAACTCAATTTCAATCTCAATTGGCCGATGTAAAAAACCAACTTGAACTGCAAGAAGCTGAGACCCTGAAGGCTGACTCCAAGTTCAAATTTAGCTTGGATGAATCAGAAAAGCTAAAAACCAGGTTTAACGCCGAGAAAGCCGCCTGGGCTGAAGAAAAAACTGCCCTGGTAGAGAGACCTGAAAAAGCCAAAGCCTCCTTGCAAGAGGTCACCACAGAACTTATCGGTTTAAAGCGTCATATCACGTAGATGACCTCCGCCATTTTTGGTAAGCAAAACTTAAATATTGCAATGACTTTCCGCCCTCCTCTTTATAAGCCGCCTGGTGACTTGACCATCTTATGTTATGCAGGCCCCAGGAGTAGCAATCTTGGTCAAGAGATGCTGATAAAACTCAAGGCGGTTTATACATTGGTGGAACATTATATACCGGTACCCAGCGCACTATAGCCACTATCTCTCCAACCAGCCAAGCACCATCCCTTCTTAGTGATGTCTTAAGAAAACTTTTTGTCCTGCCCGCAAGAATTGAAGCAATCAAGCGGTCAGCCACCAGAGTCGGTGCCATTACGGCTTTAAGCCGGGTGAAGGCATGGCAGGCGGAATTAGACCCGGCCGAGCTAGCTACTGGCTGCCCCAGTGTCAAAGAGGATGGATCTCCCTTTGATAAGAAGGACTTTGCTGCTTGTGTGAAAGAGATGCATCCGTTTGCGAGTCTTATTGCTGAAGAAATAGATCTGTCAAAATATCAGGCGGCTTATACAGTGGACAATCAGAAAATGCCAACGCCGGCTTATAAAATTGTGGATCTCATCCCTCCAATCCGTAAGCATACTTTTGCCCCTAAAATTGATCTATCTAAGCTTATCAATGATAAAGATGAATTTCAAGCATTGACTAGCATCAATTGGTCATCGCCAAACTTCCAGACGACGAAGGAAGAAGAAGAACTGGCGCGGGATGACCCGGAAGCCTCAAGCCACCAAGAACATGAAAATTGATCCGGTGAATGGCTCATAATCTGCTTCATCAGACATTGTCTGAAGAACACTTAATCATCTGGGCTCGCAGAGCCATGTAATAGACTTAGCAAAACAATGATCTGTCGTGCCATCGTGCATGTTTTATCCTCTGGAAAATTGATGGTACTTTATTCTTTTGCGTTGAAAGATTATGGAAAGTAGATCATGTTATCTCATAATGCATATGCACACATGGAAGAAAAAATGCCCTGGCGGTTTTCGTTAGGGCGGGTCATAACATCCAATATGATATATCCTGGTGACTTAAAGTCTAGAACCATGATGGTTTGAAAAAACCAAATACTTCTTCAAATATGATATCATACCTGTAGACCAATAGCATATCGGTGCTATAAATATGTAGGTTTGCAAGTCGGAAGCTTGACATAAATCCAGAAGAGTGCAGCTCGATTCTGTTTTTCAAAAAAATTCGTTTTTATCCCATAAGTTGGCTCTCACGTGACATAAATCCATTGTTTTAACGTTGACAAGTTCCGGGTCTTAAAAAAGAGTAACTTGTCAAGAGTACAAACGGGCCACATAGCGGAGAGACTGCGACAACGGGTGAGTTTGTCCTAGCTCTCTGTAAGCCGGCTCTCACATGACAAAGGCTGCTGAGGGAGTCCTGGACTAAGGGGTACTCGGGCGTCCGGCCTGTTATCCATGGGCCGGACTGATGGGCTGTGAAGACATGAAGACCGAAGACTGCACCGTGTCCGGATTGGACTCTACTTGGCGTGGAAGGCAAGCTTGGTGACCGAAGATTCCTTCTTATGTAACCGACTCCATGTAAACCCTAGATTCCCTCGGTGTCTATATAAACCGAAGGGGATAGTCCGAAAAGGATACCACATATGCTCATTACCATACCCATATAGGCTAGACTTCTAGGGTTTAGCCATTACGATCTCGTGGTAGATCAACTCTTGTAATACTCATATTCATCAAGATCAATCAAGCAGGAAGTAGGGTATTACCTCCATAGAGAGGGCCCGAACCTGGGTAAACATCGTGTCCCCTGTCTCCTGTTACCATCGATCCTAGACGCACAGTTCGGCACCCCCTACCCGAGATCCGCCGGTTTTGACACTGACATTGGTGCTTTCATTGAGAGTTCCACTATGCCGTCGACAAAAGGTTCGATGGCCCCTTCAATCGTCAATAACGATGCTGTCCAAAGGGGAACCTTCCTCCCCGGACAGATCTTCATATTCGGCGGCTTCGTACTGTGGGCCAACTCGCTTGGCCATTTGGAGCAGATCGACAGCTACGCCCCCGGCCATCAGGTCAGATTCAGAAGCTTGAATTACGTCGCGGACATCCGTGAAGATTTGATCTTCGACGGATTCGAGACCGCGGCAACCGCTCCCATCGCCTCGATGAACATGGCTTAAACCTGTCATCGGGCTGCATCCAGGAGATAGCTCCTGTAGTAGCTCTGGCCTTAAATCTGGAGCAGATCAAGTCGCCCGAAGATGAGAAGCTCGACCCCATCACGGGGGCTACCGATTCCGCGGCGCTGGAGCCGCACGCAGATTCCACTTCATACGGTATCTGCATCAACAGAACCTCAGACTCGCCTCGGATGTCGAACTCTGAACCCTGCGAGCCCGCGTATACCGAACTCGACCGGTTATCGATCTTCAAGTTCAGCGCCGCAGATGTCTTCCAACACTCGCCCATGGGTGACATACTAAGCTCGCTAAAAAACCTATCCCTGGCAAACGACTCGTCGCCGAACTATGTTTGGTTCGAACTTTCAGCGGACGATGGAGAATTTTGTTTCCCACCAGCCACCCACTTCGTAGCCACTGTTGAAGACCTAACCAACACGCCCGACCCCCACCCCGAAGACACCGACGGTGTGGACGATGATAAGGGGCAGGGCCAGAGCTTACTACCCGCTTGAAACGGGATGACCACTTCATGGTACGACATGTGTATGATAGACACACCTTACGGCGCTCTCGACGATGACAAGGAGGATCCGGTCGAGAATAAACTGCCTGGTACACAGCCCGGACACTGGCACCCTAGGTCACATCGCCCAACAGAAAACACTGCCAACACCAGGGAAGATGATACTCCGGACAACAAAGACCCTGTTGAGGTAGAATCCGAGCAGGAGGAACAGGAAGGCGGGCAAGACAGCTCTGATGAACAGACCACATATGGGGACTCGAGGGACAACAATTATCTCCCACTCTCCAAGGAAGAGGAGACACTCGGCAACGAGGATTTTATCATGCCCAAGGAACCTCTCGAGCAGGAGCACTTCAAACGCCGGTTTATAGCCACTGCAAGGAGCCTAAGAAAGAAGCAGCTGCAGCTTCGAGCAAACCAAGATTTTCTCAACGATAGATGGACCGAGGTCTTGGCCGCCGAAGAATACGGCCTTTAGCAGCCCAGTCAAAAGCCACCCCTGGAATAGGTGGCTCCCACAACATGATGGCATAGCGATGGAACCCATATCACCATCGAACAATGCGGCGGGCCGACCACAGTTCGGTCTAGACAAAGTAGCATCCCAAGCAGAGCACCATACGAACCCATCCAACATTCAAAACAAAACAACTCGGGGGAATACCCGCGATATCAACCAAGACACGGAGGGTAGAGCAGGACACACAAGATCGATGTACAGATCACAAAGATATACCCTGACCGACGATGATGGTCGCTTATTCGGACGCTATAAAGCCGACCATGCCCGGTTCGATCATCCTAAACGAAGCCCGTCGAAGGTGCTTCATAGTGTGGCCCAACATAGAGGAGCCGCACACCCTCTGCTTCACTAACGAAGTAATGGAGCACGAATTCCCAAACGGGTTTAAACCCATCAATATCGAATCACATGATGGAACAGCAGATCCCGCGATATGGATCGAGGATTACCTCTTCCATATTCACATGGCCCGTGGAGACGACCTCCACGCCATTAAATACCTACCTCTCAAGCTTAAAGGGCCAGCTCGGTACTGGCTAAACAGTTTGCCAGAAAATTCCACTGGCAACTGGGAAGATTTGGAAGACGCCTTTCGAGACAACTTCCAGGGAACATATGCCCGACCATTATACGCCGATGACTTAAGTCACATTGTCCAGGAGCCCGGTGAGTCAGCCAGGGAGCTCTGGACCAGGTTCTTAGTCAAAAAGAACCAAATTGTCGACTGTCCGGACGCGGAAGCCCTTGCGGCCTTCAGACATAGCATCCAAGATGAATGGCTAGCGCGTCACCTCGGCTAGGAAGGACCCAAATCCATGGCAGCCCTTACCGCTCTAATGACCCGCTTCTGCGCGGGAGAAGACAACTGGCTTGCTCGTAAAAGCAACAATGCAAGCGGCCCGGGCACTTCCAAGATCCAAGATGGCAATGGCAAGCCAGGACAAACCCAACACAACAGTCACAGTAATATACGCGACACAGCGGTGAATGCCAGATTTCACAATCCGAAGCCCGGTCAACAGAAGAAGCCACTAAAGGCAAACAAGGATGGACCAACCACCCTTGACAGGATATTGGACCGACCTTGTCAGATTCACGGTCACCCCGATAGGCCACCCAATCATACGAACCGAAACTGTTGGGTCTTCAAGCAGGTAGGCAAGCTTAACACTGACCACACGGGAGGATTCCACCAGGCGATAAAGATGACAAGTCGGCTCGCCAGCAGAATGCCAGGGGCCAGAGACAGTTCCCCTCCGATGTTCGACCACTCCCGGAACACAAGTAGCAGTTTGTCTTCCACCACCCACGTGTTGTACTGGCAAAATTTGCACCACGCGCACATCACTATGCATTCAAGATACCATGGGCATCGGCGGAAGCACAATACGGACCACCCTACAAGCATTCCCGTAACGTTTTTTATTTGCTTACCTTATTTTTTCTATATCATCCCTAAAGAACAGGTGACCAGCTGGACATCATCTACAATGGACTCTATCGGAGTTCGGATCCGTATGCTCACCTAAGGGGCTACTTCCGTTAAGGATTCCCCTCCCCGAGGATGGGCGACGCAGACATGCGACAGGAGGTCCAAATAACTTTTTGTGGACCACACTCTTTATTCCGAGCCTGTACTATGCCCTATTTCCTCTGATACCGACCCCGAGCATGTCAAATAGCCGGGTTCGCGGTCTCTTTTTATTATTATTATTATTATTATTATTATTATTATTATATATATACATAAATTTATCATTGGCACATTGCTCCGTTCTCAGTAAGACTCATCCGAACCAATCTTTCATACTCTTTCAACAGTAAGTACGACCTTAACGGCTGCTCTGCAGATACACCTCGGCATACCCTGCCAAGGGCTCGGCATGGGAACGAATGAGCTGCCAGTAAAAGTCTGAACATCTCTATAGCGTACTTCGGCGTCGCAAGTTTGGCCTTATATGCATCAACTCCGAATGATTGTCTTGTTTCAATAGTTGGGTTTGCCTGGCTCCTGTGTTTGCTACCCTACATTCCGCTCTATCGGCTAGGGTAGTAAAGGGAGAACTACTGTGATTGTGCCCTGGTCTAGACCGGATGAACACCTCAGTAGAGGAAGCCGAAAACTGATTGTCATGATGCGGCGAGAGCTGGTCAACTGCTTGATGACTTATTCTAATCTTTAGCGATTCTCCATGTAACACGAGGGATCTTTTTTAGATCAGATATGCAAGGCACCACACGCCGCATACACACCAGGGGCTATGTCGTAGCCCCATCATAAAACTCTTATGGTTAAGTGAAAGTGTTAACGCCTTATAGTCTGATTGCCTCGTTCACCGCATTATCACCTCCTTCATGGACCAAGATGTTGGATAAAGACTGATTAAATGTTTTTCCGAACACCCCCATACTTCCTACGAGGGGGCTAAAGCCGACGACCAAAAAACTTCCAGATTATATGAAAACGACCGCACATGAGGAATTCAAGCTCTTCGAGCAAAACATAAATAGACTAAACTATAAAGTTGTCTCTTACAATCATCATACACCTCACTCGAACATTATGTTTTTCGAGCATTGACCCTCTATCAAGCGGGCGGCCTCCAGGAGACCAGGACGTCTTCAAAATAACTCTTCGGTTCCGGACGGTCCCTTCCTTTAGGAGGACCCTTCGTGGCGACGTCGATGGCCTTCATCTTTCCCCAGAATGTCTTGACTCGGGCAAGGGCCATCCGTGGACCTTCAATGCACGCCGATCGCTTCACAGCATCGATTCATGGCACCACGTCGACAAGCTTCTGCACCAAACTGAAATAGCTACTCGGCACAGGCTCGGTTGGCCACAGCCGGATTATAACATCCTTCAATGCAGCGCCAGATACCCTATGAAGTCCGGCCCATTGGGACATCTGTTCATTGAGCAGCAGCGGGCGCTTCGACGCACCGAACTGTGACAAAAAAAGCTTCTCCGTTGCATATCAAGCTCGCGCTTGGTAATACCGTGCTGCATCAGAAGAACTCTTCGGCAAGTCCAAATACTCGTCCGGAGAACTCCACACTTGGTTCAGCTAAGCATAGTCCGGGTCGCCGAACTTAGTCTGCAGCAGAAAAGGCTTTCCAACCACTATCTCTTTCGCCTGCCAAACCTCCTCATGGAGTGCTCTGGACTCTGATCGCACTTCTCTTGCCTCTTGTCGGGCCTTGTCCAGTTCAGCCGTTAAGGCTTTATTCTCCTTCTCAAGAAATTCACAGCGGCCAGTAGCATTCTCCAAAGCGAGTGCCATCATGGATACCTTCTCCTCGCCCTGGCATCTCATAGCTTGTTCGGCCTTCAGTTCAACCGATGCCTCTTCAGCAGCAGCATCACTAAGCCGGGCCCGCTCCTTGGGCCGGACTAGCTCCGCCCGAAGAGCCTCCACGGCGGCAGCACCATCCGCATTTCATGCACATTTCATATAAAGCACTTTCCCGCGTCAAGCACACTGGTGTAAAGAATGCTTGAAATACATACCTTGTGAGTCGTCAAGACGCATGTTGATCAATGCAAGGTCATCCTCCACAATATCCAGCTTTTGCTGCAGTTCGGCCACTTCCGTATTCCGGGCAGCCACAGGAGGGGAAGTAGCCTATATTTCAAATTGAACCAAAGTTAATACCTGAGCATATCTCTTTGATCCTCCGATCGCTTCCTTTGGAAGACAATCCGAGTCTCAGGGGCTACTGCACATACAACAGGTGCATTCTGTCAATAAAATTCAGCTGACAAAACTACATCACAAACCTCAAAACCTCTTAGAAGATTCGTGAAGGCCTCGTTCAATCCACTCTTCGCGGATAGAACCCTTTTTACCACCGTAGCCATCAAGGTACAGTGCTCTTCTGAAATGGATGCTCATCGTAGCAAGCCCGTCAGCATGTCCAGCGCTCCTGGGTCTTCGGAAACTGCCGCCAGAGTACGACATTCCTATGAAGGAACCCACTTACTTGCCTCCAGAATCGTCTCCAGCTGTAAACCGGACGGTTCGGGGACGCCAGTCTTGATTCCGGAACCCCGAGTGACAGAGGCACCGCCTTCGGGTAACACCTTCTTCGCTTCCTGTACTACTTGGTGTTCAGGAGGAGCACGTCGGGATGATACCTCGATATCATCTCCCCTATTGGGCGATGTGGCCGGAGAAGGCGTGTCACTATCCGTCATCTCCGGAAGAAGATCTCCTGAGGAGGAGGACGATTGAGAAGCACCAGGCGTTAACCTGCATGGACGAACATGTATCAGATGATTACTTCACTAGTAGGAAAAGAATGAGGTGCGTTTAAAGTACCCCAGCCTCGCTTATGGTCTGCCTCGAGGTTCATCCTCGTCATCAAACTCTTCGACAGCCTCGCTTGCCTGGCCCAAGCTGCTCGACGACGGCGTTTTTCCTCTCTTGGAAGGATTCCCCTCCTGATCTTCGGAGGCGGCCCTCTTCTTTCCCTGGAGGGCCCCCTCTGCACTCTTTCCCTTAGGAAAAAGGATTTCAGTTTGCCCGAACGCAGCCACCTAGTACGGTGTAGGGATCAACATTCTCGTCAGCAGGTCGGTCGCAGGGCCTTCGGGAAGAGGCGCCGGACACCAGATTAGCACCGCTTTCTTTATCCAGTCCTGTACAGGGACGGATTGTTCAGTATCTTGTTAAGAGATGCCTGAATGGAAGGTGCTCGGATATCGAATACTTACCGAAGTGTCCGGATGATTGCAGTCAAGGCCAATGTCTTAGGTGGTGTCCGACCATTGCTCTCGTTCCCCGAAATATGATTTCCACATTCCTTCATGCGTAGTGCCGAAGAAGTGCTGTAGAGTCCGCCGCCCTTCCGGGTTAAATTCGCACATACGAAGAGGCCGCCGCTGACATGGCAGGATCCGGCGGACTAGCATTATTTGAACGACATTCACAAGGTCGATGCCCTTCTCGGTAAGGCTCCGGATGCGACTTTGCAGAGTCTGCACTTCATTGAAGGATCCCTAGTCCAATCCCTTATTGACCCACGAAGCGAGCTGAATTGGAGGGTCGGGCCGGAACGCAAGTGTAGCCGCCCACTTGGGGACCTGCGGCTCGTTGATATAAAACCACCCCTGCTGCCATATGTCGGAAGATTTGGCGAAAGATCCTTCGGGCCAAACCACGCCGGGCAGCTTTCCTATTATGACGCTACCGCACTCTGTCTGCTCCTCCTCTGCCACCTGCGGCCTCACATCAAAGGTCTTGAGCCACAAACCAAAGTGCGGAGGAGTTCGGAGTAAGGGCTCACACGTGACGATAAATGTCGAGATGAGAAGAACAGAGTCCGGGGCCAGATCATGAAAATCTACCCCTTAGTAAAACATGAGCCCCCGGGCGAAGGGGTTAAGCGCGAACCCTAGCCCATGAAGGAAGTGGGATACATATACTACCCTCTCGCCAGATCTGGGGGTCAGTATGACTTGCCCTTGCGCCGGAAGCCGAGAAAGATTTCCGGGGTCAGATACCTCGCTATGCAGAGCTTCGCTATATCCTCCTCTGTGACAGAAGAAGCCACCCACCGGCCCTGATGGTTGGATCCGGACATGACTAGGGCTGGTGGCGATTGGAACCCGAGGGTTGGAACTGGGGTGGCTGGGATTGAGGAAGGAGCAAGCGCAAGGGGAGAAGACGAGACTGGGTCTCTATATAAAGGCCCCGAATACTGGGCATCTCCCCCGGGGTCTCTAAACTTACCTATCACCAAGGAGTTGTACCCAGGGGACGGTTGGGTTACCCATGCATGCATTAATGAAAATCCCATAAATAAAGGGACACGATCCCTGCCTTGATGGGATGTGCTAGTAAAACCGTGCCCCGAGACGTCGGGCGGCTCGCTAGCCGACGGTTGGAAATAGTAACCGGACAGGCATGATACGATGTCATGAACAGTTATCAACAAGTTGGGCTCGAGGGATATTATATTCTCTGCAATTATATATACAGGTCCGGATATACTTACCTCGTCCGAAGACTATTCTGGAGTTCGGAAGGAGGGAACCCGCCTTGCAATGCCGAAGACAAATCTACGCGCCGGACTCCTCGTCATTGAAGCTAGGTTCAGGGGCTACTGAGGGAGTCCTGGACTAAGGGGTCCTTGGGCATCCGACCTGTTATCCATGGGCCGGACTCATGGGTTGTGAAGACATGAAGACCGAAGAATGCACTGTCTCCGGATTGGACTCTACTTGGCCTGGAAGGCAAGCTTGGCGACCGAAGATTCCTTCTTATGTAACTGACTCCATGTAAACCCTAGATCCCCTTGGTGTCTATATAAACCAAAGGGGATAGTCCGGAAAGGATACCACATATGCTCATTACCATACCCATATAGGCTAGACCTCTAGGGTTTAGCCATTATGATCTCGTGCTAGATCAACTCTTGTAATACTCATATTCATCAAGATCAATCAAGCAGGAAGTAGGGTATTACCTCCGTAGAGAGGGCCCGAACCTGGGTAAACATTGTGTCCCCTGTTTCCTGTTACCATCGATCCTAGATGCACAGTTCGGGACCCCCTACCCGAGATCCGCCGGTTTTGACACTGACAACCGCCATTTTAGCGTTGACAAGTTCAGGGTCTTATTAAAAAGAGTAACTGTTAAGAGTACGGTGGGTCACCTAGAGGAGTAGCATCAAGCAAACAGGCAGGTTTAACTCAATGTTTAGCTTGGAAACTGGATCACATGGGTGTGAAGAGCTATGCTCGGGGAGCAGGAAGCCCACATGTGACCAATAAGGTGGCCGGAGGCCAGATCAAGATGGGTGAGCGAGCTATGTTCATTGAATAGGAAGCCCCCAAATGTCCAATAAGGTGGCCGAAGGTCGGATCAAGATGGGTGAGCGAGCTATGTTCAATGAACAGGAAGCCCCCGAATGTCCAATAAGGTGGCAGGAGGCCGGATCAAGATGGGTGAGCGAGCTATGTTCAATGAATAGGAAGCCCCCAAATGTCCAATAAGGTGGCCGAAGGCCGGATCAAGATGGGTGAGAGAGCTATATTCAATGAACAAGAAGCCCCCAAATGTCCAATATGGTGGCCGGAGGCCGGATCAAGATGGGTGAGCTAGCTATGTTCAATGAATAGGAAGCCCCCAAATGTCTAATAAGTCGGCTTGAGAACTAGATCTCATGGGTGTGAATAGCTATGCTCAATGAGCAGGAAGCCCCCATGAGACCAATGAATTAGGGAATAAAGACTCAATTTTGCTGGAAACTAAAACGACACATGCCCGAAATTCTCAGGGGTGCCAGCTTTATTAAACTGAATCATAATATATACATCGGTCTAAATATGTACATCAATAAGGTAGTATGACCCGTTGTTCAGATTTTTGCTGACCATAAAGGGCCCTTCCCACGGTGGGGATAATTTGTGCATGTCAGTTTGATCCTGGATGAGCCGAAGCACCAAATCTCCTTCTTGAAAGGTCCTGGTTTTAACCCGATAACGACGCAGATCTTGCTGGTAAATTGCCGAACGAGCCGCCGCAAGGTCACGCTCCTCATCCAATAGGTCAAGAGCATCCTGACATGATTTTTCATTATCAGCTTCAACATAAGCCGCCACACGGGGCGAGTCATGATGAATGTCTCTAGGGAGAACTGCCTCTGCTCTGTAAACCATGAAGAAAGTCGTGTAACCCGTAGATTTGTTGGGGGGTAGTATTGATACTCCATAGCACTGAAGGAAACTCTTCCACCCAACAACCCGGTGTCCTCTGCAAATGGACCATAAGTCGGGGCTTTATGCCTCTCAATATTTCTTGATTAGCTCTTTCAGCTTGGCCATTGGACTACAGGTGAGCCACTTATGACACATCAAGACGAATATGTTCTTGTTGACATAATTCTTTCATAGCACCATTAGACAAATTAGTGCCATTATCAGTTATAATGCTGTGAGGGTAGCCAAAACGGAAAATCACCTTTTTGATGAATTGAACCGTCGTCGCCGCGTCACACTTACTGACCGGCTTTTCCTCAACCCAGTTTGTGAACTTGTCAACCGCCACCAAAAGATGGGTATTTTTATCTTTGGATCTTTTAAAAGGTCCAACCATATCCAGCCCCCAGACTGCAAACGGCCAAGTAATTGGAATCATCCTCAATTCTTGAGTCGACACATGAGCTCGTCTTGAAAATTTGTGACAACCATCACATTTACTGACCAAATCCTCTGCATCAGCATGAGCTGTCAGCCAATAAAACCCATGACAAAAAGCCTTGGCTATGAGAGACTTAGAGCCGGCATGAGGACCACAATATCCTTCATGAATCTCAAGTAAAATCTCACAGCCTTCCTCTGGAGAAACACAACGTTGAAACACCCCCGTGACACTACAACAGTGCAACTCTCCATTGACAATAGTCATTGACTTAGACCGCTGGGTTATCTGCCTGGCCAAAGTTTCATCGTTAGGTAACTAGCCCCGGGTCATATAAGCCAAATATGGAACTGTCCGATCAGGAATGGTATGAAGAGCCGCCACCAACTGCGCCTCCGAAGGTAATTTGACTGAAGGGTTATGCAGAATATCATGAAAACCATTAGGTGGTACCGGCTTACGCTGAGACCCTAGCCGTCTTAAGGCATCAACTGCCTCATTTTTCCTGCGATCAACATGTTCCACATGATAACCTTTGAAATGACTAGCAATAGTATCAACCTCTCGACGGTAAGCCGCCATGAGTGGATCTTTAGAATCCCATGTGCCTGAAACTTGCTGAGCCACCAAATCTGAGTCGCCAAAACACCTCACCCGGCTTAGATTCATCTCTTTAGCCATCCGAAGACCATGGAGCAAGGCCTCATACTCAGCTGCATTGTTAGTGGGGAAGTCAAAATAACTCCAGCCCCCGAGCCTTCCAACTACCTGCATCCATCAAAGTGAATAGTCCAATATGTGCTATCCGGCTTCTCCTCAGGCATCTGCAGCTCGGTCCAGTCATTGATAAAATCCACAAGTGCTCGAGACTTGATAGTTGTCCGAGGCATATACTTCAAACCATGGGGCCCAAGCTCAATGGCCCACTTGGCTACCCGACATGTGGCTTCTCTGTTTTGAATAATATCCCCCAAGGGAGCAGAACTGACCATAATGATGGGATGACCAAAAAATACTGGTTCAGCTTACAACTAGCCATGAACACTCCATACACTAATTTCTGCCAATGTGGATACCTCTGCTTGGATTCAATGAGGACCTCACTAATATAATAAACCGGCCGCTGAACCAGATATTCCTTGCATGTCTCTTTCCTTTCCACCACAATTGCTACACTCACGGCTCCGCTATTAGAAGCCACATATAGCAATAAGGGCTCCTTGTCAATAGGAGCTGCAAGGATCGGCGGCTCAGCTAACTGTTTTTTCAATGCTCCAAACACTTGATCAACAACATGACTCCAGACAAAGTGATCTGTTTTCTTCA
Organism: Triticum aestivum; assembly: GCF_018294505.1. Classification (NCBI taxonomy): domain Eukaryota; kingdom Viridiplantae; phylum Streptophyta; class Magnoliopsida; order Poales; family Poaceae; genus Triticum; species Triticum aestivum. The sequence goes on along the minus strand of NC_057809.1, from coordinate 348,824,545 downwards.
TCATCTGGTAGAGAGGGATAGCTGTCGGTGTACTAGAATAGGGGTACCCTAGTACCCCGAACTTGTGCACGGGCAGTTGCAGCACCCCGCGGCAAGGCTTGCCGGGCTAACACCAAGATCCTCTGTGGTTCCCTTGGAGCCATTCAAGAACAAAGTATTTAAGCTCAGGAGACAAGGCCCCAGCAAGAGGAGCTTGCCGGGAAGGCCAACCGAGGTACTCCAAGGAACTTGCCGCGACGCGCCACGCGCTCCGGCAAGGCAACAAGGCCCCGGCAAGAGGAGCTTGCCGAGAAGACCAACCAAGGTACCTCGAGGCCCGGTGAGCGACAAGCTTCCGGACCCGACAAGATAACAACAGCGGCAAGGCGCTTGCCGCGGCAGGCGGCCACTCTGTGCCCACGCTCCAGCGCATCCACCAACGTGTCGCTCTGGGGGCCTCTCCAGGCGCGCGTGGCGGGAGGCTGTGCAGCCAGCGGTGCACAGTGGCATGCGAAGCTGACAAGATCGCCATCGTGGCGAACGGTGGCGCCCCTAACGGTCCTTTTCTGCACTGTTTGGGCGACCCAGACGGGCATTTAATGCCCTTGTCCCCTGCCATCAGGGTTAGGTAGGGTGCACTGTACAAGCAACTGTACCAACCACCTCACTTTTTACATTTGTACCCTTCTCTGCGTTGCCACCTGTCGGTGACCCCTTGAGCATATAAAAGGAGGCCCATGCGCAACATAGAGGAGGTTCGATTCATTCGTGAGCCAGAAAACACTTAGCTCTCGCGAGCAAGAACATAATGGAACCAGACAAGCAGCAGTAGGAGTGTTATCTCTCCGGAGAGCTCCGAAGCTGTGTAAACTGCTCGTGTGCTTCGCCTCGATCTGCTCTTCGTGCGATCTCTGCCCCCCGCCGAACCGAAAGGGGCCCGGTCCGCCGGCCCCATAGGTGTTCGTGGATCAGTTTCCCCGACATCTTTGGCGCGCCAGGTAGGGGGCGTCGAGATTGTGTGAACCTGATCCGGCGTTCACACAAGCTAGATCTTCATTCCCTTCATCAACATGCCACCGAAGAAGAAGACTTCGGCGGCAGCCGCTCCGTCCACGTCACTTCCGCCACCGTTGGAGCAAACGGGTGGTGGAATGGACGCCGGCGGAAGAATGGACGTCGACGAGGAAGCTCATGATGCTGCCAGGTCCAAGAACAAGGCTGCACAAACCTCGGCGACTATACATGTTCCACGCCACTCTCAGGAGGCGCAAGACCAACAGCGTCATGGCACTTGCAGTGCCATACGCATGATAGGCCAAGACCAAGCTGGTGGATCTCGGGGCGCTCAAGACCAGCATGCATGCCAGCGTGCTGGCACGAGCGGGGCACGGTCGCCTGGATGGGATACTGCTCCTTCTAACATAGTTAGAAGTCCGAGCACGTCCCGCTCCTCGCGCCGTCCGCCACTGCCACCCACCACTCCAGCAGAAGCTTTGGCACAAGCTCAACTTCTCCTAGATTACCCTCCGATGTCGGACAAGATCGACGAATGGAGGGCCACCATTCAGAGTCTCATCGGCTACGCCAACGACGACACTCCATGGCGGCCGAGCGTGTCGCCGCCGCGGCAGGGTTGCCGGGCGCGAGCCGGTGGCGACGAAACGGGTGGAGGTGCAACTACCATGCAATCACCACCCCAAAGGCCAAGATCGCCAACTCGCCGGATCCACCTCGACAGCGACTCCACCGCATCTTCGGATCCACGAGCTCGTCGCGATCAGCGCCAAGTTCTTCATGATCGACAACAAGAAGACGCTCGAACTCGCATCGAGCACCGAAGAGAAGCGCGACGTCAATTCGACAAGCGCGCTGGGCCCTCTGTTGACATGCATGCGCCAGGGGAACCAGGCGATCTGCCGTACGCGGTAGGTTGCCCTGTGTTCACTCGTGAGCTGCGGCAAGTCCAGTGGCCCAGCACGAAGAACTTCAAGCCAGACGTACCGGAGAAGTACGACGGCAAGACGCATCCATCGGAGTTCCTCAGCATCTACACCACTGCGGTGCAGGCTGCCGAGGGATGGGATGACAAGATCCTTGCCAACTACTTCCCGCTGGTGCTCAAGCCCAATGTCAGGTCCTGGCTCATGCACTTGCCGGACAACTCCATATCCTCTTGGGCTGATCTGTGCCATCAGTTTGTCGGCGCCTTCACAGGCGGACACAAGCCTCATGGCCAGGAGAGTGATCTTCATCTGCTCGCCCAGAAGGAAGGAGAGCCCCTGCGCAAGTACATTCAGAGATTCAGCAGTGTGCAGCACAACATCCCAGACGTCCACCCTGCCGCGGTGATCAGCGCGTTCCATCAGAATGTGCGAAACCGCAGGATGCGGGAGGAAATGGCGATGTGCAAGATCAGGGACGTCAGTGAGTTATATGCACTGGCCGACAAGTGTGCACGTGCTGAGGAAGGAAGGAGACTCCCCGGAGAAAATGTAGGAGCGGGAGGATCTGACAGTGAAGATGCTGCCCCGGCAAGGAAAAACCGGCGGCGGAACAACAGAAGGAGGAAAGGCAAAGAGGTGCTAGTTGTTGAGCAGTCCGGCAACGGTGATGGCGCCAAGGAAGCCAAAGCTGGTGACTCCGGCAAGGAGGTTGCCGCGGAGGTGGCGGTCGCCGACAAGCAGGACGGCACCAACAAGCAGTATTGCAAGATCCACCGCACCAAGGGCCATGATCTCCAGAACTGTAAGAAAGTCGAGCAGCTTGTTGAGCAATAGAAAGCTGAATACGAGCGGCGCGACAAGGAGAAGGCCCAAGAAGGTGCTGGGGGATCCGGCAAGAAACGTCCCAGCCGAGGAGGACGCCGCGGCAAGGTAAAGCAGCGGCAAGGAGACAGACCTCCTCGCGTCCGCGACAAGGATGAAGATGACGACGACGATGAAGACATGGATGATGAGGAGACTGATGAGCAGGAGTTCCAGAAAGCCACAGAGGTCCTGTGCGTTGACGGTGGTGCTTCTCTGCACACCTTGCACCGCCAGCTCAAGCAGTGGGTGCGGGAAGTTAATGCAGCAGAACCACCCGTCGAGTCACGCAAGCCTCTGAAATGGTCCAGCACGCCTATCATTTTTGACATTGAGGATCACCCTGATCGCATAACTACGGTCGGGTGCTTGCCGATGTTGGTTTCACCAACAATCCGCAACCTCAAGGTCACTAAGATGCTAGTTGACGGCGGGGCTGGCTTGAATCTGATCTCCTCCGCGGTGCTCCAGAAACTCCAGATCCCTGACAGCGAGCTCGAAGAGACCGGTACATTTCAAGGAATCAACCCGGGAAGGAGCAAGCCGAAGGGAAAGATCACGTTGCCGGTAACATTTGGCAGCGAGCTGAACTTCAGAACTGAGAGGGTCACATTTGATGTTGCTGACTTTCCATTACCTTACAATGGAATCCTTGGCCGTCCGGTACTCGCCAAGTTCATGGCAGCCTCTCACTATGCGTACAACGTACTGAAAATGCCAGGCCCAATAAGTGTCATCTCTGTCCCTGGCGACAAGAAGGATGCTCTTATCTGTGCTGACAAGATCTACCGGGAAGCAGCGGCCGCGGCAGAACGCAAGACACTTGCCGCTGAAGCTCCTGGGGGGAAGAAGAAGACCAAGTCCGGCAAGAGTTCTGATGCCCACTCCGGCAAGCGCACCTCTTCGAAGTGCTGCGCTACCGTCGAGGACGCACCATCAAGCTCCACCGGCAAGTGTAAGAAGGCAATGACAGCTCCACCAGAGACCAAGAAGGTGTCCGCCAAGGAGGACGGCGCTGGTGGTACCTTCACCATCAGCGCCACTCTTGACCCCAAATAGGAAAGCGCGCTCGTTGCTTTCCTGCGGGCGAATGTCGACGTGTTTGCGTGGCAACCGTCTGATATCCCCGGTATTCCCAGGAAAGTAATTGAGCACCACCTTGCCGTCTGTCCTCATGCGCGGCCCGTCAAGCAGAAAGTCAGGAAACAGGTAGTGGAGCGCCAAGAATTCATCGCAGAAGAAATCAAGAAGTTGGAAGCAGCAGGCCTTGTCAAAGGAGTGCTCCATCCCACGATACCATCAGATCTTCATGGCAGAAGAGGATGAAGAGAAAACTGCATTTATCACCCCGTGTGGCACATACTGCTTCGTACGGATGCCTTTCGGTTTGAAGAATGCTGGTTCAACATTCGCAAGGGTAGTCCACCACGCTTTTGAGCCGCAGATGCACAGAAATGTGGAAGCCTACATGGATGACATAGTGGTCAAGAGCAAGAACAGGGCGACATTTGCAAATCTGCGCAAGATCAACCTCAAGCTTAACCCCGAGAAGTGTGTGTTTGGAGTTCCTTCCGGCAAGCTTCTCGGGTTCTTCGTGTCTTAGCGGGGAATTGAAGCCAATCCCGACAAAATCAAGGCCATTGAGCAGATCGAAGCACCAAAGCGCGTCAAGGATGTACGAAGGCTTGCCGGTTGCGTGGCTGCTCTCAGCAGGTTTATCTCTAGATCTGCTGAGCGCGCCCTGCCATTTTTCAAAATTTTGAAAAAGGCAGGTCCAATGAAATGGACTCTGGAGGCGGAGGCTGCGCTGCAGGACTTGAAGACATACCTGTCCTCCACTCCAATACTTGTCGCACCTAAGCCGCAAGAGAAGTTGCTCTTGTATATAGCGTCAACCAATCAAGTGTTTAGTGCTGCGTTAGTGGCGGAGAGGGAGGCAGATGATGAGCCAGCAACCATGGCAGATGCATCCAGCGACAAGCAGGGGGCTTCGCCGACAAGCTCTGGTCCCGACAGAGATGGATCTGCGCAGGAGCATGATAAGATGCAGAAGAGAATGGTGCAGCGTCCAGTTTACTTTGTCAGTTCCCTTCTACAGGGGGCTAGATCAAGGTACTCTGGTGTGCAGAAGTTGCTTTTCGGCCTCCTCATGGCCTCGAGAAAGCTGCGCCATTACTTCCAAGCACATGAGATCACAGTCGTCACTCGCTTTTCGCTGAAGAGGATACTGCAAAATCCAGAAGCAACAGGCAGGATTGTCGAGTGGGCGCTGGAACTGTCAAGCTTTGGCCTCAAGTTTGAGAGCACTTCAACTATCCAAAGCAGGGCATTGGCAGAGTTCATAGCAGAGTGGACACCAACACCAGATGAAGAAATTCCAGAGACGAGCATCCCCGTCAAAGAGGCAAGCAAAGAGTGGCTGATGTATTTTGATGGTGCCTTCTCGCTGCAAGGCGCCGGTGCGGGCGTGCTGCTTGTCGCGCCCACCGGAGAGCACCTCAAGTATGTAGTCCAGATGCACTTTCCCAAGGAGCAAGCAACCAACAATACTGCAGAGTATGAAGGATTGCTTGCCGGTCTCAGAATCGCAGCAGACCTTGGGATCAAGAAGCTCATTCTCAGGGGTGACTCACAGCTTGTCGTCCGCCAAGTGAACAAGAACTACCAGAGTCCATTGATGGAAGCATATGTTGATGAAGTGAGGAACCTAGAAGAGCACTTTGACGGCCTACAGATGGAGCATATCCCAAGAGCTCAGAATGACATTGCTGATGGCCTGTCAAAGTGCGCCGCACTAAAGTTACCTGTGGAACCAGGGATCTTTCTGCTCAAGTTGACTCAACCATCCGTAACACCATCAACTGGACAAAGCAAGAAGAGCAAGTTGATTTCTGGTGACTACTTTCCGGCAGAGCTCCCCGAAGCCGCCGCCAAGAAAGTCCCCAAGATCAACACCAAGGTTGCTGAGGGGCAGTCTGCTCCGGCAAGCCTTATGGTTTGTTCCGTTGAAGCAGACGCTCCCGACAAGTTTTGCTCCGGCAAGCTTGCCGGGGAACATCAAGCTCCGGCAGGGCCGCAAGTCCTTGCCATGGCAGCGGATGTTCCCACAGCAGCAGATGTGCCTTTAGTCCTTGTTGTCGAGCCACAAGCTCCAGCATGGGCACAGCAGATTGTCCATTTCCTTCAGACAGGAGAACTTCCCGAAGAGCAAGAAGAAGCGGAAAAAGTAGCCCGGCAGTCAAGTATGTACCAGTTTGTCGATAGCATACTGTACAGAAGAAGACTCAACGGTGTGAAATTGAAGTGTATTTGCCGGGAAGATGGACAAAAGTTGTTGGCAGAGATACATGGAGGCATATGTGGCCACCACATTGGCGCAAGAGCACTTGCCGGCAAAGCTCTTCGGCAAGGTTTATTTTGGCCGACAGCCCTCCAGGATGCAACTGCACAAGTAACCAAGTGTGAAGCGTGCCAGTTCCACTCCAAACAGATACACCAGCCAGCTCATTCTCTCCAGACGATCCCTTTATCCTGGCCATTTTCGGTCTGGGGGCTCGATATCCTCATCCCTTTCCCCCGAGCTGTCGGGGGCTTTGAGTACTTGTATGTCGCAATCGACAAGTTCACAAAATGGCCGGAAGTGCAGCCAGTGAGGAAGGTGACATCACAGTCAGCAGTCAAGTTCTTCAGGTCAATTGTTTGCCGTTTCGGGATCCCTAACAGGATCATCACCGACAACGGCACGCAATTCACGAGCCGCACCTTCATGCAGTACGTCCAAGACCTTGGCGCCAAGGTCTGCTTCGCTTCTGTTGCTCATCCAAGAAGCAACGGTCAAGCAGAGAGGGCAAATGCTGAAGTGCTGCGCGGGCTCAAGACCAGAACTTTCGACAGACTGCGCAAGTGCGGAAGAAACTGGATCGAGGAGCTGCCGATGGTTCTTTGGTCGATCAGAACGGCGCCAAATCGAGCCACTGGCCAGACAACTTTCGCTCTAGTCTATGGAGCAGAGGCAGTTCTCCCCACGGAACTCGTATACGGATCGCCTCGAGTGCTCGCTTATGATGAGCTTGAGCAAGAACAGCTGCGACAAGACGACACGCTGCTCCTTGAGGAAGATCGTCTTCAGGCTGTTGTACGAGCTGCTCGATACCAGCAAGCTTTGCGCCGCTACCATAGCCGCAAAGTTAAAGCCAGAAGCTTCTAGGAAGGTGACCTTGTTCTTCGGCGCGATCAGTCCGCCAAGAATTCCAACAAGTTGACGCCGAAGTGGGAAGGCCCTTATCGGGTGAAACGAGTCACAAGGCCCGGCGCTGTCCGCCTTGAGACCGAAGATGGCATTCCAGTGAGCAACTCCTGGAACATAGCACATCTTCGTAAGTTTTTCCCGTAGGGCACGGTTGCCGGAACCTCGTTCCGGCAACCACCTTTTGTACAAGTCTTGCCGCTGTTGCATGTAATCCTTTGTACAAAGCCGGGCGCAGATCCCGTGCATAAGTAAAACCCCATGTGCTCCGCACAACTTGTCCATTTCATGCATTAGTTTCTTTCTTGCATGCGATTATCTGACACTTTGTGCAGCACCTACATCCGGTAAGCAGTAACGAGCCGAACGGCTCCATATCATTATTTTCTCTTCTTTCTTCTTTTCAACAAAGGAAAAGAAGGTTCCCTCGCACACAAGTTTGCCGGGGGGAGGAGAAGATTGTGGTATGGACCAGGCGTCGTTCAAGCAAAGTTTTGCCTTGCCGGGAAGCAAACGACAGAAAAGCTAAGTTGCCAAAGTTTGAGCAATCAGTTTTTAAATTTTTGAGTTATCTTCCTTGAACGACCCTGCTTTGTATGAAAAACCTGTGCGCGGAGGAACCAACTCGTGGCTAGTTGAGCCTTTACTTTGTTTCGAGTCCGCTCAACAACTTAAGTGTGCTGCATCTAGTCGCGACAAGGTTTCTTGTCGGAAGCAGCGCCGCCAGCAGGCTGCTGATCGTTCCGCACTCAGCGCTCGCGGCTCGGGTGCCTGCGCCGACAAGTTCCCTAGAAGCGTAGGGTAGAAACATACAAAGGAAGGAATCTAGTAGAGGAAATAACATAGCAATTGATAACAGAAATAAAGTTATATTACAAGATAACTTGTCGCAGCTCTAACAGAATGTTTTAATAACATGATTAGCAGCGACAAGGGAAAAGAAGAAATGGGCGGCCTAGTCTACGCGTCCGCCCTCGACCCTCTTGATCTCGCTCACCTTGTCCACAATGGGTGCGACAAGGGCCTTGAGTGCGTCCCGATCGGCGTCTAGCGGCAAGGACTTGAGGACGTTGGTGAAGCTGAGGCCTGGATTGCGGAAGGCCACCTTCATCAGCACCTTCTGGAGAACCCCGGCGCAGATTTTGCGCGACTCGTCGGCCAGCTGCTTTGGGATCCTCTCCGGAGCCGCTGGAGTGCCGTCGCCACGCCCTTGAAGAACAGGCTGAGCTTGGCGCTGGGTTGGAGATTCTCGTCGGAGGGATACCCAAAGTCCTCCATCCCCAGTTGCGCCAGCTCCTTGTTGATGACTGCGGCAATATTCACCAGACCCTCGGTCCAGTGCTCCACAGTATCTCTGAACGAGTTCTGGGTAACTGCGATGCTCTCCAGCAGCGCCTTGTCAGCTTTGACCTTCTCCGACAAGGTCTTCTCCCGCTCCTTGGCGGCCTCCAGCGTCTGCGTCAGCGTGGCCAGCTTCAGCTCCAGGTCTGCATTGGAATCCTTGGCAGCGCTGAGCTCCTTGCCCCTCTCAGCGAGAAGACCTTGCAGCTCACCGTGGGCGACAGCATCCTTCTCACACTCACGCTTGAGTGCGGCAAGCTCCTCGCTGCTCTTCCCAATGTTGGCCTCCAGCTGCGCCACCTTCTCCTCCAGCTCTTTCTTGGCGGCCTCTGCGATCGCGGCAGCGTCCTTTGCTTCCTTGAGCGCCCCGCCAAGTGCTTGCTCACGCTCGGCGAGCTCCTCCTCGTAGCTGTCGAGGTTGGCCTTCCGCTGCACCAATTCACCTTCTCGTACGGACTGCTTCTCGGCGGCCAGCCTTTGTTCCTCCTCAGCTTCGGCCTTCTCGAGAAGGAAGGCCGTGCGCTCCTCGTCGAGTCGCTCCCGCTCCTGTGCCAGGGACCGGAGAGCTTCTTGATTGTGGCCCCGGAGCTCCTCCGCGCGCTTCTCCATGTCAACTCCCGCCTTCGCGACAAGCGCTTCCCGGGAAGCCAGCTTGGTTTGCCGGGTGCGGTAGAGTAACAGCAGCTTCCGCAGCAGCTGCTCCTCCTCAGGCTTGCCACTGCTGCTGCTGGGCGCGTCGACCAACGACAGTCCGGCAGAGGCAAGCACCTCATCATCGAAAGATTCTCCCTCGATCGGCACCCTGGAGCTCGACGCCCAGGGTAGCTTGATGAAGATATCGTCACCTGCCTTCAAGTAGGCACCGGGCTGGGGCTCCTCGGAACCCGGCCCCGCAGCAGCGGCAGAGGGATCAGCGGTCGGCGCAGCGCCTGGCGCTCTTGCGGCCTCAGGGTCGTCAGTGCGATCGCCCGACCCCTCGCCAGCTTCTGCGGCGGCAGCCTTGGCGGCCTCATCGCCGGCGGTCTCATCAGCACCGGCCCCTTCTTCGTTGGCGGCAGCGTTGTTAGTGCTGCCATGCGCACCTTCCCCGCCGGCGCCCTCTGTCTCCATTGGCTCAGCTGCAGATGGGTCTGAAGAACGAAGAAGGGAGAAAAATCAATCAAAAATCTAAGAGAAGAAAATCAGAAGAATAAGAACCCAAGGGAAAGTTTTTGGACAAGTGAATTACCTACGCCAAGATCTGCAGTTGCGGTCTCGGCCGCCGCAGGATCGACGGTGCTGCCCCTTGCCGGAGAGTTCTCCCTTGCCGGAGAGCGCTCCCTTACCGGGAACCCCTCCCTTGGCGGCGTAGTCAAAGCAGATGGCACTTCGGGACCAGCTTCCAGGCGCTCCTGATGTGGCTGCTCTGGTCCTACACAAATCAACAAGCAAGATATCAACAAAGGAAAAAGCACTCATGCACGCCTGACAGCAGAAAGCTAACTATGAACTTACGCTGGGGGATGCGCTGGGGGCTGCTTTGAGGAGTGATTGCCGGGTCCGTCAAGGTGGTCTCGGACCCACCCCCTGCTGACACAGTGGGGTCATCTTCGATGACAATCACCGCGGCCTTGGCCCTCTTCGCCGCTCTCTGGGCCAGCGTCCTGAAAAGAAAGGAGTCCAGATTGAAGCAAGTCAAATACAAGATATAAACAGCAAGATTGAAGACGTACAAGAGCACCAAAGAAACTTACTCTTCTTCCTCCTCGTCGGAGCTGAGCGCGGAAAGATCGAAGTCCGGCCCTCCTCCGGTGCGGCGAGGCGGAGGAGTAGGATCCCTTGCCCGCTTGGCGGGGGCGGTGGCGGTGGCCCGGGAAGATCCCGCTCCAGTTGCCGCTGCTGCGTGGGGCGCTCCCGCGGCAACATTGCTTGACGTGGTAGAGCGCGTCGCACAGCTCGGCGACTGTTGACCCGGCTGTCGCCCCGCTACGTCCGCGCCCCTGCGAAGACGCCTTCTTGGCGGGGCCGGGGGCTCCGCCTGCGGGAAGCCTTCTGAAGGCTCAGGCTCTTCCTCGCTGGCCTCGCTCGGCTCAGCTTCAGAACCGGCAGGCTCTTCCTCGCCAATGAACTCCGCGCGCTCGGCAAGGTTTTCCGCCTCTGCCGCCTCCGCCTCCTCCACGGTGAACCCGAACACGCCCGCGGCAGCTGCGACCGCAACCTCTTCCGCCCTAGTGGCGATGCGCTGCAGCTCCTCGTCAGTGGTATCACGGGTGAGGCTCTTCTGCTCGTCAGCGTGGACCGACACTTCTTCCAAGTTGTCGAAGAACACTTGCACGACGTCATCCGCAGGCTCTTGCCAAGTTGGAACGATTCCGTGTGAATCGCACAACGGCATCATGGCGCGGATCCGGTCAAGCGAAGAATTATTGCACAATGGAACGACGCCCCTCGGCAGCGTGAATGGGTGCTGGGGGTCGCGTTTGAACAACTCCAGGAGCATTGCATCCAGCTCCAAGATAGTGAAGTTGTAGTTGAGGCCTGGCCGCAGCCTCATGATGTCCGCCAAGTTATTGAATTCCCAGGCGGGCCTCCCCCTCTCCTGCAGGGGGGCGATGCGGCGGCGGAGGAAATCTGCGCCTACAGCGCCTACAGTGAGCCCGGCAAGCCTGAGGCGAAGGATCCTAGTAATGGCGATCTTCAGCCTCTCGTCACTCCGGGGCCACGTTGCTCCAGTCATTGCCGCGCACTATTGGAGCTTGGCGCACGGCGGTGAAGGGCTGCGGATTCTCCTCGACGATCCAGCACCACTCCACTCTCCACTCCTCCCACTTGCTGCGGAGCTCACCCTCCAAGTACGCCTCCTTCTTGCCGACTCTCGAGATCCAAGCGATCCCTCCGGCAAGCGGCTCTCCTCTCTCTACCCGAGGTATGAAGAAGTGGCGGAAAAGGGCAACATTGGGGTGGACTCCGACAAAGTTTTCGCACAAATGTGCAAAAACTGCCATGGTCAGAACGGCGTTGGGGGTGAAGTCAAGGAGGCGGAAGCTGTAGGTGTTCATGATATCGCAGAAGAACTCCGAGAAGGGCGGGCAGAGCCCGCAATAGAAGAACAGCGTGAAGAATGGGTACCCGTTTGGAGCCAGTTCTGAAGCAGCGGCCGGGAGTACCCTCGTGCGCGGATGCTCCCGCGTCTTCGTCGCCCAAAAGAGGTAGAAGTACTCCCTCAGCTCCTTCACGCCGAGCTGGGGGGAGAAGATCGCCCGCTCCTTCCGCAGCGCCGCGAGCCGCTGCGCCTCGGCCAACTTCACGCCCTTTCCCTTGTCGGCTTTCAGAGCCATGGCGGAGGTGGTGGAGGAGGTCGACGGCATTGGTGATGCTGGTGGCAATGGGGGGGGGGGCGGAGCGCTGCTCTCTCGGCTTCGAGAAGAAGGGGGGGGGGCGGCGGAGGTTCGTGAAGATGGAGTAGTAGCAACCAGCGAGGGGGAACGAACTGCCCCTGTTTCCTCTGCTTATAAAGAGGGACGGGGCGGACGTTTCGCCCTTCCGAATAAAGAACCACCCACGATCTCTCCCACGATGCCGCATTCAACGCATGCCGTTAGGGGAGAGCGCGGTGGATACGGAGCGAGATTCGACGTGGCCCAGTCCACATGTGCCCGTGCCCTGTCTTGGGCCTGGCCCAACAGCGCTCGGCATCGTGTCTGGCCCAGGCCCGGGGGCTCCTGTCGGTGTACTAGAATAGGGGTACCCTAGTACCCCGAACTTGTGCACGGGCAGTTGCAGCACCCTGCGGCAAGGCTTGCCGGGCTAACACCAAGATCCTCCGTGGTTCCCTTGGAGACATTCAAGAACAAAGTATTTAAGCTCAGGAGACAAGGCCCCGGCAAGAGGAGCTTGCCGGGAAGGCCAACCGAGGCACTCCAAAGAACTTGCCGCGACGCGCCACGCGCTCCGGCACGGCAACAAGGCCCCGGCAAGAGGAGCTTGCCGGGAAGACCAACCAAGGTACCTCGAGGCCCGGTGAGCGACAAGCTTCCGGACCCGACAAGATAACAACAGCGGCAAGGCGCTTGCCGCGGCAGGCGGCCACTCTGTGCCCACGCTCCAGCGCATCCACCAACGTGTCGCTCTGGGGGCCTCTCCAGGCGCGCGTGGCGGGAGGCTGTGCAGCCAGCGGTGCGCAGTGGCATGCGAAGCTGACAAGATCGCCATCGTGGCGAACGGTGGCGCCCCTAATGGTCCTTTTCTGCACTGTTTGGGCGACCCAGACAGGCATTTAATGCCCTTGTCCCCTGCCGTCAGGGTTAGGTAGGGTGCACTGTACAAGCAACTGTACCAACCACCTCACTTTTTACATTTGTACCCTTCTCTGCGTTGCCACCTGTCGGTGACCCCTTGAGCATATAAAAGGAGGCCCATGCGCAACGTAGAGGAGGTTCGATTCATTCGTGAGCCAGAAAACACTTAGCTCTCGCGAGCAAGAACATAATGGAACCAGACAAGCAGCAGTAGGAGTGTTATCTCTCCGGAGAGCTCCGAAGCTGGGTAAACTGCTCGTGTGCTTCGCCTCGATCTGCTCTTCGTGCGATCTCCGCCCCCCGCCTAACCGAAAGGGGCCCGGTCCGCCGGCCCCATAGGTGTTCGTGGATCAGTTTCCCCGACAATAGCCTTCTCGCCCAACCGGCTTATGGATCGGCTTAAGGCCGCAATGCGACCTGCCAGGCGCTGGACATCATTTGTACACGGCGGCTTAGCCAGAGAAGTGATAGCCTTGATTTTCTACGGGTTAGCTTCAATGCCCCTTTCAGAAACCAAAAAACCCAAAAGCTTGCCTGCTGGCACATCGAAAACACACTTTCCCGGGTTAAGCATCATCTTGTACACCCGAAGATTGTCAAAGGTTTCTTTCAAATCATCTATCAAAGTCTCTTTCTTCCTGGATTTCACAACAATATCATCCACATAAGCATGAACATTGCGCCTAATCTGGTCATGGAGGCAATTCCGAACACATGGTTGATAAGTTGCGTGGGCACTCTTAAGCCCAAAAGACATAGACACATAGCAGAAGGCTCCAAAGGGAGTGATGAAAGCTATCTTCTCTTGGTCCTTAACTGCCATCTTGATCAGATGATAACCAGAGTAAGCATCCAAAAAGCTTGTAACGGTCCGAACCTGACAAGATTTGATGTCTTTGTGCTCACTGTGCTAGTCCCTGGATCGACTCGCTAGCACACATAGTACATATGAATATCAAATAATAAGTGCATCATTTACTATAATGTATGATCCAAAAATTATAAAGTATTACAAACTGAATAGCACATGGCTAACTTATTCAATAATAATAGCGGAAATGTAGCATAAGCAAACGATGAGTCCCACCAATGCCCACTGGAGAAAATGCTGAGTGAAGACTCGCGTCCCAACTGTATCTCACTGATCATCTGAAATCCTGCAACATGATAAGTTGCAGCCACAAAGGGCCAATAAATTGAATGTATTGGCAAATCACACAATATGATATAGCAAACCTACATCCACAAAGCGATGTATGACGAACAAAACACACAAGTTAGTTTGGAGAAGAATGTCTTCACCTACCTCCACTACCTGAACTCACAACCGTATCTAATTTACTAGCCCAAGATAACCCAAAGATTCTAAATAAGGCTGCGTTCAGTCCACGGGATTTTCACAGGATTTCTGCATGCTAGTTTCCACGGGAATAAATTCCAGGAAGCCCGTTGACTTCGCAGGAAGTAGTTTGTCTGTTCCACAGGAAAGCGTCGCTAACCTGTACTTCCTCCGTAAACTAATATAAGAGTGTTTAGATTACTAAAATAGTGATCTAAACGCTCTTATATTAGTTTACAGAGGGAGTACTTTTCACAGGAAAAATAACATCTACTCGTACCAAAGGGAACGCCCGGTGAAAACCCTCCTCTCGCTCCATCACTCTCCAGCCCCATACCGCGCCCTTCTCCCGTGAGCTTCGCGCGAAATCGACATGGATGACCACCGGTGCAGCATGCCCACCCGGCAGATCCGAGCACCTACTCCTCCTCCTCCTCCTCCTCCACCTCATCCACCCCCTCCCTGTGTCCTTCGAGCTCCACCCCCCGTTCTATCGACACAAGGGTTGGAAGATCTGAAATTTGGGTGAAGTGAGGAGATCTTGCAAGAAATAGGTAATTCGCTTCATACATCTTGCTCTCTCATTTAGAAATCTCAATCTGGTGTTCAATTTTTTTATTAGGACATATATGTTTCTCTTTGTATAGTGTGGTAATCTGATTAGTTTGATTCGAGTGCTCCAGTGTGCTGGGGCGTTGGTGGTATCATCCCGGGTCCTGGCCTCCCCTTTAGAATGAATTTGTTGCAAAAGAAAACACAAATCCAAAGCTAAACTCACTTCTAATCACCGGCCCCTCTAATCACTCGGCCTCTCTAGTCTCTCCAGCCGTTTTGGGGGCGTGCCCTTGTTTGGCCCCCACTTAAATTCAGCTCACACACTCCGCCACTGCCTGTGTGTTTCCAAGTAGTATCATATAGTTCTGATTAGTTAAATGGTAGTGTGCATACATCATCTTCAGATAATATATTTTTACCACAAATTAGGCAAGCATACATGCACTGATGTATACATCATCTTCAGATAATATTTTTTTACCACAAATTAGGCAAGCATACATGCACTGATGTATACATATATCACTGCATCAGCAGTTAACATTGTGCAGGTATAGCATGGCATTCCTAGCTATCTTAAAAATTCTTTGAGATTATTTAGCAAACTATATTATGGATCCAGAGCATTAGGAAGACTGAACTTGTATGCGCATATAAGCAGTTAACATGTTATTCACTAACTATTACTAAAATTGCCCTTTTCCTGTCATTAGGCACCAACAAAAATTGTGCTAGAGCTAGATGGAATCACAAAATGAAGTCATATCTTATTTGGCTCTTGAAAGAACATGATGGCACAAGACCTCATGGCCGGTAAGTGTTTCATGCATGTATGTGGATCCTGTGAGGATGGATGTATGCATTGGCATTTTTGTGGATGAGATGCTACCTTCTAATGTAGGATGTATGAGAAAAACGAATTCATCTTCATTTTCTGATCGCCTACGGTAGTTTGGATTCATCGCTTGAATGAGAAATGTGATGTTGAAATGAACTCAGCAGTGAAGAATGGCTGTGGGAATGGTTGGCTGTGCGATGTGTGTTCTTAAGCTTGTGTATCTGTACGTATATACTCCCTCTGCATACTAATATAAGAGCGTTTAGATCACTACTTTAGTGATCTAAACACTCTTATACTCCCTCCGTCCGGAAATACTTGTCATCAAAATGGATAAAAAGAGATGTATCTAGACATATTTTAGTTCTAGATACATCCATTTTTATTCATTTTGATGAAAAGTATTTTCGGACGGAGGGAGTATTAGTTTACGGTGGGAGTATAGAGCAAAGGTAGTGCAATGGCTAGTATGTGTAATGGTCAAAACTCAAGGCAACTGCTAGAAAGCTTCCTGTGATGCGAACACACCTCATTTTTCTATTCCTCTACTTTGGAGACCTATGATTTGTACTGTACACCCAACCTCACTTCCTGTACCTTTTCCCATTCCTTTGCTCTGCTTTCCTCCAGTCCGAACACAGCCTAAACATGACAAGAACTTCAGAAGTATTTCTCAAGTGCGCTATGTCAGTGGCGCATTCTCTAGGAACAATAGAGCGCTATACCAAGGACTCATTCATCTGATTTAAGTTCCGAAAACTATCCTACAAAAACAAACACTAAATTCACACAATTCACACAAGTCACCAAAACTATGCTAAAGTAATCACATCAAAAGAGCACATATGATCAATCAAGCATCCAATTGCATAATACAAACAATTCATGAAATATGACAACACAGAAAGCAATGACCAACCAAACATATGACATATCACACAACACAAGCAAAACCTACAGGCAAGGTCATATCCACAAGAGATATGATCTCATCATACTACATCAAATCTTTTATCGAACACAACTTAGGAATGGTGGTCTGTCAACTAAAACTCTGTAAATGACACTAATATAATTCCAGGGGTCGTCTATACTTGAAAAGAAAAGATATGAGTACAAGAGTATGAACTAACAAGTAGACGACAAGTTGTAAATTAAGTTTTTCACTCCTATGGCTTTTCTAATCCATTTTCTAGGGTCAAGACCTACAATCAACACATTGCTCTGATACCATCTGTAATGATCCGAACCTGATAAGATTTGTTGTGTCTGTGCTCACTGTGCTAGTCCCTGGATCGACTCGCTAGCACACATAGTACATATGAATATCAAATAACAAGTGCATCGTTTACTATAATGTATGATCCAGAAACTATAAAGTATTACAAACTGAATAGCACATGACTAACTTATTCAATAATAACAGCGGAAATGTAGCATAAGCAAATGATGAGTCCCATCAATGCCCACTAGAGAAAATGCCGAGTGAAGACTCGCGACCCTACTATATATCACTGATCAACTGAAATCCTACAACATAATAAGTTGCAGCCACAAAGGGTCAATACATTGAATGTATTGGCAAATCACACAATATGATTTAGCAAACCTACATCCACAAAGCGATGTATGACAAAACACACAAGTTAGTTTGGAGAAGAATGTCTTCACCTACCTCCACTACCTGAACTCACAACCGTCTCTAATTTACTTGCCCAAGATAACCCAAAGATTCTAAATAAACATGACAAGAACTTCAGAAGTATTTCTCAAGTGCGCTAGTCAGTGGCGCATTCTCTAGGAACAATAGAGCGCTCTGCCAAGGACGCATTCACCTGATTTAAGTTCAGAAAACTATACTTCTCCTCAAGTGCGCTCTATCAATGGTGCATTCTCTAGGGACAATAGAGCGCTCTGCTAGTGATGCATTCACCTAGTTAATTATCCCAAGCCTACGTCTATAAACATGTGCCACTTTCATGGATCACTCGACACATGCCCGCGTCTACCATAGCAAGTTGATCACCCCATCACATACCACAATCAACAGCAAAACATGGTAACACGGAATACACATATGAAGCCAAACATATAGCATAGCATAAAACCACACACACATAGCAGAATATAGGATAAGCAAAATTAAATGTGCATACTTGCCTTGAAAGGTGTTGAAGTACTCCAACGCTTAGTTCTGATCCTCCAGAAAAATTGTACCATGGCAGCGTTCTTGGAAGCACTGCCGCGGCTGCTGTGGATGTGCCACATGGCACTAGGTGATTGGTGGGAAACCGTTCACTGCGTGGCTTAAACGACAGACGGACACAACTTAAAGGATAATAGTCCAGAAATAATAAAAGCTGGTCGATCTAATCTCGACCATTTAAAACAGATCAGACGGTGCTGGGTGACTCACCGGAGAACAGAGAGTCGGGAGGCTGCCGGACTTGGAGAAGAGGACCTCGGCGGCTCGGACCTCGACAACAATGACAGCTGCAGGGAATCTCTAGCGACGAAGGACCGACCAGAGGAAGAGGAGTATGATGGCGGTGAGTTTGGCGACGTCCACGCGGACTGGAAGACCCTCGGGTGGTGATGGCGAGTGGTTGGACTACTGTGGCGGCAGTGGATTGTAGGGCGAGCTCCAATTGCTCAAGTATGGGGTGTCTCTGTGCGAACTAGCATATGAGGAAGATAGGGGAGGGTAAGGAGATCAAGACACAGGAGTAAGGAGATGCTGCGGACCCTCGGTGCTGAAGAAATCGGCGGCGGCGGAGCTTCAGCTTCAATGGACTCCAGCGAGATCGAGCCACCATTCTAGCGCACATGAGAACTCTGATTTTGCGAAAATCGGTAGAGGAGGACTCGAGAATACCCTATAGGTGGATTCTGGGGTCTAGGGGGGTGGGGATAGTGTAACATCCCAAATTTCCAATTTGGAATGTTATACATAGGTCATCATATGTATATCATATTTTATTTGCATTTTGGCTTTGTGATCCCAAAATCCTAAGCAACTCAAGGACCCACGGAGAGAGTTGGGGATTTTATTATTTTCATATTTGAATTTTCTCAAATATTGAAAAGTGAGTCACTTTGGTTTTTATTATTTTCTCTCCAAATAATATTTCCAATATTAAAAATATATGAGAGGAGATAATACGACTTCTCCAAAATAAATGAAATATTTGAGGTAAATTATTAAAATCAAATAAATTATTTTATTTGGATTTTATTGCTATTTTATTTGAATTAGAAAAATATGCATATTTCAAAATAGCATTTTTAGGCCAATAAAATGTTCACTAAGTTCTAAATATTTTATTTAGACGGTGAAAATATGTTTTGGCATTTTTAGATTTTTATTTTTATTTATTTAGGATTTTTTCCTCTCGGTGGAATTGTTTAAAAAAAGTCGCGCGCCCGACCGGGCCAACGGCCCAGCCGAGCCAGGCCGCCGCCGCAGCCCACCCCCGCGCCCCGACCGACTCTGGGCTGGAGTCCGGCCAGCGCACGCCGCCGCAGCCGAGTCCGCGGAGGACTCCTCCTCCCAGCGACCCCTTCCCCAAGCCGCACGCCCTCGGCCTTTAAATAGGGTCGAGGCCCGCCGCCTCCTCCCATCGAGCCGCACCGCCACCGCCTTTAGCCACCGCCGCTAGAAGCCGCCGCCGCCGCCCGCTGCCCCGCGCCGCGCCGCCGTCGCCCCGCAGCCATCGACCGCCATCTCCGCTGCCGCGGATCTCGCCGGAGCCGCCGCCGTTGACCCCATTTTGACCGGTCGGGTTTCCTCGGTTAACTCTCTTTTTTAGTTTTCCAGTTTATTTTCTTAGATCGCTTTTCATCGGTTTATTTTATTTTGTGAACGTTTGTCTGTTCATTCGTTTTAATGAACGATGTTCGCCGGTTAGGTTCAGACAGCGAATGTTCATTCGTTCGTATTTTCTTTTTATTTTATTTTCTGCCAGGGACCTACCTGCGATTATTTTTATCACAGATTAGCCCCTGATATTCAAACCCTCGCCATTTCTTAACCGTTTGTCCAAATCCAGTGAAACCAACACCAAAATCTTCATCTCGAACCCCTCTTTTTATTTAATCAACTTGAACAAGGTTTTGACAACTTAAAATTTGGTTTCAAGCAGATTTGAATTCGAAATTCTTTTGACCGTAGTTTCAGTTCCGTACCTCCGATTTGATCGATTCTTTTTGCAAATCGAACCTCTTCAGTTGAACTTTCAGATTGGATCTTATTATTTGAAGTTTTACCCTTGCATATTTTATTGAGTGCTTATGTATGCTATTTTTTGTTTGCTCTAGAATTCCCAGAGTGCACAACATGCTACTACGAGTCACTAGGTTTTGCGTATCGTCAGCAAGGCAAGAAACACTTTGATCATATCCCTTTATTTCCCAGTTTTTTTATGCATTAGTTACAACCCTCAAATATTGCGTGAGTAGGATCTCTTAACATGTGGGTTTGGGAAGTAGATAATGAGGTAGAACCTATTGCCCTTTTATTATCAAACTTTGGGAGTTACTTCTACGTTATGGTTAATTTGCCTTGCTATGCTCGTAGACGTGGATTTGGTTTGAGTGTATCCATGACATATGTGAGATTGTTAATTAATGGTTAACTTAAGGTGGCTACTTAAACACACATTCTGGGTGGATTGGTTGCGGGCACCTGGGGATATACCAGTGCCGTCCTTTGGTTCGCCACCCAGGCTCAAAGGGATCATAAGATTATTCATGCTAGAAACTTCCGTGTGCAGCCACAAGCTATTATGGGCTCTAGCATAGTTGAGTATGTTGCATGACCTCTTTCAGTGGTGGGCTAGCTGATGTAGGGGAAAGTAGGTGTAACTGTCCACCCAGAGTAAAGAGTTAATGCTTCTGAAAGACTGTGTCTCGGTCATCCGTTTCTCAAACATCATGTAGTGCAAGAAATCTAACGGAGGAGATTGAGTCTTGTGGGGAAAAGTGCGCAAACCTCTAAAGAGCGTACAAACTAATCATGGTTAGCCGTGTCCCGAGTTATGGACATCTTGAGTATCTGGTTCTTGAATTATCATGTTGATCTCATCACTCTAAATAAATTTGGTGGGTTGTTAATTACTTTTTAATTGGGATTGAGATGGGGACTTACCATTCTCAATGTTTTTCCAACTACCATGATAGCTAAATAAAATATATTTCTTTGTTGTAGGGAAAATTTGGCTTTTCGCAAAAACATTATAACCATAGTCTCCACCAGCCATATATGCATGTAGTGATAGCATTTACCTGTTCATTGCTCGACTGTGTTATATTGCGAGCATATTCCATGCGCTGACCTGTTTTGGGCTGCAAAATATCATGTTACAGACTTTTCAGACGAAGAGTAAGGTGCGCTAGGTCGTTGTCGTGCACTCAGCTACGCCGTTGGAGTTGATGGACTCATTTTATCTTCCAAGCCTTCCGCTGTTATCGTATTTAGATGGCCTTAAGCCGTATTATTGTAACAAGTACTCTTTTATGAGTTATTCGATGTAATAAGTGTGTGATTGCACTCTGTTATAGATCCTTCAAGTACTGTGTGTGTCAGCATTACCGATCCAGGGATGACACTTATGCACAAACATTCAACCGATTGAGGTTGGATCGCTACAAGATGGTATCAGAGCACACGCTGAATGTAGGACACAAACACTAAGATGAGACATATGTCACTCTCCTCTACTTATTTCAGACTTCTCTCCATCTTCTACTCTATAGGATGGCGGACACAAGGAACAAGTTCGCACAGCCGGATGAAGACACACCTTTTGAACGACACTTGAAGGAAGTCACTAGGTACCTGAACATTGGTATACAAGCTTCATCGGGACCTACACTGTTACTTTAACAGAAGGAGAGCGTTGGATGATTCGAGTTCAAGTTCCAGGAAGGACATTCACGCCAGTTACTGAACCCATATAGTTTTCCTTTGATGCACCAACCTAGAATCTAGGAAAGAGCATGGCAGCCCACATCGCCATAGGGCGCATCAACGAAGTTTATCACAAGGATCTTAAGGACACTATCTACCAGATATGTGGACGCCCAGATGAGCAATGGGAGATGATCAGCACCAGGAAGGACTGTCGACATGGATTTTGACCAAGATAAAATAAATATATGAACCACATAATATAAATTAAAGAAACGGTAAAAATATGTTTTATAATGAGAAGAATCAATTAAAAAATATAATCAATTGCTCAAAGTGAGGACTAACAAAAATAGGCATACGATATATTTTCGAAGGTCGATAATGCACGCATTAAACTAACAATTATAAAATATGACGAAACAAGTAACAATCCTCAAGTTTTCTCCTATGGAAAAAATGTACGCGCATCGGCGCGGAAGGATAATGATCTAAAATTCATCGTCAGAGGGGACGCCAAAAAATGTCAAAGCATCATGGAGTATGTCCCTCCATCAAAATACCGTTGTATATTGACGGATGCACACAAAATATAATTCGATGGAGAAGGGCAATAATAGGACCGATCTGCTGCACACACAAAAAAGAAGAAGAAGAAAAAGAGATCCATTAGATAGCATATATATACATGCATGTGGTATGCGTATATGACTTAGCTCATATAGCCACACATCGTAATTGGTTTCCTCTTAATCATGTCTAGGCATGCATGATGCATGCATTAGGCTACAATTGAATTAAGAGACCCAGATGTTGTCTTGCCCATCTCAAGGTAGTGTTTAATTAAGCAAATTGATTAAACTAATTGGGCCAAAGGGCCATGTGCGCTCCCGCCCAGGTCCCATCAATCAACTCACGGAGACCAAGTCTGGAGCACTCCATTTCCTACCCACGTTTTACCAGCCAGCCACGCTCCTGCTCCCACGTTTTACACGCCGTGCAAGTTGAGTTCTTGGCGTGCGCGGCAGCCTCAAGGGTCAGTGCTGCAAACGCCGTCCCTATAAAGACAAGGCATGCAGACTGGTCCAGGGTTGGCCCTTAGTGCGTTCCTCTCCTCTGCTAAAAATCACACACACATACAGTAGCACAGGAGCAGAGAAGGAGGTAGGCGTCCTACGTGTAGGAGGTTTGAAAGGTGAGACTCATGGCTCTCTTCTAGCCCCCGGTTTAGCAATTGTGGTAAAGACCAGGGAGTTTTCTTCTTCCTCCTCTCCCAAAATTCTTGCCCTTAGTCCGGCCATTACGGTACAGACTAAGGAGTGTGTTACATCCATCTTAAACTTTTGTCTTTGGTTCGGCCATCGCGGTACAAACCAAGGAATTGATGTTATGTCCACTCTAAACTTTTGCCTTCGGTTCGGATATCATGACACAAATTAAGAAGCATGTTTTATCTCCCTAAAATTCTTGCCTTTGGTTCGGCCATTGTGGTACAAACCAAAGTGCATGTTTAATCCACATAAAAGTTTTGTCCTTGGTTCGACCATCGCGGTACGAGTCAAGGAGCATGCATGTTCCTTCTGCATGTTTCATATGCTTTGTCCTAATGATCTCCTTCTTGATTCGGTCCCCTTAGCGATACAGGCCAGGACGACCGTCTCATTTCTTGGTATGGTCCCTATACGCGGATACGAATCAAGAGAGTGTCATAGGTACAAAAACCTCATAAAAATTGCCTTAATTTGGTCATCATAAAAAATGGATATGACTAAGTTGGAATGAAATTACAAAAGTTCTAAACTGAACTCATGATAAACTCTTGTTTGGATGCGCTACGGGCATTATGTGTCACGCTAGTTGTAATACAAACAAGAGCATAAAAATATATTCAGTCACTTGGTTACGCTGCACGCGAGCATTATCTTAATGTCACACGATGTTAGTAGTAATACAAAAAGTTGGCAAAACTTAACTAAAAATGTGTTCATGTTACACACCCAAAAAACCAAAATCATGCAAGATGAATAATAAAACATGTTGCATCATAAAAACCAATCTTACCCAATTACACTACACGCGGGCATCGCCTTAATGCTACGCAGTGTTAGTAGTAATACAAGTGAGAGAAAATTAAACAAAACATCCGGGCCACATATTTTAGCCAAAGTCAAATAAAATATGTCATGAAATGCTCCAATGCTATAAGAGCCTAAACTATTAGCATCATCACAAATGGATAACACAAACTCACTTTACTTGGGTTATGCTACACACGAGCGCCAACGAAATGACGCTATGTGGAGTTAGTGCTAATACCATGTAAGGTACAAACATAAACAAAAATGACAGATAAAATATGACTCATGCAATACCATAATTGCTCCACAAACCTTTGCTTGGTTACGCTGCATGCGGGCATTATCTTAGTGCTAAGCGGTGTTAGTAGTAATACAGGTAAAACAAAACTTAACAAAAAAATAAGTTCACTCCACATTCATATATGCATACAAAGTTCAAGTAAAATGCATGATAAGGCATATCTCATGTAGACCACATAGGCTTTAAACAAACAAAAATATCATAAACAAACTCCATCCGGGTCAAGCTATACGTGTGTGTCATATCATTGCACTGTGTTGTTTGTTTTGATACCGTATGAAGTCAAAATCAATAAAACATGGCACATATCACATGCACCATAAAAAGCATTAAGATTGGTGTCAGAAAGCTTCCGTTCGTTACGCTACACACGGGCACCACATCAGTGTCGCACAATGCTAGTAGTAATGTGATGATGCATAACTCATTAAAATTGTCATGTCACATATATCCATGCCACTAACCAAGTATATCATGCAAAATTCCTAAAGGAAAATACATAGCCATATCCCATGTGCCAAACATAGGATAAAACTGTGCCTAGCCAAAATCAATCTCCATTCTGCATATAGATGATGTTGAACACGAACAAATTGTTGCATGCTAGGAATATATATTCCCAACATCACACATGAAATCATGGAGGAGTATTTGCATGAAACAAACTTCAAGTTCACCAAGAAGGAATTCATCGTCGACCGCGAGGAGGATTTCTCTGGTAGAATATTGTAATAGGCATGTAATGTAATCCTATGTAATAGATATGTTGGAATTCTTAATCAGGGTTTTCTCTTTGGAGATGTAATTAACAATTTTTTATGTAAATGTAAGAGTTCTGGAAATAAAGTACCTGCAATGTTTGACTCTATTTTTATTTTATGCATTTAAATTTCACTCTGTATCAATGACGTGGATGCGTTTTTCACGCCCGCCATTTTTCCATCATCAGATTCTGGCACGCCCAGTGGGACCTATTTCTCCCCTCATCTTTGAATTCCAACATAGGATTGCAACATATGAATTTCTAGTGCAAATGAAATATATAAACATTGTGTATGCTAAATATACTAAAAGAAAACTAATATAAAGTTTTCTTTATTTGAAGGTATGGAAGGTCAAGTGCCGCAGTCGGTCATGCTCCGCATTGGAGACATTTGGCTTGATGCGCCGGTTGGTCCATGTGTGACTTCAACAAATCAACATTTAGATAATATGACTGCATCACCGACTGAACATGACCAAGGAATGGAAGTATGCTCTCCACTCAACATTGGGAGAAGTATGAGGGCAGACAAAGAAGGAAAAGGGAAGACAGTGGACAAACTCCAATATGAGCAGCCTATGAATAGGGGAAATACCAAAATTATGTTTTCCTCCTCATTGTTTTTTTAGTGAAGGACATCAAAGGTTCACAATAACATTCAAGTTGATACTTCAGAACCTATTCTCCCGCTGGCCGATAAATCCATTGGAGAATGCTCTAAGACGGTTCTCAAGTTTCCCCTTAATGCAAGAAAAAGCACCCCAATTCCCATGGCTATGAAACATGTCATGTGAACCCAACGTCAACATTGTCAAGTCCTTTGTCGTCATTAACACCCATTGCATATGATTCCTCCCAGACTTCGTTGGAGTCATTGTGCCATCAACCTCAGCAAAGAAATATTCGCCATGTCAACCTTCACAATATTAAGGTCGGCAAAGTCCGTATCCAATTCCCCAAGAGTGTCGACAACAATCATCTAGATTGCCTTTTTCATATCAGCAAGGGCGGTATAAGAATTCATACTACGGTGACTAGCAACCCTTCAATAATTGTTGCCTTCATCAGGTTCATCTGGAAAAAGTATCTTAATCACGCCAAGTGGCGTGTTGTTGGCCTTGACTGTGAATACACTAGATATGTCCACAACAAAGAGCGTAAGAAGCTTCCACTTGAGCAACAACTTGTTCTCTCTAATCAAGAGCCACAACGTGTTGCTATCTTGCAACTTTGTGTGGGCAAGTATTGCCTAATTTACCAGCTATACCAGGCTCATGCCAGGAGTTTTATCCCTCCACTTCTGCGCAACTTCCTTGACAATGAGACTGTCGAATTTGCGGGTGCCGCCATTGGCAATGACATTGAAAAACTCAAGTTCTATAACTTGGGTATCAGAAAACCTGTTGATGTTCAGGGACTGGGTATCAAGGTTCCTAACCAAAAAGCAGGCAATTTGGCTTCATTGGAGAAGCTAGCAAAGAAGGTTGCAAACATAAGTCTTAACAAGGACAAAAGCATCATTGTTAGTCAGTGGGAAAAGTCCAACCTGGACCATGACCGGATCAAGTATGCATGTCTGGATGCCTATGCGAGCTTCGAGGTTTATAGGCGACATTCCAACATAACTGGTTATCTTAGGACCCGCTGAAATGTTTGTTCCTGAGTGAAATATGTAACCAGCTATCTTAGTGCATGTTGAAATGTTTATTCCTAGGTGAAATATGTAAGAAAAAGGTTGTTCAGTCTTTATCAAAGAAAATGATATGTACATGACCTTTGTTTCTTTATATTATGGTTATGACTATTTCACTAGGTGCATTTTTTAATATGATGATGCAGGGAAGAAAATGTTCTTGTATCATCATAATTTTGTTCTCATAGAAGAGAAGTGAATCTGAAGAGAAACGACATATTTTTTTGCTTTAATGCCTGCAATACAAATGTTGCTTCATTATGTGCACCCAATTAAAAACTACAAACATATATTACTCCAACAACTTATGAGTCTAAACTGTGATGCACAAAAAGGGAACATACTCCAATACCTCACGAGTATAAACTGTGGTATAAAACATATATTACTCCAACAACTTATGAGTCTAAACTGTGATGCAGAAAAAGGGAACATACTCCAATACCTCACGAGTATAAACTGTGGTATAAAACATATATTACTCCAACAACTTATGAGTCTAAACTGCGATGCAAAAAAGGGAGCATACTCCAATACCTCACGAGTATAAACTATGGTATAAAACATATATTACTCCAAGAACTTACGAGTATAAATTGTGATGCAAAAAAATCATCAAACATACTCCAATACCTCACGAGTATAAACTGTGGTATAAAACATATATTACTCCAAGAACTTACGAGTATAAACTGCGATGCAATTTTTTTTATCAAACATAGTCCATACCCTCATGAGTATAAACTGGGGCTCATAAAAAAATCACTCCATAGCCTCACGAGTCTAAACTGGGGCACCCCAAAAAAATACACTCCAATAAACTTACGAGTCTAAACTGTGATAGAAAAAAATATTACTCCATACTCTCATGAATATAAACTGGGGCTCCCAAAAATATTACTCCATACCCTCATGAATATAAACTGAGGAACATAAAATAAAAATACTCCATACCCTCATGAGTCTAAACTGGGGCACCCTAATAAATATATCTACTCCATACCCTCACGAGTATAAACTAGGGAAAATAAAATAAAAATGCTCCATAGCTTAACGAGTCTAAACTGGGGCACCCAAAAAAAATCTACTCCACATCCTCATGAGTATAAACTAGGGAAGCAAAAAAAATACTCCAACACCTTAAGGGTATAAACTGTGCTGCAACAAATCGACGGAAATCAAATATTCATCAAAAAATTGAAGTTCAAACGTGTGCATCTGGGAGTAAATACTCCTAACATCATATTAAATAACCATATGTCTAAAACTGCTCCAATGCTGCAAGAGACAAACCTGCAAGCATACATTGTTCTCTCGAGCAAAAGGTGCAAGATCAATCATATTTCGCCAAAACTTGCCTCACGGGCTCAAACTCGAAATGCAATTTTGCATAAAAAAATCACTGTATTGTCAGCCTACATAATGATTGATCTAAATTTTAGAAGTGTTTCTAGAAAATAGCAGAAGCACTCATAATCAAGTGGCTAAAGCCCACCCGGGAGTACCACCGAAACAGAAGAAGGGTCAATTACGCTCCTTTGTTTCTTTTGAACGGAAATATGTTAACAACAAACAATATCTTGTTTGAAATCGTAGTAAGTCAAAGAACAACCAGTTTCAAACATATGATCCAATGCCATATCAACATAAGCTAGGTCATTGAAATAACTCTCTAATGCTTAACAAGATAAAAGTATAAGCATGGATATTCTCTGTATAAAAAAGCCAACTCTTTCATGAGTCTTGCGACAAACCAAACTAATAGCATCATCTTTTCAAAAAAAGGTGGCGTGAATTAACAAAAAATATTAGTCAATAAATATGATCAACTTGACAAATACATACAAAAGGGATACCATCATCCAAGGATGCTACATGTGAAGCATATATCCAATGGCACATAAGGAAAATACACACTCAATATCTAGTGCAAAAAAATCCTCCCAACAGGTGGGCGATAAATCCAATCTTGCCATATCCTAAAATACTGGGGGCAAACCCATCAAAATTTGTTGAAAATAATCATATATATATATATATGTCAACACACCTGCTTCCGAATTTCTCAACGAAAAAGTTGTGGATGAGGTCATACCATGATCTTTCATGTGGTATAGAATGCTAAGAGTGCATTCTAGTGCAACCAGACATCAAACCCAGTGATCTTCAGGTTACATATGGTTATGCCAATTTTCATCCAGAACAAATTATGCGGGTTGAGGAGTGACTTCTGTTGAGGAGCAGTTATCTCAATTAAATGTTTTATTCCATTAAAACTGGGAAGAATCTGCATACCTGGGAAATAAATAACACATCCTCAAGCAAAGAAAGTTATGTATCTTCTTGTGTCACTCTTGAGATAATAAAATAGGTGATTTACCAGCAAGCTAAGGCTCAATATATGGAGACATGGCATGCCAACTGGCCAAGGTATGTCAAACCATAACCTCCATATGGTGGTTTGACCCCTTTTCCAATGGAATGGTAACATATAGCTCATATAGTTGTCGCGTACCAAGATTCGATACGTAGCAAAGCTATATTCTTTCGACAATTGTTCAAATTTCATCGGGACTAATTGTGTCCTTGGTACAAAAAAAATTTACAACCATGTTCGATTAGGACTCAAAAAAATGCAAGATATCCTTCTTGGATATTTTGTAACAAAAAAATATATCGCATGTTTCCCCAAATTGGCCTGTACAAAGAAAAAACTGAACAATATTGTTTTCTAAGTTATTATTAGGTGGAGAATTTAAGCCTCAGTGTGAAGAACAATTCACTGAGGTTGGCACAATATGGATGTCCGCGGATAGTCTCCTACCAAGTGTGTTGGCACATACAAGGGGTGTGACGAATCACTTTTGACGACTTGGCCCTGAAAGCCATCGACATAGAAAACCATGAAGAAAAAGTTGCTCATCGAAATCATTCCATTGAAGGACCCATGACTACAAACAGTCAGAGTTACAACAAAAATGAACAAAAAAACATACTCCAACATAAATTATTGGCACCATGCAAACACATAAGCATGATATGTGTATCCTTCATATGGAAAATATAAATGAACAGAAAATGTTACGCAAAGCATGATTCGCTGGCAGCTTGACTACAAAAGCATGATATGTGTATCCTTCATATGGAAAATATAAGCTCACAGGATATACGAGTATAAACTAACCATGTATGGAGAGAAAGAGATATAATGCTCCAATGCTATATGAGCCTAAACTACAAGCGTCGTGTGAAACTTTGAACACACATAAAAATGCTCAATGCTATATGAGCTTAACTATAAGCATGTTTCAAAAATGTTATATTTGATCCAATCTTCATGAGTTTAAAATCCCAATGTTAAGTCGTGCGCTCCGAAAAGAACGAGTTCCGAGCCTAAATTATAATATAAAAAATGCATAGTGTAGACAAAAAACTGCACATCCACGTATAGCTGGGATGCATCTGAATAGAAAATCGGATGCTGAAAAGGAATACTAAAACAAATCATGAGCCACATACGAAAATACTATAAGCACAAAATAGATTGTCAAGTTTCGAGCTCTGGGTCCGAGTCAAAAAAAACATCAAACCTAGACCTCGAGGGGCATCTGTTGACATGGATTTTAACCAAGATAAAATAAATATATGGATCACATAATATAAATTAAAAAATGGCAAAAATATGTTTTATAATGAGAAGAATCAATTAAAAAATATAATCAATCGCTCAAAGTGAGGACTAACAAAAATAGGCATACGATATATTTTCAACGGTCGATAATGCACGCATTAAACTGACAATTATAAAATATGACGAAACAAGTAACAGTCCCCAAGTTTTCTCCTGTGGAAAAATGTACGCGCACCGTCGCGGACGGATAATGATCTAAAATTTCATCGTCAGAGGGGACGCCCAAAAAATGTCAAAGCATCATGGAGTATGTCCCTCCATCAAAATACCATTGTATATTGACGGATGCACACAAAATATAATTCGATGGAGAAGGGCAATAATAGGACCGATCTGCTGCACACACAAAAAAAAAAGAAAAAAGAAGAAGAAGAAGAAAAAAAAAAGAGATCCATTAGATAGCATATATATACATGCATGTGGTATGCGTATGTGACTTAGCTCATATAGCCACACACCGTAATTGGTTTCCTCTTAATCATGTCTAGGCATGCATGATGCATGCATTAGGCTCCAATTGAATTAAGAGGCCCAGATGTTGTCTTGTAGCAGAGCCCATCTCTAGGTAGTGTTTAATTAAGCAAATTGATTAAATTAATTGGGCCTAAGGGCCATGTGCGCTCCCGCCCAGGTCCCATCAATAAACTTAGGGACACCAAGTCTGAAGCACTCCATTTCCTACCCACGTTTTACCAGCCAGCCACGCTCCTACTCCCACGTTGTACACGACATGCAAGTTGAGTCCTCAAGGGCCAGTGCTGCAAACCCCGCCCCTATAAAGACCAGGCAGGCAGACTGCTCTAGGGTTGGCCTTTAGTGCGTTCCTCTCCTCTGCTAAAAATCATACACATATACAGTAGCACAGGAGGAGAGAAGGAGGCAGGCGTCCTACGTGTAGGAGGTTTGAAAGGTGAGACTCATGACTTTTTTCTAGCCCCCGGTTTGGCCATTGTGGTACAGACCAGGGAGTTTTCTTCTTCCTCCTCTCCCAAATTTTTTGCCCTTAGTCCGGCCATTGTGGTACAGACTAAGGAGTGTGTTACATCCATCTCAAATTTTTGTCTTTGGTTCGGCCATCGCGGTACAAACCAAGGAATTGATGTTATATCCACTCTAAACTTTTGCCTTCGGTTCGGACAGCATGACACAAATTAAGAAGCATGTTTCATCTTCCTAAAATTCTTGCCTTTGGTTCGGCCATTGTGGTACAAAGCAAAGTGCATGTTTAATCCACATAAAAGTTTTGTCCTTGGTTCAGCCATCGCGGTACGAGCCAAGGAATATGCATGTTCCTTCTGCATGTTTCACATGCTTCGTCCTAATGATCTCCTTCTTGATTCGGTCGCCTTAGTGATACTGGCTAGGACGATCGTCTCGTTTCTTGGTTTGGTCCCTATACACGGATACGAATCAAGAGAGTGTCATAGGTACGAAAACCTCACAAAAATTGCCTTTATTTGGTCATCATAAAAAATGGATATGACTAAGTTGGAATGAAATTACGAAAGTGCTAAACTGAACTCATGATAAACTCTTGTTTGGATGCACGCATTATGTGTCACGCTAGTTGTAATACAAACAACAACATAAAAATATATTCTGTCACTTGGTTACGCTGCACGCGGGCATTATCTTAATGTCATGCGATGTTAGTAGTAATACAAAAAGTTGGCAAAACTTAACTAAAAATGTGTTCATGTTACACACCCAAAAAACGAAAATCATGCAGGATGAATTATAAAACATGTTGCATCATAAAAACCAATCTTACCCAGTTACACTACACGCGGGCATCATCTTAATGCTACACGGTGTTAGTAGTAATACAAGTGAGAGAAAATTAAACAAAACATCCGGGCCACATATTTTAGCCAAAGTCAAATAAAATATGTCATGAAATGCTCCAATGCTATAAGAGCCTAAACTATTAGCATCATCACAAAATGGATAACACAAACTCATTTTACTTGGGTTATGCTACACACGAGCGCCAACGAAATGACGCTATGTGGAGTTAGTGCTAGTACCATTAAGGTACAAACATAAACAAAAATGACAGATAAAATATGACTCATGCAATACCATAATTGCTCCACAAACCTTTGCTTGGTTACGCGGCATGCGGGCATTATCTTAGTGCTATGCGGTGTTAGTAGTAATACATGTAAAACAGAACTTAATAAAAAAATAAGTTCACTCCACATTCACATTTGCATACAAAGTTCAAGTAAAATGCATGATAAGGCATATCTCATGTAGCCCACATAGGCTTTAAACAAACAAAAATATCATAAACAAACTCCATCCGGGTCAAGCTATACGTGTGTGTCATAGCATTGCACCGTGTTGTTAGTTTTGATACCGTATGAAGTTAAAATCAACAAAACATGGCACATATCACATGCACCATAAAAAGCATTAATATTGTGTCAGAAAGCTTCCGTTCGTTATGCTACACACGGGCACCACATCAGCGTCGTGCAATGATAGTAGTAATGTGATGGTGCAGAACTCATTAAAATTGGCATGTCACATATATTCATGCCACTAACCAAGTATATCATGCAAAATTCCTAAAGGAAAATACATACCCATATCCCATGTGGAAAACGTAGGATAAAACTATGCGTAGCCAAAATCAATCTCCATTCTGCATATAGATAAGGTTGAACACGAACAAATTGTTGCATGCTAGGAATATATATTACCAACATCACACATGAAATCATGGAGGAGTATTTGGATGAAACAAACTTCAAGTTCACCAAGAAGGAGTTCATTGTCGACCGTGAGGAGGATTTCTTTGGTAGAATATTGTAATAGGCATGTGATGTAATCCTATGTAATAGATATGTTGGAATTCTTAATCAGGGGTTTTCTCTTCGGAGATGTAATTAACAATTTTTTTATGTAAATGTAAGAGTTCTGGAAATAAAGTACCTGCAATGTTTGACTCTATTTTTATTTTATGCATTTAAATTTCACTCTGTATCAATGACGTGGACGCGTTTTTCACGCCCGCTATTTTCCCGTCATCAAGGACAGGTCCATTGTAGCTTTCATCCAAGAGTTAAACCAGCACATTTGTCACCAGGAGAAGCAGATGTGCGCGAGCATGTTAGATCTGAAGAAGTTGATGAATAGGAACATGGAGCTTGAAGAGGAACTCAAGTCTACACGCGATGGATACGAGGAGGAAATCATAATACTAGTGGAGAAGAATGACGACCTGACAAGGAAGCTAGGAGTACTCATGGGAGACCCCGCGCCAGGAGGAGATGACGACCATCCCAAGGACTACATCATCATTGACGACACCAACTCCGCCTCCAATAGTAGTGATGATGATTATGAAGACTAAGCTGGAGCGGATATCATGGAGTCTTCAACCGATCAAAATTTCTAGTCGACGACCAAATTATTAGTGTTATTTCCCCCATGTATATATTAGTAGTCCGAGCACTGTAACGATAGTTAGATCGATTGTTTGCCCGTGCTTGAATTTTTTTTCGTGTGATATGATTGTGTTTATCTCATGTGCATATGGGTAGTGTTTTCTCACTAGACCTCTTTCTATTCTAATCTCTCCCCTCTAAACCCATCAGATGCCTCCGAGATGTGACCCCGTATTTGCCTTCCCACCGGAGCTCACTCAGTTGATCCAATAGAAGAATACACTGACGCAGTTACTAGTCCAGAACCAAGGCAACAATAATAATAATAACAACCCACCGCCCCCACCTCCAGTTGACAGCTTAGCCCATTTTCTGAGGTTACAACCGCCGGTGTTTTCCAGTAGCACCAAGCCCATAGTTGCTGATGACTGGCTACGCAGGATAGGAAGGGAGTTAACCACTGCAGGTTGCACAGATTATGAGAAGGTGTGTTTTGCCGCACACCAATTGGATGGACCTGCAGCCTCATGGTGGGAGAATTACACAGCCACCTTCCCTATAGCCAATGTTACTTGGGAGTAGGTCCATCAAGCACTCCGCACCGCTCATGTCTCAACTGGAGCTATGAGTATGAAGAAGCGTGAGTTTTGCAACTTGCGCCTAGGAAACCATACCGTGGGGCAGTACGTGGAAGGGTTTAGCAAGTCAGCTCGCTATGCCCCGAATGATGTGGCCACAAATGCCGCGAAGCAAGAGAAGTTTATGGAAGGGCTGAATGATGAAATGAGTGTGCAGTTGATGGTGGCAACATTTAACAACTACCAGAAGTTGGTAGATAAGGCTCTTATGATTAAAGGGAAGCAGGAGAAAATTGAGAGCCGCAAAAGGAAGTTTGGACAAGGGAAATACAATTCAGGGGCTCAGCAGAAGCCTCGTTTCACCCCGAACTCGGGAGGATATACCCATAACCATGGAGGCCATAACCACAATGGAGGAAGTTCGCATAACCACAATGGTCCCAAGAATGGAAATGGGAACGGAGCAAGAAGTCAGAACCGCTCTAACCCAGCTACACCCGCCAAGAAGGACCAAAGTCACATTACTTGTTTCAAGCGTGGGAAGACTGGACACTATGCCAATGAGTGTCCTGAACTCAGGAATGGAAATGGAAATGGAAGCTCTGGGAAGAAGCCCAACCCTTTCAACAGGGGACAAGTGAACCACGTGAACATGGAGGAGGTTGAGGAGCAGCCAGATGCACTTATCAGTAAGTTTTTGGTTAAGTCATTTACTGCAATCGTTCTTTTTGATACTGGTGCATCACATTCATACATTTCAAGGGGATTTGTGGATAAGTATAGGTTGCCCACCAAAGTTCTTAAGACACCTATGTTAGTAAGCTCGCCAGGAGCGGAGCATATGGCAAGCCAAGGATGTTTTCAAGTGCCATTAACCATAGGTAGGCATGTTTTCCCCTCAGACTTGATAATTTTGGAATCACAAGGATTGGATGTGATACTAGGGATGGATTGGTTATCGATGTATGGAGGAAACATCAATTGCGCCAGTAAGTCAATTCTGCTCACCACACTGGAGGGAAAAAGAATTAAGTATGTATCCAGGCATACACCAAAGAGGACTCACATAAATTCCCTCACGGGAGTTGTTCAGGAAGAAGTGGCTGTAGTGAAGGATTACCCGGATGTATTTCCAAAAGAACTACCAAGTATGTCGCTAGATCGAGACATTGAGTTTTTGATAGAGATGTTGCCAGGCACCAGACCAATATCGAAGAGACCATACCTGATGCCCGCAAATGATCTGGAGGAGATTAAGAAACAGATTAAGGAGTTATTGGAGAAATGTTACATTCATCGAAGTTTGTCAGCATGGGGAGCCCCAGTGCTCTTGGTTGAGAAGAAGGATAAATCTCTTAGAATGGTGGTTGATATCGTGCATTGAATGAAGTGACGATCAAGAACAAGTACCCACTGCCGATGATCAATGATTTGTTTGACCAGCTGCAAGGAGCTAAAGTATTTTCCAAGACCGATCTTCGATCAGGATACCACTAGCTGAAGATCCGAGAATAGGATATACCTAAGACAGCCTTCACCACAAGGTACGGGCTATATGAGTACACGGTTATGCCATTTGGATTGACAAATGCCCTTGCCTATTTCATGAGTATGATGAATAAGGTGTTCATGGAGTTCTTGGATAAGTTTGTTGTGGTGTTCATTGATGATATTTTGGTATACTCGAAGAATGAAGAAGAACACAAAGAACACTTGCGTTTAGTTCTCGAGAAGCTCAGACAACATTAGTTATATGCCAAGTTCAGCAAATGTGAGTTTTGGTTGAAGGAAGTTGGATTCCTTGGACATGTTATCTCAGGAGAAGGTATAGCAGTAGACCCTACTAAGGTTCAGTCAGTCACTGAGTGGTTGGCACCCACCTCAGTTGGAGAGATCCGCAGTTTTTTGGGACTCGCGGGATATTACCAGAGATCCATCGAGAATTTTTCTAAGATTGCAAAGCCTATGACAGAGTTGTTGAAAAAGGACACCAAGTTCAAATGGACAGATGAATGTGAGGCAAGTTTTCAGGACCTGAAGAAATGTTTGGTTACAGGCCCAGTGCTGATTCTGCCGGATATACGCAAGGATTTCCAAGTGTATTGCAACGCATCTCGCTTAGGACTTGGAGGCGTACTTATGCAAGATGGAAGAGTTGTTTCATATGCCTCACGTCAGCTTCGACCGCATGAGTTGAATTATGCCACACATGATTTGGAGTTAGCAGATGTAGTGCATGTGCTCAAGACCTGGAGACATTTTCTTATTGCAAATCATTGTGATGTGTACATGGATCATAAGAGTTTGAAGTACATTTTCACACAGAAGGAGTTGAATCTCAGGCAAAGGAGATGGTTGGAGCTTATAAAGGATTATGATATGAAGTTGCACTATCATCCAGGCAAGGCTAATGTCGTAGCAGACGCTTTGAGCTGGAAGAGTTACGACAATACCCTCGTAAGCGGAGGATTGCCAAAGGAGTTAGCTGAAGATCTCAGGGAGCTACGTTTGGAGATAGTCCCTAGAGGTTTTGTTGCAGCATTAGAAATTCAGTCGACATTATTGGGAAAAATTCGAGAAGCTCAGCAGGATTATAAGGAAGTTGCTGAGATAAAGGAGAAGATGAGCAAAGGAAAAGCCAAGGGTTTTCGTGAGGATGAGCACGACACCTTGAGGATGAGCCAAGGGTTTGAGGACTGTGTTTATGTACCCAATAATGCAGAGATCAGGAAGTTGATACTTCAGGAAGCTCATGACTCGCCATACTCGATACGCCCCGGAAACACCAAGATGTATTTGGATTTGAAGGAGCGTTTCTAGTGGACTGGTATGAAGAAGGATATTGCCGAGTATGTAGCAGTATGTGATGTATGTCAGAGAGTGAAGGCAGAACATCAGAAGCCAGCAGGATTACTGCAGCCTATGCCGATACCCGAATGGAAGTGGGATAAGCTTGGCATGGATTTTATCACCGGATTACCCAGGACCCGATCGGGATATGATTCTATTTGGTTAGTAGTGGATCGCTTGACCAAAGTGGCTCACTTTATCCAAGTGAAGACCACCTATACAAGTGCGAAGTTGGCCAAGATATAGATGACCATGATTGTATGTCTGCATGGAGTTCCGAGGACCATCATATCAGATATAGGAACACAGTTTACTTCAAAGTTTTGGCACCAGCTACACCAAACTTTGGGCACCAGGCTAGAGTTCAGTACAGCCTTTCATCCGCAGATAGATGGACAGACCGAAAGAGTCAATCAGATTCTGGAGGATATGTTGAGAGCTTGTGCGCTAGATTATGGATCTAGTTGGGATGATAATTTGCCTTAGGTGGAGTTCTCATACAACAACAGTTACCAAGCCAGTTTGAAGATGGCACCTTTCAAAGCTTTGTATGGAAGGAGGTGCAGAACATCGTTGATGTGGGATGAAGTTGGAGACAGCCAGTTGTTTGGACCAGATTTGATCAAAGAGTCCGAAGAGAAGGTTAAGTTGATTCGAGATAGACTGAAGGTAGCTCAATCCAGGCAGAAGAGTTATGCAGACTCAAAACGCAAAGTGGTAGCCTATGAAATCGGAGACAGAGCATATCTTTGGGTGTCACCACTGCGAGGAGTTAAACGTTTTGGAGTTAAGGGAAAGTTAGCCCCAAGATTTGTAGGACCCTACCGAGTTCTGGAAGGTATGGGAGAAGTAGCCTACAAGCTAGAGTTACCCGAAGGATTGTCAGGAGTTCATGATGTGTTTCATGTTTCCTAGTTGAAGAAGTGCCATGCAGAAATGGATGATATCCCTTTGAGAGATACAGTGCCCCTGGAAGCAATTCAGTTGGATAGTGATCTGACCTATGAGGAGAAACCAGTCAAGATTCTCGAGTCTGCCAACCGAGTCACGCCCAGTAAGGTTATCAAGTTTTGCAAAGTTCAGTGGAGCCACCATACCGAGGATGAAGCCACCTGGGAACGAGAGGATGATCTACGGAAAGACCACCCACACCTATTTTCTAGCCAACCCGAATCTCGAGGGCGAGATTCACCTTAAGGGGGGTAGGTTTGTAACATCCCAAATTTCCAATTTGGAATGTTATACATAGGTCATCATATGAATATCATATTTTATTTGTATTCTGGCTTTGTGATCCCAAAATCCTAACCAACTCAAGGACCCACGGAGAGAGTTGGGGATTTTATCGTTTTCATATTTGAATTTTCTCAAATATTGAAAAGCGGATCACTTTGGTTTTAATTATTTTCTCTCCAAATAATATTTCCAATATTAAAAATATATGAGAGGAGAGAAATGACTGCTCCAAAATAAATGAAATATTGGAGGTAAATTATTAAAATAAATTAAATTATTTTATTTGTATTTTATTGCTATTTTATTTGAATTAGAAAAATATGCACTTTTCAAAATTGCATTTTAGGCCAAGAAAATGTTCACTAAGTTCTAAATATTTTATTTAGGCAGAGAAAATTTGTTTTGGCATTTTTAGATTTATATTTACATTTATTTAGGATTTTTTTCCTGTCGGCGAAATTGTTTTAAAAAAAAGTCACACGTCCGACTGGGCCAACGACCCAGCCGAGCCAGGCAGCCGCCGCAGCTCACCCCCGCGCCCCGACCGACTCCAGGCGGGAGTCCAGTCGGCGCACGCCACCGCAGCCGAGTCCGGGGAGGACTCCTCCTCCCGGCGACCCCTCCCCAAGCCGCAAGCCCCCATCCTTTAAATAGGGTCGAGGCCCGCCGCCTCCTCCCATCGATCCGCACCGCCGCCGCCGCCCGCTGCCCGCGCCGCGCCGCCGCTCGCAGCCGCTGCCCGTGCCACGCCGCGCCGCCGTCGCCCGCAGCCACGCCCCGCAGCCGTCGACCGCCATCTCCGCCGCCGCGGATCTCGCCAGAGCGGCCGCCGTTGACCCCATTTTGACCAGTCGGTTTTCCTCGATTAACCCCAGTTTTTTTAGTTTTCCGGTTTATTTTCTTAGTTCGGTTTTCGTCGATTTATTTTATTTAGCGGACGTTCGTCCATTCGTTCGTTTTAAGGAACGATGTTCGCCGGTTAGGTTCAGACAGTGAATGTCCGTTCGTTAGTCTTTTCTTTTTATTTTATTTTCTGCCAGGGACCTATCTGTGATTATTTTTATTGCAGATTAGCCCCTGATCTTCAAACCCTCGCCATTTCTTAACCATTTGTCCAAATCCAGTGAAACTAACGCCAAAATCTTCGTCTTGAATCTCTCTTTCTGTTTAATAGACTTGAACAAGGTTTTGAAAATTTAAAATTGTTTTCAAGAAGATTTGAATTCGAAGTTCTTTTGACCGTAGTTTCAGTTCTGTACCTCCGATTTGATCGATTCTTTTTGCAAATTGAACCTCTTTAGTTGAAATTTCAGATTGGATATTCTTATTTGAAGTTTTACCCTTGCATGTTTGCTTGAGTGCTTATGTATGCTATTTTTTCTTTGCGCTAGAATTCCCGGAGTGCGCAGCGTGCTACTACGAGTCACTAGGTTTTGCGGATCATCAAGAAGGCAAGTAACACTTTGATCATATCCCTTTATTACCCAGTTTTTATGCATTAGTTACAACCCTCAAACATTGCATGAGTAGGATCTCTTAACATGTGGGTTTGGGAAGTAGATGATGAGGTAGAACCTATTGCCATTTTATTATCAAACTTTGGGAGTTACTTCTACGTTATGCTTAATTTGCCTTGCTATGCTCGTAGACGTGGATTGGGTTTGAGTGTATCCAAGACAGATGTGAGATTGTTAATTAATAGTTAACTTAAGGTGGCTACTTGAACACACATTGTGGGTGGATTGGTTGCGGGCACCTGGGGATATACCAGTGCCGTCCTTTGGTTCGCCACCCAGGCTCAAAGGGATCATAAGATTATTCATGCTAGAAAATTCCGTGTGCAGCCACAAGCTATTATGGGCTCTAGCATAGTTGAGTATGTTGCATGACCTCTTTCAGTCGTGGGCTAGCAGATGTAGGGGAAAGTAGGTGTAACTGTCCACCCTGAGTAAAGAGTTAATGCTTCTGAAAGACTGTGTCTTGGTCATCCGTTTCTCAAACATCATGTAGTGCGAGAAATATAACGAAGGAGATCGACTCTTGTGGGGAAAAGTGCGCAAACCTCTGCAGAGTGTACAAACTAATCATGGTTAGCCGTGTCCCCGGTTATGGACATCTTGAGTATCTGGTTCTTGAATTATCATTTTGATCTCATCACTCTAAATAAATTTGTTGGGTTGTTAATTACTTTTTAATTGGGATTAAGACGGGGACTTACCATTCTCAATGTTTTTCCAACTACCATGATAGTTAAATAAAATATATTCCTTTGTTGTAGGAAAATATTGGCTTTTCGCAAAAACATTATAACCACAGAGCCTCCACCAGCCATATATGCATGTAGTGATAGCATATGCATGTTCATTGCTCGACTGTGTTATATTGCCAACATATTCCATGTGCTGACCCGTTTCGGGCTGCAACATATCATGTTGCAGGCTTTTCAGACGAAGAGTAAGGTGCGTTAGTTCGTTGTTGTGCACTCAGCTATGTCGTTGGAGTTGATGGACTCACTTTATCTTCGAAGCCTTTCACTGTTATCGTATTTAGATGGCGTTAAGCCATATTATTGTAACAAGTACTCTTTTATGAGTTATTCGATGTAATAAGTGTGTGATTGCACTCTGTTATAAATCCTACAAGTATTGCGTGTGTCAGCATTACCGATCCAGGGATGACACTTATGCATAGAGATTCGACCGATTGAGGTTGGATAACTATAGATAGTTCGATCCAATTAATCGAATTTGGTTCGAGAGAGGACTCCAGGACGAACACGGGTGGAGGAAGGGACGATGTGCGGGACCCACCCATCAGCGGCACACAGAGAAGAAAGGGGAAAAATTGCGGGGTGAGCCGTGGGTCTGGGCTGCGGTCTGCACCAAAATGGGCCAGCCTACTTGCTGGGCTGCACTCGCGTGTGAGGAAAAGGAGCCGGGCTGCAGCGGTGATGCCCGACGACACTGTGCATGCGTGTGTGATTTCTCTTGTTTTTAAACCTCTGCCACAGAAGTAAAAATATAGTTAAACAAATCTAAAACAAAACAAAATAAAATTACCGAACACATAGTAAAACATTACTGCTACTTCAAAAAAAGTGAACATTTTTAAAACACAAATATAGTAAAAACATTTTTTGCAATACAAGCATATAAAGAGTATGATAACAACTATAAAATAATTTTGAGTTACTACAAAGCCAAATTAATTCAGGTAGACACCAGAATATATTTTTATTATTTTCCAAATATAATTAATAGGGGATAAGTCATTTTATCTCCACTCCAAATATATTGCCTTGAGTTGCAAAACACTTTAAATATTCGGAAAGTTTAGATAAGCATAGAAATCATAATGACAAAAAGAATGATCCTATTAACATTCCAAATTTAAAAAATTTGGGATGTTACAAAACTCAAACGCTCACCCGCCGTAGCATCAATAATCTGATCAATACGGGGGAGAGCAAAAGGATTAGCCAGGCAGGCCTTGTTAAGGTCTGTGTAATCCACACACATTCACCAAGTACCGTTCTTCTTGAGTACCAGCACCGGGTTAGCCAACCACTCAGGATGAAAAACTTCCACAACAAACCCAGCCGCCAAGAGCCGGGCCACTTCTTCACTAATGGCCCTGCGCCTTTCTTCATTGAAACGACGAAGGAATTGATTGACCGGTTTAAACTTTGGATCAACATTGAGAGTGTGCTCAGCGAGTTCCCTTGGTACACCTGGCATGTCAGAAGTTTTCCATGCAAAGATGTCCCATTTCTCACGGATGAACTCGATTAGTGCGCTTTCTTATTTCAGATCCATATTAGCACTAATACTGAATTGCTTGGATGAGTCGCCGGGAACAAAATCAACCAGCTTAGTGTCATCTGCCGACTTAAACTTCAACGCAGGGTCATGCTCCGTGGTTGGCTTTTTCAGAGGTGTCATATCTGCCAGGTCAACATTATCTTTGTAAAACTTCAACTCCTCTGTTGCACACACAGACTCAGCATGAGCAGCATCGCCTTCTTCACATTCTAAGGCTATCTTCCCGTTCCCATGTACTGTGATGGTATCCTTATAACCCGGCATCTTAAACTACAGATAAACATAACAAGGTCTTGCCATAAACTTAGTATAAGCCGGCCGCCCAAACAAGGCGTGATAAAGGCTCTGGATCTTGACCATCTCGAAAGTCAATTTCTCAGCTCTGTAATCACGATCATCACCAAAAGCCACTTCCAAAGCTATTTTTACCGACTAGATACGCTGACTTACCAGGCACTACACCATGAAAAATAGTATTAGATGGCTTAAGATCTTTATCGGTTAAATTCATATGACGAAAAGTGTTATAGTAAAGGATATTGATATTGCTGCCTCCATGCATGAGCACCTTAGTAAACTTGTACCCCCAACCTGAGGTGCAACCACCAAAGCCAACTGAGCCAAATTGTCAACCCGGGGCGGGTTATCCTCACGGCTCCAAAGAATAGGATGTTCAGACCATCGCAGATAACGAGGAATTGTCGGCTCAACTGCGTTCACTGCCCTTTTATGAATCATTTGGTCTCATTTGCATAAACTCGTGGTGAACACATGATACTGTCCACTATTCAACTATTTTGGGTTGCTCTAATACCCTGAATGCTGCTGCTGATTACCTTGGTTAGACTACTGGTTAAAACCCCCCTGACCACCTTGTCCTTGAAAACTGGAACTTGAACCGCCGCCACCAAAGCTAGGTCCGTGAGAGACGGACCTGCTCCGTCGTGCGGGCCATTACCATTATTGTGGTTCTGGTTGAGGTTGTAATTCATGTACTCCCTCATGATGCTAAAATCCTTCCACAAGTGTGTTGATGGTTTATCAAGCCGGCTATGCCTTGGAGAAGGCTTGTTCAACATCGCCTCTAGACTAGACCTTGACCCTCCATATTGGGGTGGGAATTTTCCCTTGCGACGGTGATCATTGTTCTGCACATTAGTGTTAGCCACAAAATCTGAGCCACCGTCCGTGTGCTTGTGCTTACCATTGTTACCTTGACCCACCGTATTTTGTTGCTGCCCCTTGCCGTTTTTCCTCCCCTTTCCAGCCTTCTCCTCATCAGATTCTGGATCCTTGGTACTATCTGAGTCAGCATACTTGACAGAGCCGCCACAAGCTCCCCCATATCATTACAGCGGCGCTAAAGCTGCCCCAACTTCTACTTGAGGGGAAGGAAATGGTAGTTTTTCTCTAACATGAGGACAGCTGAGCCGGCGTTAATACTGTCTGAGGAGTGAATAATGGTTGAGATCCGGCGCACCCAATGGGTCGTTGACTCTCCTTCGCCCTGGACACAAGTGTCTAAATCAAGAATCGACATGGGATGCTTGCATGTATCCTTGAAATTTTGAATGAAATGGGACTTCAATTCAGTCCATGAACCAATGGAGTTAGCAGGCAACCCCTTGAACCAGTTACGTGCCGACTCATCCAACATCATGGTGAAATACTTAGCACATGCGGCATCACTAACATCCGACATCTCCATAGCCATCTCATAGCTCTCAATCCAAGCCTCTGGGGGCTGATCCGCTGTGTAGTTAGGCACTTTATGAGGGCCCTTGAAATACTTAGGCAAACGCTCGTCGCATAAAGCCGGCACTAAACATGGCACACCCAATGTTCTAGAGGTCACTCCTGCCCCCACAGACATTGACGGATAAACCAAAGATTGTTGTTGAGCAGCTAGCTGAGCCGCCAGCTCGGCCTCATGCTGCGCCCTGCCCTGGTCCACCAAAGCCCGCACATCATTGCCAGCGCGCAGCGGGTCATGCCTACGAGGCTGATTACGGTGTTGTTCACTACTCGAAACTGCTGGCGAGTCAATATGCCTGCTATAACTCCGGCTTGGACGAGGGGTTGAGTGAATCCGTTTGCGTGTATACGAATAAGCCGCCTGTTGAGCCACTGCTATATGAAGAAGCTCTCTGGCCCTCCGCATCTCTATCACCACCGGAGACTCGCCTTCAACTAGGAGAGCCACCAATCGTGACACCACAACAATCATATTATCTAGAGGGTTAGAATA
This sequence comes from Triticum aestivum, assembly GCF_018294505.1. NCBI lineage: Eukaryota > Viridiplantae > Streptophyta > Magnoliopsida > Poales > Poaceae > Triticum > Triticum aestivum. The sequence goes on along the minus strand of NC_057809.1, from coordinate 348,780,604 downwards.
ATGACCCGATGGTGTCAGAACATGCTGAGGTGGAGTCATATCCAAAAGGTAGATCTGCCGTACGCGACTGAACCGGCGCCGTGTTCACGGGCGCCTCAACCGCCCGATTCACCACAGGCGGGTCACTGATCCCTACCCCCGGTGTGTTGAAGAATTTTCTCGCATCGTACTCCGGAGGTAAGCGACTGTGGTGCCTCCTTCAAATGATGGCATTTGAAGCGTTTTGATCCAAGGTAAGCCGGAAAGACTCTGCATGAATCTGTTGCGCCTGTACGTCCAAAGCAACTTGCTACATGGCCATCCTAGCATTTCAGCTGCCAGCTCTTCCTTGGCTTGAGCTATCTCTTCTCGTAGCTTCGCAACATCCACCTTATGCTATTCTTGAGTGTCCGAGGTCACCTCCACCCCCATCAAAGCCGCCAAAGCATCTAGCAATTCGGTCAGAACCTGAGCCATCGCCGCAGCCATTGAGCTGGAGGTCATGGCAGCGACAGTTGTCGAACCAGGCACTCTTTGTGTGCCAGCCATGAAGATTGGCACCATGTTCAGCGGCTCATAGGGGTCCAGAATACTGTCACCATCGAACATCCCCCAAGCCGGCTGTCCTACAGCTGATACATTGAATCGGTCTCATCGGTCGCCGACTCACCATCAGAGTAGATGGCCGTCTCACCACAAGACACATATCCTTCCTCAAGTTCCGCCCCATGGATGAAACCCACAAAGGTGTGCTTCACAGCGATTTGATCCTTGGAGGGTCGTGCACACTGAGCCATCTCGATGATGTCGGTGCATGTGTCCGGCTCAGGGCCTGATTCACCGATCTTGCCGATGAAAAGGTGGATTCTGCCGAAGGGGACCCGGTACCCGTACTCAATCGAGCCGGCCTCGGGGCCCTAGCCTGCATCATCGATGTAGAGCTTTCCGCGACAATTTTTGGTCATCCGGCCCACAATGTATCCCTTGATCATTGCAAAGTTTCCCTTTAAGAACTCAAAACCACCATGCATGGGCCCCACGGTGGGCGCCAACTGTCGTGGACTTAACACGCTAGATGTCCTAGCGAAAGGACTTAGATGTGGATCCATCACGACTAGGTTAGCTTAAAGGGATTAATCGGGACAAAGGACGCATAGAGTTTATACTGGTTCGGCCCCTCGTAATGAGGTAAAGGCTTACTCTAGTTTTGGGTTGTATTGCTTGGGTTTCGATTACCAGGGAGCAAATCCGCTTGACCTAGTTCTTGACTTGTTGTTTCTTGAGTTAACCCGCCGCTGGGTCACCCCTTTATATACATAGGTTGATGCCCGACAGCTTACAGAGTCCCGGCCGGCTCATACACAACGTGTCCGGCTCGGTGACTAACTAAACTTTCCTTATAATACAAGTTACACATATGGCGGTTCATCCTCTTGGGCCTCAAGTCGCCTCTGGGCTTTGGGCCTTCAATAGGCTTCCTTCATGACCTGCCATCTTCATATTTAAGTCATCAGTGGTGTGACCCGGCCCCTCCTGGGCGGGTTATACCTAATAGTTATATCCCCAACAAGTTCCAAATATTTTTCTTCCCTTAGGTATAGACTCCTTCTCCCCTTGAATCTGATATGGGGTATTGGGAGAAGGTAGGGTGAGATAAAATCAGAGCACAAATAGGGTAATATCATCTAAAATCAGAGCAACAAGAATTTTAGCAATGGCTAAGATCATACATAGATTTGGGTTCATCCAAGTACCTACAAGGGTTAGATAACATGTGACTTCTCTCCTCTTTGTTAGCAAGCATCTAGAAGAGCTTAGATGTGCTCATATGATAAGCTTTGATGTGCGCTCTCTCCCCCCCTTTGACATCAATTTCCAAGAAGGGCACTTCTTTATCATGAGTCAAATAGGTCTGGTCCTTGAGAGTCACTACAAGGCAGTGAATAGCTTATGATGCTGATGGAGGGAAGAATCATTGAGTGGAGCTGAAGAAAATATTCAGAAAGAAATGGATAAACATTTTCTCAGAGTTGAAATCGGCGACGCCGATGAGTTTTCCATCGGTGGCTCCGAAATGACTGAGTCACAGAAGGTACTTATCGGTGAGACCGAGTTAGTCCATGTCAGTTGTACCGATGAACTATTCATAATGATACCTTGTATTTCGGTCGAGCCGATAGATTTGAAGTGGAGGGACCGAGTTCAACACAGAGTAAAGATTTTTTCATCTCAGCTCACTTGGCAAATGAAATCTCACAAAGATTTGCAAGGAATTAACAGAAGGATTTGCAATGAATTTACAATCGTATCACCGGGAAAACAGAAAAGATGAAAGAAATCTAGATGAAGTTTTTTTGATTGTTTTAGAGAGAGAGACAAAATATCAAGAAAAATATGCAAACACAAAAAACAACTGATCAAAATAACACTAGATAACTTCATCTAGAGAGCATTTTGATGTGTTCACATTTTGTTGATTTGCTTTAGCTCATGACTTGGAGCAAAGCTTCTCTAAGATGGAATGACATACCTTGGTTTGTGGTGTTGATTTTGATCATGTAGTCGAACTTGTGTCGGATGCTCAAGGTTGATGTAGTTCATCAAGAGTTGGGAGCACCACTAGTAGTTTGAGTTCATCTTCCTACATGAGTTAGTCTTGCAAGGAAGATCACTTGTGTATCCAAAATGACAACCATGAAACTTGATACCAAATGGAATTTGATATATTGAAGTTGTCAAAGGATATGTTGAGTGAGTTCATGCTTCCTTGTATTCAACAACCATATTATAGGAACTTGGTGATGTAGGGATTGCTCAAAATGTGAGTGACTTGCAATCTCATAGATTTGCGTTCATCCAAGTACCTACAAGGATTAGATAACATGCAAGGGTACAAGTATAGATCCAAGACATATGATCATCATCATAAGAGAAACATCAATGATTAGTCATAAAAGGCCCATGCCTTACATGTATCCAAATGGAGCTTCTACTCCAAGTTTGAGGCATCAATGATATTCAATTCTCCTCTCAAACGGCAAAGCACTTTCTCATCAAGCGGTTTGGTGAATATGTCCGCCAATTGCTTATCGGTACAAACATGCTTAAGATTGATGTCTCTGAGGGAGTCCTGGATTAGGGGGTCTCCGGACAGCCGGACTATCTCCATTGGCCGGACTGTTAGACTATGAAGATACAAGATTGAAGACTTCGTCTCGTGTCCGGATGGGACTCTACTTGGCGTGGAAGGCAAGCTAGGCAATACGGATATGGATACCTCCTCCTTTGTAACCGACCTTGTGTAACCCTAACCCTTTCCGGTGTCTATATAAACCGAAGGGTTTTAGTCCGTAGGACAACAACCATAACATGCAATCATACCGTAGGCTAGCTTCTAGGGTTTAGCCTCTCTGATCTCGTGGTAGATCGACTCTTGTACTACCCATATTATCAATATCAATCAAGTAGGACGTAGGGTTTTACCTCCATCAAGAGGGCCCGAACCTGGGTAAAACATCGTGTCCCCTGCCTCCTGTTACCATCCGGCCTAGACGCACAGTTCGAGACCCCCTACCCGAGATCCGCCGGTTTTGACACTGACATTGGTGCTTTCATTGAGAGTTCCTTTGTGTCGTCGCCGTTAGGCTTGATGGCTCCTATTATCATCGATAGCGATGCGGTCCAGGGTGAGACTTTTCTTCCCAGATAGATCTTCGTATTCTAGGGTGAGACTCGTCTTGCCCCTCTTAGAGGGAGGCCGCCTGCCCGAGCCCGGAACCACTGGAGGTTCCGGCGCGGTGTTCGGCAGAGGGCCGAACTCGGAGCTCTCACGGGCCCCGTCCCCTCGGCTCCCGGAGTCCGGAAGGTCGCCTTGAGGCGCCTATGGGTTGTCTCCCCTCGATCCGGTGCCTCTTGAGACAACACCTCAGCGTCGTCGGTAGGATGAGGGGAGGTGGAGGTCGGGACTGGATCGCTATCCATGTCCAACAAGCCCAAGGAGCCGTCCGACGATACATCGATGCTGGCTCGTGGCGGCCTGCATAATTGCGTTCGACGTTAGAGAAAGCAGTGCGACAAAGGAATCCTATGAGTTACTCTGGTATCCGTATCCGAATACTTACGATCTCCCCGGGGGCCTGGCCCGGGGCAACCACTCGTCCTCGCCCTCGTCGGCGGCGGTGGAACTGTCCGGAAGGAGAGTCCTCCCCTTCTTGGACCCTTCGGCCTCCCCAGTTGGGGCGGCCTTCCTCTTCCTGTCTCCCCCAATCAGTGGGGGAGCATCTTCTTCTTCTTCCTCATCTTCGGGGGAAGAGTGCACCGCAGAGTCATCGAACGGTGAGTCCGAGGACGCCTGGCGTCGGGAACTCTTTCGAGTTCCCTTGGCCTTCTTGGTCTTCTTCGGCACCGTCTAAGGGGCCAGAGTCAACATCTTCGCCAGAAGAGCGTCTGCAGGGCCTTCAGGCAAAGGAGCCGGATAGTCGATCTGTCCGGCCATCTTTTGCTAGTCCTGTCAAAGGTACGGGAGTTTAGATCCCGCATAGAGTCAATCTATATAAAAAAATAAGTATCCTGTGAAAGGTAAAGCAGCTTACCGCACTGGCTTGGCGCTTCGCGCTGAATCTGCGATCCTCGGTAATAGGGGGGGCACCTCGGCGCTTTTGAACTGCACCCTCCAAGTGTCTTCATGAGTCGTGTCGAAGAGCCTGTTCAGAGTTCGGTGTTGTGCCGGATTGAACTCCCACAAGTTGAACTCCCGTGGTTGGCACGGGAGTATCCGGCGGATGAGCATAACTTGGTCTATGTTGACAAGCTTGAGCTTCTTCTCCAGCATGTTTTGAATACATGTTTGGAGTCCGGTCAGCTCTTTCAAATTACCCCAGGGCAGGCCCTTCTCTTTCCAGGAGGTGAGCCGCGTGGGGATGCCAAATTGGAACTCGGGGGCCGCTGCCCATGCAGGGTCGCGCGGCTCGGTGATACAGAACCACCCCGATTGCCACCCCTTTATGGTTTCCACAAAGGATCCCTCGAGCCATGTTACGTTGGGCATCTTGCCCACCATGGCGCCTCCGCACTCCGCCTGGCGGCTGCCCACCACCTTCGGCTTGACATTGAAGGTCTTCAGCCATAAGCCGAAGTGGGGCCTAATGCGGAGGAAGGCCTCGCACACGACGATAAACGCCGAGATGTTGAGGATGAAGTTCGGGGCCAGATCGTGGAAACCCAGGCCGTAATAAAACATGAGCCCCCGGACGAAGGGATGGAGAGGGAATCCCAGTCTGCGGAGGAAATGGGTGAGGAATACTACCCTCTCACGGGGCCTGGGGGTGGGGATGAGGTGCCCCTCATCTGGGAGCCGGTGCGCGATGTCGTCGGGCAGGTATCCGGCTCTCCTCGGTTTCTTGATGTCTCCCTCCGTGACGGAGGAGACCATCCACTTGCCTCCCGCTCCGGACATGATTGGAGAAGGTCGAGGTGAGAAGTGCGGACTTGGCTGCTAGAGCTCGAGTGTGCGAAAACGGATGGGCAAGGGAGGAAGAAGGCGTGGATAGGAAGGTGAATCCTTATCCCTTTATATGGGCGGACGAAGCTAAGCGTCCCCACTTGCCCGGTAAAACTCACTTATCCCCCAAGCGCCGCGATTGATGGCGCGGTTGGGTTACCCATGCCCGTATTGATGAGAATCCCGTAATAAGGGGACACGATCTCCGCTTTGACAAGACGTGTCGAAGAACTGCCTCGCGTTATGTGCGGGGTTGGTTAAAGGAAACGGTTCGAATAATCACCGGGCCATGACATAACGTCATGCTGCCAAAACAAGCCAGCAAACTAGATCTGTGAAAATATTATTCTCTCTACAGTAGAATGGGGAACTTATTTTGTAGGGTCGGACACTATCCTCATGTTCAAATTCTTCTGTGATGTATTAGGAGAAGGAACCCGCCTTGCAATGCCGAAGACAATACTGCGCGCCGGACACATCGTCATTGAAGCCTGGTACAGGGGCTACTGAGGGAGTCCTGGATTAGGGGGTCTCCGGACAGCCGGACTATCTCCATTGGCCGGACTGTTAGACTATGAAGATACAAGATTGAAGACTTCGTCTCGTGTCCGGGTGGGACTCTACTTGGCGTGGAAGGCAAGCTAGGCTATACGGATATGGATATCTCCTCCTTTGTAACCGACCTTGTGTAACCCTAACCCTCTCCGGTGTCTATATAAAACGAAGGGTTTTAGTCCGTAGGACAACAACCATAACATACAATCATACCGTAGACTAGCTTCTAGGGTTTAGCCTCTCTGATCTCGTGGTAGATCTACTCTTGTACTACCCATATTATCATTATCAATCAAGCAGGACGTAGGGTTTTACCTCCATCAAGAGGGCCCGAACCTGGGTAAAACATCGTGTCCCCTGCCTCCTATTACCATCCGGCCTAGACGCACAGTTCGGGACCCCCTACCCGAGATCCGCCGGTTTTGACACCGACATTGGTGCTTTCATTGTGAGTTCCTCTGTGTCGTCGTCATTAGGCTTGATGGCTCCTATTATCATCGATAGCGATGCGGTCCAGGGTGAGACTTTTCTTCCCGGATAGATCTTCGTATTCGGCGGCTTTGCACTGCGGGCTAATTCGCTTGGCCATCTGGAGCAGATTGAAAGCTACGCCCCTGGCCATCAGGTCACATTTGGAAGTTTGAACTACACGGCCGACAACCGCGGAGACTTGATCTTCGACGGATTCGAGCCGCAGGCGGGCGCGCCGCACTGTCCTGATGAGTATGACCTAGCTCTGCCGCCGAATAGTACCCCAGAGGTTGCGCCTGCATCAGCTCGGAGCCAACTGCGCCAGTCGAGGACGGGTGGTTAGACACAGCCTCAGGGGCTGCAGTCTCAACAGCGATCGAGCCAAACACCAGCCTAAACCTCTGCGTAGCCCGTGACTCCAAGGTGTCGGACTCCTTTCCAAACTCTGAACCATCCGCACCCCTGCCAATCAAATCCGATTGGGCGTCGATCATGGAATTCACCACCGCGGATATCTTTCAGTACTCGCCCTTCGGCAATATTCTGAATTCACTAAGGTCTCTCTCTTTGTCAGGAGAGCCCTGGCCGGATTACGGCCAACAGGATTGGGATGCGGACGACGAAGAAATTCGATGCCCACCCACCACCCACTTCGTAGCCACTGTCGATGATTTAACCGACATGCTCGACTTCGACTCCAAAGACATCGACGGTATGGACGACGATGTCGGAGACGAACATGAACCAGCACCTATAGGGCACTGGAAAGCCACCTCGTCATATGACATATACATGGTGGATACACCCAAAGAAGGCAATGGCGACGAGGTAGCGGAGGATGACCCCTCCAAGAAGCAACCCAAACGCCAACGTCAGCGGCGCCGCTCTAAGTCCCACCAAAGCAAAAGTGATGATACCGGCACAGGAGATAATAACACTCCGGATAGTGCCGAAGAAAACAACAAACCCCTCCCGCAAGATTAAGAGCAGGAGGATGGAGGAGCCAGCTCTCCTGAGAGAGCGGCAGACGGAGAGGAGGAGGATGACAATTACATCCCCCCCTCCGAAGACGAGGCAAGCCTCGGCGACGATGAATTCACCGTCCCAAAGGATCCCGTCGAACAAGAGCGCTTCAAGCGCCGGCTCATGGCCATGGCAAATAGCCTGAAGAAAAAGCAGCAGCAGCTTCAAGCTGATATAACATCCCAAATTTTCAATTTGGAGTGTTATACATAGTCATCCATGCATATCATATTTTATTCGCATTTCGTCTTGCGATCCAGAAAAATCCTAAGCAACTCAAGGACCCTCGGAGAGAGTTGGGGATTTCCCGGTCTTCAAATTTGATTGTATCAAATTTTGAAACGAGGATTTTGGTTTTAATTATTTTCTCTCCAAAAATATTTCATACTAAAATCTATGAGAGGAGATAATATGACTTATCCAAGATAATTGAAATATTGGGGGAAAAATATTAAAATCAAATATTTGTTTTATTTGGATTTTATTGCAATTTTGTTTGCATTAGAAAAATTGCACATTTTCCAAAATTGTATTTTAGGGCCAAGAAAATGTTCATCTCGTTCTAAATATTTTATTTAGACGGTGAAAATTTATTTTGGCATTTTTAGATTTTTATTTATTTTTCTAGGATTTTTATTTCGGTCGGCGAAATTATTTCAAAAAAAAGTTCCCGCGCCAGACTGGGCCTAAGGCCCAGCCGAGCCAGGCCGGCCCAGCCGCCGTCGCCGCCGCCTCCTGCGCGCGCGCCGCCGCCGCCACCACTTGGACTGGAGTCCGAGTTGGACTCTGTGCCGCCCCGCCTTGGCCCCTACTCCAAGCCGTCGCCATCCCCGCCCTTATATACCGTCGCCCCCGGCACCCCAACACCCCACCGCAGCCACCGCCGCCCCGCGCCGCGCCAAGCCCCACCGCCCCTGCCGCCTAGCCCCGCCGCCGCAGCCGAGTGCCACCGCCGCCGCTTGCCGCCGCCGCCCCGTCGCCCGCACCTCGCCTCGCCAGACCTCTCGCTGGAGGTAGCCGTTCGGTTCTTTTTAAAAAAAAACTAGATCCATTTTTTCGGATTCGCCGGTTTTTCTCGGTTCTTCTAGTTAGCGGACGTTCGTCCGAACGTTCGTTTTAACGAACGGTTTCTGCCTGTTAGTTACAGCTAACGAACGCTTTCGTTTGTCCGTTCGTGAGTTTTCTTAGTTTCTGTTTATCTTTTCGCTCGTTAGTCGGAATCAGGCGATTCAAGTGCCTAGAGTTTCGTCCCGAAACCCCCTTTCAGTTTAACCAACTCAAACAAGTTTTTGCTACTGTAAAATTTGACCTAGTTTTAGATTAGTAAACGAAGCTTCTTTCTTTGCCGTTTGAGTTTCGTTGTTCCGTTTGATTTGATTCTTTTTGCGGACCGGAGTTATTAAGTTGAAACTTATGGTCAACCATCTTTTGTTTGAGTTTGCTTGTGCATCGTTGCTTGTTACTTATGTATGCTATTGTTTGCTTGTGATAGAACACCTGGAGTGCGAAGCGTGCTACTACGAGTCCCTAGGTTTCACAGATCGTCAGCAAGGCAAGTAACACTTTGATCATACCCTTTTATCACCCAGTTTTTATGCATTAGTCTCAATCCTCAAACATTGCATGATTAGGATGTCATTAATTTGTGGGTTGGGAAGTAGTTGAAGAGGTAGAACCTATTGCCCTGCTATATTCAAACCCTTGGGAGTTACTTCTATGCTTGCTTATATTACTATGCTATGCTATGTTCGTAGACGTGGTTTGGGTTTGAGTGAAATCCATGACAGATGTGAGCTTGTTAATTAATGGTTCAACTTAAGGTGGCAACTTAAATTAACATCTAGGTGGATTGAGGCACCTGGAGTACCCAGCGTTGCCTGTATTTTTTTGGAAATCCCGGAGTACCCGTGTGATCTTCCTATGGACCGCCACCCAGGTTCAAAGGGAACTGAGATGATTCATGCTAGAAACTTCCATGTGCAGCCACAAGCTATTATGGGCTCTAGCATAGTTGAGTAAGTTATGTGAAGCTCTTGAAGAGGCAGATCAGCAGGTAGTGGGATGTAGGTTTGGTATGGTCTGTCCGGAGTAGAGAGTTAATGTTCCTGAAAGACTGTGTCTCAGTTATCCGTTTCTCAAACACCCTATAGTGCAAGAAAACCAACGGAGGCGATCGAGTCTTGTGGGGAAAAGTGCGCAAACCTCTGCAGAGTGTACAATCTAATCATGGTTAGCCGTGCCCCCGATTATGGACAATTCTTGAGTATCTAGTACTTGGGTTATCACATGTATCTCATCACTCTTAATTAATATTGTTGGGTTGTTAATCACTTTAATTGGGATTGAGTTGGAGGACCTTCTCAATGATGTTTCAACTACCATGATAGTTAAATTAAAATCTATTCCTTTGTTGTAGGGAAAAATTGGCTTTCGCAAAAACTATAACCATAGAGCTTTCCACCAGCCATATATGCATGTAGTGATAGCATTATTCTGTTCTTGCTCTACTGTGTTATTTTGCCAGCATATTCCATGTGTTGACCCGTTTTCGGGCTGCAACGTATTATGTTGCAGACTTTTCAGACGAGGAGTAAGGTTCGTTAGGTCGTTGCCGTGCAGCTCAGCTATGCCGTTGGAGTTGATGGACTCACTTTATCTTCCAAGCCTTCCGCTGTTATCGTATTAGATGGCCTTAAGCCATATTACTGTAATAAGTTCTCTCTTGAGACATTCGATGTAATAAGTGTGTGATTGCTACTCTGTTATAAATCCTTCGAGTACTGTGTGTGTCAGCATTACCGATTCAGGGATGACACTGAAGCACAGAGACTTGACCATCTGAGGTCGGCTCGCTACAGCTGATCAAGATCTGCTAACTGACAAATGGACTGAAGTCCTCGCGGCCGAGGAATATAAACTCGAGCACCCCTCCAAGAGTTACCCAAGGCGCAGGTTACTACCCCGACTGGAGGAAGAAGCGTATGATACGGCTGATCGGCCACCTCGTGGCCGCGATAGACAGGCATTCCAGCCAAAAGCTCAGCCTCCACCCGAACGCCATTCAAATAAAAAGGCATGGGGAGATACGCCAGACCTGCAAGACATATTGGAGGACAAGGCAAAGCATTCAAGATCGATCTACGGATCACGAGGGCGCACCACTCTGCGAGACGACAAACATCACGCCGGATACAGTAAAAGCAAATCCGGCCGGGCCGAACACAGCGGGCAAGACCCATTCGAGCTGCGTCGCGATATAGCCCAATACAGAGGCGCCGCACACCCCTTATGCTTCACAGACGAAGTAATGGAACATCAATTCCCAGAAGGTTTCAAACTTGTAAATATTGAATCATACGATGGCACAACAGATCCCGCAGTATGGATTGAGGACTTCCTCCTCCACATCCACATGGCCCGTGGCGATGACTTACATGCCATCAAATACCTCCCACTAAAGCTCAAAGGACCAGCACGACATTGGCTTAACAGCTTGCCAGCGGACTCCATTAGCTGTTGGGAAGATCTGGAAGCCGCATTCCTCGACAACTTTTAGGGCACTTATGTGCGACCACCAGACACCAATGATTTAAGCCACATAATTCAGCAGCCAAAAGAGTCGGCCAGGCAATTCTGGACTCGGTTACTTACAAAGAAAAATCAAATCGTCGACTGTCCGGATGCGGACACCTTAGCGGCTTTCAAGCACAACATCCGAGACGAGTGGCTAGCCTGGCACCTTGGTCAAGAAAAGCCGAAATCTATGGCAGATCTCACGACGCTCATGACCCACTTTTGTGCGGGAGAAGACAGCTGGCTAGCTCACAGTAATAACATATCAAAGAACCATGGCACCTTAGATACCAAGGACGCCAATAGCAGGTCACGTCGCAACAAGCATAAGCGCCGCATTAATAGCGAAAATACTGATGATACGACAGTCAATGCCGAATTCAAAGGCTCTAAGCCCGGTCAGCGGAAAAAGCCATTCAAACAAAGCACGCCGGGTCCATCCAGCTTGGACCGTATACTCGATCGCTCGTGTCAAATACACGGCACCCCAGACAAGCCAGCCAATCACACCAACAGGGATTGTTGGGTGTTCAAGCAAGCCGGCAAGTTAATTGCCGAGAACAAGGACAAGGGGCCACATAGCGATGACAAGGAGGAGCCCCGGCAGCCGCACACTGGAGGACAGAAGAGGTTTCCCCCGCAAGTGCGGACGGTGAACATGATATACGCAACCCACATCCCCAAGAGGGAGCGGAAGCGTGCGCTCAGGGACGTATATGCGTTGGAGGCAGTCGCCCCAAAGTTCAACCCTTGGTCTTCCTGTCCGATCACCTTCGATCGCAGGGACCACCCCACTAGTATCCATCATGGCGGATTCGCTGCACTGGTCCTAGACCCAATCATCGACGGATTTCACCTCACTCGAGTCCTTATGGACGGCGGCAGCAGCCTGAACCTGCTTTATCAGGACATAGTGCGCAAAATGGGTACAGATCCCTCAAGGATCAAACCCACAAAAACGACCTTTAAGGGCGTCATTCTAGGTGTAGAGGCCCATTGCACATGCTCAATTACATTGGAAGTGGTCTTCGGATCCCCGGATAACTTCCGAAGCGAGGAGTTAATCTTCGATATAGTCCCGTTTCGCAGTGGTTATCACGCGCTGCTCGGGCGAACCCCATTTGCTAGATTCAATGCGGTACCGTATTATGCATACCTCAAGCTCAAGATGCCAGGACCTCGCGGAGTTATCTCAGTCAATGGAAACACAGAGCGCTCTCTTCGAACAAAGGAGCACACCACAGCCCTCACAGCAGAAACGTAAAGCAGCCTCTCAAGGCAATCAACCAGTTCGGTGCTTCATAGCCCGGACACCTTCAAGAGCGCTCGGGGCAATCGGCAAATAGACCGCCTGGCGCGATCTACGCTCGCGTAACAATACAGCGGCCACCCCAATCCCAGCCCAGCGGCGAAACTCATGTCGCGCGTACATAATTACGCATTAAAAATTCCATGGGCACAGGTGGGGAGGGGGGCACAACTACGGCACGCACCAAGATGCGGCCTAAACCGCACTAGGGGCTTCCTGTTCAGTTATTTTTCTTTTTCTTTCAGGACCTTAATCCTGGAAACACTGTCCGGCAGCACTACTGCCGAACACATGATGCAGCAACCAAGGAGGCAGACAGCTACGTTATATCACGGAATTCCCAGGTTGATTACAGTAACGAGTGAAATACTCAATTTAATATCATTCCTCAGCTTGCCCTTGGAAGGGACATAGTCCTACTCTTTGCTTATCGCACTATTTGTATCACTCTGCTTTAACGCAATTTTTTAAATAAATAATGCATGACATTACGACTATTATTGCATTCTTGTTATATATATATATATATATATATATATATATATATATATATATATCTATGTGTTCATTAACGACGCCTTGCAACCGTATGCTATGGTACAACCAATACACTAGGGGCTTACGTACCCCGCAATGCGGTGTGAAAAGTCCGAACACTTTCACAAGTGCGGCACCCCGAACTTATAGCATTATATGCATCAGCTCCGAATCATGTCTTTGGTCAAATGTTGGGTTTGCCCGGCTCCTATGTTTTGGTACCTTACGTTCCGCTCTATCGGCTAAGGTAGCGCTAGGAGAACTACTGCGATTGTGCCCCGGTTCTGCCAGGCTTAGCACCTCAGTAGAGAAAGCTAAAACTGACTATCATGATACGGCGAGAGACTGGTCGTTGTTCGGCGAGGTTTTTCGAGTCCCTAAAGACTTATGCCGCTTAGGGAGAGGGGCCGGCCCTGTCCGGCTTACAGGCGTGTATCGCGCCCCAATTTTGGCCTTCCGAATTCCAGGGGCTTCGTCGAAATTTAAAATTATAGAATTCTATGGCTAAGTGAGAGTGATAAAGCATTATTAGTCCGGTTTCCTTGATTGTTGTGCTGAGCACCTCCCTCGAAGGACCCAAATATGGGAACAAGAGTGCTCAGGTTTATGCCGAACACCCCAGCACTCGCGGCATGGGGGCAGAAGCCGAAGACTAGCCATCTCTTAGATTGGATAAACGGCCAAACAGAAGGTAATATTTTAAATTCACACAAGCGTTGCATAGCGCATATGAAACAAATTTTCATCACACAGGATCACACGAGCAAGTTTCATTCAAATATTACATCTTTTGCGCACTCATCCGCGATGAGACGGGCACCCGACAGAACACCCTCGTAGTACATCTCGAGGTGGCGGTGCTCCTTGCCCTCTGGCGGCCCCTCCTTGATCAGCTTCACGGTGTCTAGCTTGACCCACTGCAATTTCACACGGGCGAAAGCCCGGCGTGCACGTTCAATGCAGACAGATTGCTTGACGACCTCCAGCCGCGGGCAGGCATCCACAAGCCGCCTCACCAGGCCAAAGAAGCTGTTCGGAAGGGCGTCGCCAGGCCACAGCCAGACTATAAAGCTCTTCATGGCCTGATCGGCCGCCTTATGTAGCTCGACCATCTGCTTCAGCTGGTCGCTCACTGGCATCGAATGTTCGGCCTCAGCATACTGAGACCAGAACAGCTTCTCCGTCGAGCTTCCGTCCTTGGCCTGGTAAAATTGTGCGGCATCGGACACACTGCGGGGCAAATCTGCGAATGCTCCTGAAGAGCTCCGGATCCGGGTAAGTAATCGGTAATTCACTTTTACATGCTTGCTTTGCATATAGAAAGCCTTACCCGCTGCTATCTTCTTCGTCACGTCGATCTCTTGGAGGGCCTTCTCGGCCTCGGCCTTGGCACTCTTTGCGCTCACAAGGGCCGCGGCAAGCTCAGACTCTCGTGTCTTCGAGTCAAGCTCCAACGCCTCGTGCTTCGTCACGAGAGCCTGGAGCTCTTGGTGCACCTCGCCCACCTGAGCCTCGTGCTTCTCTCGCTCGGTGCGCTCCTTGGCCGCTTTATCTTCGGCCTTGGCGAGCGCTTGCTTCAGGGTCGCCACCTCGGTCGTGGCCCCTGGCAAGCATACGATGATCCTGTTATTTTGCAATCGTGTCCTCTTATATATATATATATATATATATATATATATATATATATATATATATAATACAGGGTATTACTTACCCTTGTTTTCCTCGAGCTGCCTCTTGGCAAGGCCGAGCTCTTTCCTGGACCCCTCGAGGCCCTATTTCAGTACGGCGACCTCCGCAGTCAGTGCGGCGGATGCCAGCCGCGAAGCCTGCATACGCATATTGACATACTTATATTAGACTCCTGCGATATTATTTGATCCTCTGTTCGACTTTTCTTTGTGAACACCGAACAAAGCATCAGGGGCTACTGTCTATGTGGTAATGTTTATACTACATTTTAAAACATTTACCTCGAAGCCTGTTAGAAGGCTGGCACATGCTTCAGTCAATCCGCTCTTGGCGGACTGAACCTTCTGGATCACCGCACTCATGATAGTGCGGTGCTCCTCGTCGATGGAAGCGCTGCGAAGCGCTTCCAGCAGACTGTCCGACGCCTCTGGATGGACAGAGGTCACCGGCACAGGCGTCTTGCCCCTCTTAGAGGGAGGCCGCCTGCCCGAGCCCGGAACCACTAGAGGTTCCGGCGCGGTGTTCGGTAGAGGGCCGAACTCGGAGCTCTCACAGGCCCCGTCCCCTCGGCTCCCGGAGTCCAGAAGGTCGCCTTGAGGCGCCTCCGGGGCTGTCTCCCCTCAATCCGGTGCCTCTTGAGACAACACCTCGGCATCGTCGGCAGGATGAGGGGAGGTGGCGGTCAGGACTGGATCGCTATCCATGTCCGACAAGCCCAAGGAGCCGTCCGACGATACATCGATGCTGGCTCATGGCGGCCTGCATAATTGCGTTTGACGTTAGAGAAAGTAGTGCGACAAAGGAATCCTATGATTTACTCTGGTATCCGTATCCGAATACTTACGATCTCCCCGGGGGCCTGGCCCGGGGCAACCACTCATCCTCGCCCTCATCGGCGGCGGTGGAACTGTCTGGAAGGAGAGTCCTCCCCTTCTTGGACCCTTCGGCCTCCCCAGTTGGGGCGGCCTTCCTCTTCCTGTCTCCCCTAGTCGGTGGGGGAGCATCTTCTTCTTCTTCTTCTTCCTCGTCTTCGGGGGAAGAGTGCACCGCAGAGTCACCGGACGGTGAGTCCGACGACGCCTGGCGTCGGGAACTCTTTCGAGTTCCCTTGGCCTTCTTGGTCTTCTCCGGCACCGTATAAGGGGCCGGAGTCAACATCTTCGCCAGAAGAGCGTCTGCGGGGCCTTCGGGCAAAGGAGCCGGACAGTCGATCTGTCCGGCCATATTCTTCCAGTCCTGTCAAAGGTACGGGAGTTTAGATCCCGCATAGAGTCAATCTATATAAAAAATAAGTATCCTATGAAAGGTAAAGCAGCTTACCGCACTGGCTTGGCGCTTCGCGCTGAATCCGCGATCCTCGGTAATAGGGGGGCACCTCGACGCTTTTGAACTGCACCCTCCAGGTGTCTTCATGAGTCGTGTCGAAGAGCCTGTTCAGAGTTCGGTGCTGCGCCGGATTGAACTCCCACAAGTTGAACTCCCGTGGTTGGCACGGGAGTATCCGGCGGATGAGCATAACTTGGTCTATGTTGACAAGCATGAGCTTCTTGTCCAGCATGTTTTGAATACATGTTTGGAGTCCAGTCAACTCTTTCAAATTACCCCAGGGCAGGCCCTTCTCTTTCCAGGAGGTGAGCCGCATGGGGATGCCAGATTGGAACTCGGGGGCCGCTGCCCATGCAGGATCGCACGGCTTGGTGATACAGAACCACCCCGATTGCCACCCCTTTATGGTTTCCACAAAGGAGCCCTCGAGCCATGTTACGTTGGGCATCTTGCCCACCATGGCGCCTCCGCACTCCGCCTAGCGGCTGCCCACCACCTTCGGCTTGACATTGAAGGTCTTCAGCCATAAGCCGAAGTGGGGCCTAATGCGGAGGAAGGCCTCGCACACGACGATAAACGCCGAGATGTTGAGGATGAAGTTCGGGGCCAGATCGTGGAAATCTAGGCCGTAATAAAACATGAGCCCCCGGACGAAGGGATGGAGAGGGAATCCCAGTCCGCGGAGGAAATGGGTGAGGAATACTACCCTCTCATGGGGCCTGGGGGTGGGGATGAGTTGCCCCTCATCTGGGAGCCGGTGCGCGATGTCGTCGGGCAGATATCCGACTCTCCTCAGTTTCTTGATGTCTCCCTCCGTGACGGAGGAGACCATCCACTTGCCTCCCGCTCCGGACATGATTGGAGAAGGTCGAGGTGAGAAGTGCGGACTTGGGTGCTAGAGCTCGAGTGTGCGAAAACGGATGGGCAAGGGAGGAAGAAGGCGTGGATAGGAAGGTGAATCCTTATCCCTTTATATGGGCGGACGAAGCTAAGCGTCCCCACTTGCCAGGTAAAACTCGCTTATCCCCCAAGCGCCGCGATTGATGGCGCGGTTGGGTTACCCATGCCCGTATTGATGAGAATCCCGTAGTAAGGGGACACGATCTCTGCTTTGACAAGACGTGTCGAAGAACTGCCTCGCGTTATGTGCGGGGCTGGTTAAAAGAAACGGTTCGAATAATCACCAGGCCATGACATAACGTCATGCTGCCAAAACAAGCCAGCAAACTAGATCTGTGAAAATATTATTCTCTCTACGGTGGAATGGGGAACTTATTTTGTAGGGTCGGACACTATCCTCGTGTTCAAATTCTTCTGTGATGTATTCGGAGAAGGAACCCGCCTTGCAATGCCGAAGACAATACTGCGCGCCGAACACAACGTCATTGAAGCCTGGTTCAGGGGCTACTGAGGGAGTCCTGGATTAGGGGGTCTCCGGACAGCCGGACTATCTGCATTGGCCGGACTGTTAGACTATGAAGATACAAGATTGAAGACTTCGTCTCGTGTCCGGGTGGGACTCTACTTGGCATGGAAGGCAAGCTAGGCAATACGGATATGGATATCTCCTCCTTTGTAACCGACCTTGTGTAACCCTAACCCTCTCCGGTGTCTATATAAACCAAAGGGTTTTAGTCCGTAGGACAACAACCATAACAGACAATCATACCGTAGGCTAGCTTATAGGGCTTAGCCTCTCTGATCTCGTGGTAGATCTACTCTTGTACTACCCATATTATCAATATCAATCAAGCAGGACGTAGGGTTTTACCTCCATCAAGAGGGCCCGAACCTGGGTAAAACATCGTGTCCCCTGCCTCCTGTTACCATCCGGCCTAGACGCACAGTTCGGGACCCCCTACCCGAGATCCGCCGGTTTTGACACTGACAGTCTCCTTTAGCAACATGATCTCGAATGAAATGATGACGAACTTCAATATGCTTACTTCGAGAATGTTGCACAGGATTGTGAGCAGTTTTGACAGCACTTTCATTGTCACAAAGTAGTGGACCATGTCTCACATGTATCCCATTATCCTTAAGGGTTTGGATCATCCAAAGTAATTGAGCACAACATGATCTGGCGGCAATGTATTCCACTTTGACAGTAGATAAGGATACCGAGATTTTTTTTCTTGGAGGACCAAGACACAAGGGTTCTACCAAGAAATTGACAAGTACCCGAGGTGGACTTTCTATCAACCTTGTCACTGGCATAGTCCAAATCGGAGTAACCAACAAGATCAAAAGATGACCTGTTAGGATACCAAATGCCAAAGTTTCGTGTATGAATTAAGTATCTCACTATCCTTTTCATAGCCGTAAGATGACACTCTTTAGGAGCCGCTTGATATCGTGCACACATGCAAACACTTAGCATAATATCGGGACGGGAGGCACATAGATATAACAATGAACCAATCATAGAGCGGTAAACCTTTTGGTCAACCGGTTTGCCATCCTTTGTCAAGTCAAGATGTCCACTAGTAGGCATGGGTGTTTTCACACACTGGTATGCGTCGGTGCTATACAAATGCTTTTTAACCCCTTTCCGCGATGACATTTGGAACCATTGCCAAGTGAGTGTGGGCGATAGGGGGGTCCTTCCCACACGCCCAGAAACCGTCGGAGATAGGGAGCCAAGATGCATATACAGTACTCCTACTCGTTTGTGCTCACATTGCCATCGCAGTTGGTATTCTGTGGTGCTACGTTTAAGATGCGCGGCCCATCACAAACTGTTCACTATTATAGAACGCGTATGATAAGCATACAATCACACACATTTGCTTTTCCAAACCATATGCGATAACTAATTAAGAAGATTATTTAATCGTTGTACGAGTGTCGGACAGGATTACAATATGTTAGACCATCATAGCATCGTCGTACATGACAACTATCACACACGCTATTCTATGGTGCAACGTTTACGATGCATACTCCATCAGAAATAGTTCATGGTTGCGAATCGTGTACGATAAGGCAACTATCACAAACATTTAGTTTGTCTGCACCGTTTATGATATTGTCTGACAACGCACACGCTTTGCAAACGGCAACTGTGTGCATACTACGTTTCCTCTTTGTGAACCGTGTCAGATTATGGTGTATATCGCAAACGTTTGTGTTTTACCAACCGTGTGTGCCATAATGACCTGGAGAGCCTAATTTCACCGTAATTTAATTGTTGCTATTTCAAATTGTACAAGATTTGAATTTGAATGTATGCTATAGCTTTATTCATATCCATCAGGTTCAAACAACCAATGCATTATTCGATTCATAGGTACATATGTTCATGAACTACATAAGAATCAAATAAATAATGATTAATCGTAGTTGTATACTTGTACTATTAAAGACGGTAAAGAAAGAGGCGAAATACATTCTGGTTGCTGAATAAGGTGAAGCGGAATGCCCATATTGTGCCCTCCTCCATGCAGAAGGCACGCACGACTTTAGGCCGACCCCTTGTGATGGCCGACCGCCCATCCTTCACGGTCTTCATGAAAACATCTAGATAATCATCGTGTTCTAGTAGAAATACTTTAACCTTTGCATGCCCACCAATCATGTAGTTTGAGAGGTAATCTTGAGTAAACTGCTTTAGGAACCACTGCAAAGGAAAAAGATTCAGACATTGTCATCTAACACAACTCATTATGGGCAGTAAAAAGAAGGCTGCAGAGTTCTTACTTACCATCCCGCAGTTTGCTGTTGTCTTGGATAAAGTGTAAACAAATAGTTTAATTGCCATCTCTTGACCCATTTTACTAACAATATTTATCAGCTTCCTCACTTAATGTTGGTTCATCGATATCTCATTTCCCCATATGCAGAAAGGGTCGAAGCGCGAATCATTACCAATGACATATGTACCTAAAAGCACCAAGTTAATATTAGAAGCTAAACAGCAATTGCACAATGATGTCGTACAACACTCTTATATAATATCTTATAACATCCAATATACTCACATATTAGATGAATTACCATCTTATATTATGGGCCACAAGGAGTTTAGTGCATTCTTACAAATTATCGGCTGATTAACTATTGATGTATCCATGGGTTATAGTTAGTTTGAGCTAGTTCGGTCTCAAATAGCCCTAAAGTATATCTAAACATGAGGGATAGTTTGAGCTAGTTGCATCTATAACCCACCCCAAAAAACTATCCAACCCAAGAGGTGCTAATTGGAGCTAGTTCTCCTAGTGCATTTATTGTCAATCTAATCCTGCCATCCAAACAACTCTTTGGATGGAGTTAGTTAAGGGTTAGTCATGAGCTAGAAACTAACTCTAACCTCTAGCTAAGTTGAGTATCCAAACAGGACAACATTGTTGTAGTTGTTGTTGCTGCTGCTCTTCTACATATATCTAGACATCATCAGAACATTAATGGCACACTCTTCCTTGTTGCTATGTAGCCTAGGATTGCATATTTAGACATTAAGTACAATGCATGTTGCTATGTAGCCTCAGATATATTACATATGGCCCTAGTTAACCTAACAATAAATGGGTTGCAGATATATTCAGTTAAAGGTCTGATTCACCGATTAGTCCCTTATTAGCCCCCGGCCTAGCTATATGGTACCAGCTACCGATATCCTGAACAGTGAGCATATATAAGCCATGGGATGAAACTAACCTCGATGGAAAACAACATCCGTTCCCAAAATTTTCATGTGTAGGTACATCGAGAAGCATGTTAAGCACAACAGGCTAAACATCAACCAAAATTATCCATGGCAGACAAAATAATCTCCAAAAGATAGCTTCAGTGTGCAGGTTTCAGCACGCTACTAAAGCAAAACAAGTGGAAAGGTGTGTTACCTGCAATAGGCCTAACATTTAACAACAAGCAAACATAGTCATTCAAACTGGTATTGTGCCGGTCTAAGTACACTGGTTATTGTTAAATAAAAATGGAAAGGCGTGTTAACTACAAGATGCAACAACCAAATGTAGTCATTCATAGTGGTATTGTTGAAACTGGTACTGATGAAATTGAACTGCATAGTTCAACTTGCACATACAGAAAATCACGTTGTGAATAACTGGAATAAACAAGGCATACTATGAACAACCAAATATAGCATTTGAAATTGGACATATGCTAACTACAAACAAGAGAACAATCAAAAAACTTTAAAAGACGCATATGCTAGCTATAACAGGCTTAACATCAAGCAAATATATGCATTCCTATCAGTATGTTTAAAACTAGATTAATGAAATGTACTACACAGTAAATAATTGCACATATAGAGCATCACATTTGTGAACAACTAAAATAAACAAGGCATACTACAAACAACCAAATGTAGCAATTAAAACCAGACATATTCTCATTACACTACAAAAGGGACTCAGCAAAACAAATCATGGGTTCTCCCCTGTGAGGAGGCACGGCAAAACAAATCATTGGTTTCCTCACTTGTCACAGATGGGCTCGTTCCCGTGGGATGAGCATGGACCCCGGATGCGCTCCATGTTGTCATAGATGGGATCCTTCCACTTGGAAGATCATGGCTATAGGGTGCCCTCCCTGATGTCGCAGACGGGATCTTTCCCCTTGGAAGAGCAGATGGGCTCTTTCCCCTTGGAAGAGCCGGAGAGGGTGTCCTCCTCGTGGTCGCCATCGATGAGGTCTGACTTGGAAGCTGTGGATCCCAAGCCAGCGTCGCAGAATGTGTCCTTCAGAAATGACAAAAGGGGCTCGATGGCGATGTAGGATGGCAAATTCTTGATAGCGAGCCAGAGGAGATCAGTGGTGGGGCTATGGATGAGATCGACGACGGTTGAACCCGAGGGGTTGGGGGTGGGCCACTTAACCTGTGACATAACCCGCCTTAGGCCGTCGCTATCGACGACCTCGATGTCGTAGCTGACATCTGCGACATAACCACATACTGTAGCCCGCAGATTGAGTGCCTGTAGCTAGTAATGGTTGTCAGTTTCCTCGGCGACGTCAGGCAATGAAACTGCGATACACCTCTTTTGGGCCAGTCGTTCCTCGAGCTCCACAGGAAGCGTAGCTGGGCTTAGGCTGCGACGCTTTGGAGTGGGGATGGGGATGGGATGGGGATCTGTGGGAAAGGGGGCATTTTGCAGGTGTCATCTAGTAAACTTAGGGCAGCCTGGGTATGGAGATCGATGGGTAAGCTGCACAGGCAAACCGGCAAATGTTGACAATGGAGGCCTTGTGGTGGTGGCGGCGGGGACCTTGCTAGGGTTTCGAGCGAGGGAGGGTGTGTGTGTGTGTGTGCGACCGAGGAGGTTTTTGTGTGTGTGTGTGTGGAGGGAGGGGGGTGTTTGAGGAAATGACATGGGTATTGAAAAGTTTACTACGCGGGAGTGAAATGCCGGGGCTATTGAAAATTTTGATGATGGTGCATCGCACATGGTCCGGAGATAACAACCGTGTGTTATGAAACAGAAAAACCCTCGAGGCGAGCAAATATTTTTGAGGGATGCATGAGGCATTGGGAACAAGAAACATCACACACGATCGAAACACAATAACTGTGTGTTATCAAACAAAAAAAGCTGCAGGCGGGTAGATATTTTTGAGAGGGGAAGCCTCGTGGAGCGTAATGTACTGCACGGATGTGTGTGTGATAGGGGCACCGGCGTGGCACACGGTTAGTTTGAGTGAACCATGTCTATTGCGTCATCCGACTTGTCTAATGTTCATAAATTTGGCAAAAAAATGACGCGGGAGAGGGTCAGAACACGAACATGCTTGCATGTGGACAAAATTTATGTATGAAAAGGGTGGTTTGATGTTCAAATACCAAATGCAACTTCGATGTGGAACCTATCTCACCAAGCGCATGGTATTGCTTGCCCCCTCGTGTCGGCATGAAGGGAATTCTAAGCTATGAATGCATCCCCCACAACCGAGGTTCACCTAGCAAAGTGCGAAGTAGCTAGCAACCCCCTCGTGTCGGCACGAAGGGAATCCTAAGCTACGAATGCATGCCCCCCTATCGGTTCTATATCTGGCATATCTCGTAGTAGGGGTCCTAAGCTAGGCGTGTTGGAGCGATGGCAACATGGACACGGGATTTTACGCACGTTCGGGCACCCTTGATGGAGGTAAAACCCTATGTCCTGCTTTTGATTGTATTCACATGGGGTGTATTACAGAGTACATGTATATACCACGAGATTGTTCTAATGAATATTAGATTGTCTATTGACTAGCCTTGCCTGGGTTTACATAACACACCAGAGGCCTAGGGTTTAGGAGAGTCCTTGTCTTGGGCAACAAGTCTTGTGGGATCTCCCTTGTATGCGGCATGGGCTGCCCGAAGTTGTCCATGAGTAAATCACCATGGGGGTCCTCAGCCCGATCCAGCTGGTCGAGAGATGACGTGGTGAGTACCCCCTAGTCCAGGGCACCGTCAGTAGCCCCCCTGAACTGGTCTTCAAGTTGGGGACGCTCCTCGATTCTTCCGAACTATTCTTCATCTTTGGTCGTCGATCTTGAAAACTGGTTCAACAAATCTTCTCATCTTCGATCTTGAGGATCGCCGAAGTGAATCCGAAGAGTGTACACATCGGGTATCCGAGGAGCCCTTTTAAGTTCTCGTCCTTTATCAATGCCTTGTTATTTTTATGCCACACCTCGGGTTTGAAATTATTCCCATTTGGCAGTGCCCTCTTGCATCCGAGGTCCAACGTCGGACTGCATTTGAGGTATCTTTTGTAGCCGAGCACCAACACCGGACCGCTTTCAAGCTCCAACACCAGAATGTATCCGAGCTTCAACGCCGAACTGTATCCGAAGTGTGTTTTACAGCCGAGCTCCAGCGCCGGACTATATCCGAGGTGTCATAGATTACCTCGGTCTTGAAAAAGTTAAAATGGTTCAAGCGAGCTTATTGCCGGAGATGCCCACTATGGATTTAATTCCGATTTGTGTAATGTATTCGCTGCCAAGATGTATAGCCAATAGCCCTCAAGGTGTGTGTTGGCCAAAAATCCGAGATGCACATTAGAGGAGATAGTGATCGGCGGGCGGGCCCTTGAGAGAGGGTTTTGAGAAGTTGCCGTAATATATTAGCTTGATGTCGGATAAGTCCCAGATAGTACCTATTGTTGTTCGAAGACGCATTTGCCCATAGTTCGGTCAAGCCGAACACTAAGCACTTTGAATTTTCTGCATTGAATAGGCAATGCAGTAGCCCCTGAGACACTGATCGGGTGGCAACACCAGATCAGGGAATTGATGTGCCCCTTTAATATTAGTAAATGATAAGCCCAAAGCCCAGTAGCCCCCGAGCCTTAATGTGGGCACGGGTGGCCGAATTAAGGATCGATATCTGGAGTAAAATCACAAATTATGTGTAATGATTCTACATATCTAAGTACTCTACATCATTAATGCTTGGATCTGCATTGTACAAAACTTTGATGACCGACCATCGGCTTCAACCTCCTCGGCCAGTAGCCGAGGAGTGTTTGTCCTACTTTATATAGCCTATATAAGGGCAAAGATTTATGACAAACAAGGCAATTCGGCCATATTGTTTAATAAACAAAGTTACATGGAGAGATATGTGATGTTACGTTTTAACGGAAGAAACATCGTCCGAAGAAAATAGTCCCGCTATCGGTTCCTTTCTTTGGGTTGTCATGCTGACCATGATCATAAATCCTCACCTCCGATCAATCTGGGAGGAAAATATTGAGGATTTAGTGTGGGGAAAGTTCCCGAACTCTATCGTCTTAATGAACCAAAAAATTCACTTCTGTTGTTGCCGACCAATTATATCCTTTAGGATCGCTAGCTTTCGGCTTCACCCAGTCTGAGGTACTAACTTGGATGACCCGGTAGTAACAATCACACATGTGCTCCCTTTACCGCCTAGCCGAAAAATCGGGAACATAGGGGTAAGCACAGGAGCCAGGCAACACAACTTGGCAAAAATCTTAAGTCAAATTGATGCATATTTATGGCTTTATAATGATGATTACGAAAGGCGGCCCTTGTATATTGAATACAAACATTGATGATATATGTTTATTTTGACTCCGTTGCGACCGTTTATTAGTTGAAAGTGGCCCATCGTCGGCTTATACCCCTTTGTAGATGCGACACAGGGTGTTTCCACGGTAACAAGACAACCCTTAGCCGACGTCTCAGCGCCCGGAGGCGGTTGTGTTAGCGGA
The DNA here is from genome assembly GCF_018294505.1 of Triticum aestivum. NCBI lineage: Eukaryota > Viridiplantae > Streptophyta > Magnoliopsida > Poales > Poaceae > Triticum > Triticum aestivum. The sequence goes on along the minus strand of NC_057809.1, from coordinate 348,755,451 downwards.
AATAAGGCAATTAGATATGCGGGCTTTATAACTTTCACTTAGTCATAGGAGCTTTAAACTGAGGAAGCTAGCTATGAGCCCCCGGTTAGTGTTTGGCACCGACCGAAGTCTAGCCATTAACACTTCGGCCAATGTTATGAAAGGCCCATCGTTTAACATGGGGTAATCTGTATCGATCTATAGTTTGACACCGTCATCGGATCGCTGACCAATTTACGCCCATTGTGACAGTCAGTTTTTGTCTTTCTCCACTCAGGTGCTTAACCATTCAAGCTGAAAGCATAATCATAGTGGTTCTCCCTTTGCACACCTAGCCGAACAAAGTGAAACTTAGGAGGCAAGCACAGGAGCCGGGCAACCCAACTATTGACCGAAGACACAAATCGAAACTGATGCATATATAGCAATTTCAGAGATTGTCTTTGCCGAATCTCTAAAGGTGTCCGGCCTTGCACTACGAGACTTATGCTGGAAACACACAAATAGTTCAAAATTTCCATAGGTTGGAAAACCAAAAAATTTCAGTAAAAACTTTACGCCCGAAATAAATCAAGTCATTTGGTGCCAATCCGAAAATTGGTCTTACTTTTGTGCTTCTCTCGCGCATTGATATGACACATCCGATCTCAAAACTTCAAGCGGGTCAGACTACGGCCGTAACCTCTTATCCCGAAGGTGTAGTACTGCTCGTTAAGCCAGTTTTAGCAAACAAAACTCGAGCGGCTTTAGAGAGAGACTAGGCCATCTAGCTATTAACCGCACACTCGCATCGAAAAAGGAGTGGTAAAAAAAGACTATGCAACGACTAGGAAGGCGCTCGTACAAATTTAAGACCCCCAATTAACTTGGGTAAAGGAAGTGTTTTTAACAAAGAACATTTTTAACAAACTAAGTTTTTTATTTAACATAAAAATAAAGTTTCGTCGAACGAACGAGAATTAAAAAGCTGAGCATGGAAGCTACTTAGCTGGTTAATGTTCTCGGTGTCGATGCACGACCCGAGCTTACAGCGGGACGAGGTCCCAACCCCCAAGCCGGTCCCGAGGTGGCGGAGCAAAGAGCTCGACATTCCAAAGTGGTGTCATAGCACAACCAATGTGGCGAGGTGGAACCCCCAGTCCGACCGAGGTGACGGAGTAGACCAGCAGTATCACGTTGAAGTCCCCGGCGTGGGTTAATGAAATGATGACGAAGCCACCGGTCCAGCTGAGGTGGCGTGGTACGTCGGTAGGCCGAGGTGACAGCGCTGCCCAGCCCGGATCATTTACCAATGCATAGAAAATAGTTCAAGCCACAGATAATAGTAATAATAATAAATTAAAAAAATTCGTTGCATAATTAATAATTTATGCAAAGAGAGTAATAAAAGAAACATGGCCCGTGTGCCGAACACTCGATGAGGTAGAGGTCTCTCAGCGATGCCGAAATCCCCGAGGCAACCGAACATGTCGGTATGGCAATTCGACCAACAAGGTGATCATGTGAGCCGATTTATGCCGATTGGGACGATGATGTCGGCTTGCCGAAGTGACCGCGTGACGAAGTCGGAGTCAATTAGCTACACGTGTAAAATAGTGCAGTCCAAAAAATAATAATATAAATATATCAAAAATCCTCGCATAATTAATTTACGCAAATAAATTTTTAAAGAGATGTGGCCTGGCATCGAAGCCAATGTCGATGCGGGGTGTCAGTGTGGCCAAGTCTGAATTCAGAGGACGGTCCTAGTTCCCGATGTGGCGTTAGCCGAATTGCGGACGGGAAAACTGACCGAACCATCACGCAACCATCGTTAATGCGGCCAACATTTGATAGTCCTGTGTATAGAGGATGGAACAAACCAGAGTGATATTCCTTAGGAAAAATAAGCTCATGCAAGAAAAAAGTTAGTAGGAATAATAGCACCAGGTTTATTTGTTGTAGCAATCCAAAGAGACACGCGGACGTTCATGGATTTGCATCTAGTTATAGTACTAGTGCTAGTGCTAGCTTGATGTTGTGTGCGCGTGCTTGGCCGGGATGTGGCGAAGCAAAGCGCTCGGTCGAGCTAACATGATGAAGCTGGTCGGCCGGTGACGCCGAAGTCTCCGGAGTAGGTTGATGAAGAGACGACGAAGCTCCCGGTCCATCTGAGGTGACGGAGCAGGTTGGTAAGGTGACGTTGAAGCCGCCATGCCAGCCAAGGTGTTGAAGCAGTTTGGCATGGCAGTCATCGGTTTGAAGAAGCTACGGCTCGGCCCTGCTAACGCTGGTCATAACTTGTGACGCAGTCAATGCCGCATTGATGAAGTGACCGAGCGGCAATGTTTGGGCGCCTAACCCGTGCAATCCGTGGGGCGATTGTCTTGGTGATGATTTATCCTTAGCAATGCCGAACTCTTGTTCGGCTTACCGAGCTGTTGATCCGATAAGGTTAGGTTCGGCTCGATGAAGCGACGATCTGTCTAGTGCATGTCGGCAGATGTGGAGCAAGGCTGGTTTGACACCGACACGATGGTGAAGATTACCTACGAAAAGGAGCAAAATTTGTGAGCGTGTGTTCGAAAACAAAAGACAATACCCTAGAAAGAGATTGTTCCAAAAAGGTTGTCCAATATCCCGTTCATGAAGAAAGATGAACTCAAGTTGGATTCATAGTCGTGTAGAAAACAGATCCGAAAAGTGATGCACTAATCGGAAGGTTCCCGGAGTTTGAACGGTTGGATCGAGCTGAAATTTTGAGAGGTGGTAGATATGGAAATTCCGCAGAGGATGAATAGTTGGATCTTCAAAATAACATCCGAGCTAGGCTCTGGAGACCACACCCTAAACTCGTCCAGATTCCCTGCCAGACTCGACGGGCCTCCACTTTATCATAGATCATCGGAGATTCCTCCATCGGAAGGTGACATAATTTTACAGGGTTGTTGTATATTCAATTCCACCAAAGGGTTCGTCAAATCGACTCCCGAGGAGACGGTGCCAGCGAAAACAAATCTGCTGTATAGAAAAAACTATGCGATCGCATGAGGGCAATGTTGACGATGAGCCCCCAGGCTCCATGGACGACTTTTTCATGGTCTCGGTTGAGATTTGAGCTGATGATGATGAAAGTATCCATCTGATCTTGATGATCTGACGTGGAGGGCGGTCCTCGGTCCAGCCAAGGTGACCAGTCGAGCCGGCGACAAAGATGCTGACATCGACCATAAAGCTCGGCTCCGATGCGTAGATCGCGCCGGAGACGACCTGAAATCCCATCGCACCATGGGGACTGCCAGCAGATTCTCTATGAAAGCACCAATGTTGGTTCTATATCCGGCATATCTCGTAGTAGGGGTCCTAAGTTAGGCGTCTTGGAGCGATGGTAACATGGACACTAGATTTTACCCAGGTTCGGGCCCTCTTGATGGAGGTAAAACCCTACATCCTGCTTTGATTGTATTCACATGGGGTGTAATACAGAGTACATGTATCTACCACGAGATTGTTCTAATGAATATTAGATTGTCTATTGACTAGCCTGGCCTCGGTTTATATAACACACCAGAGGCCTAGGGTTTAGGAGAGTCCTCGTCTTGGGCGATAAGTCTTGTGGGATCTCCCTTGTATGCGACACGGGTTGCCCGAAGTGGCTCATGAGTAAATCTCATGGGGGTCCTCGGCCCGATCTAGCTGGTTGGGAGACGACATGCTGAGTACCCCCTAGTCTAGGACACCGTCACCCCCAACCGAGGATCACCTTGCAAAGTGCGAAGTAGCAGCCCCCACACTTTCACTCGGCGGGCCAGAGAGGCACCTCACCAAGATGGATCGTAAAACAGACCAAGAATAATTCACCTTGGTCATACAATCTCTCTCTTGTTGTTGGTTAAAGTGATGGCCGTCCATGCGACCCCGGAGATGGGCTAGCTCGCCAATAATCACGCAAGTAGCTAGTCCCCGAAGACAACCACTGCATGCGTGTGGCCCAATCATATGTATGGAGAGGTGTGTTTTTGAATACACAATGGAACAACTTTGATGTGGCACCGTGATTTCGAACTAGAAATCCCCACACTGAGTGAGGGTTAGGTTGACGATGCATATGTATGTTACACCACACTTCAAGCATACGACGGGGATTCATGCATGCATGCGTGCATAGTATATGCGCTCAAATTTAATTAGGCCTGAATCACACCATGACCAATACTGCGATAACACGAACCAAAGGAAGAATCCACCATGGTCACCTATCTTGTTGTCGGTCAAGGTGATCATGGATGTCCATACGGGCCCATGAATATATAGGCTTGTCGCCGATAACCACGCGAGGGAGTGTACCATTTGAAGACGACCACTACATGCATATGTATGGAGGTGATGCGTGCATGCATGCTTGAATACCATTTCACAACATTGATGTGGCGCGTGCGTCGAAAATCGTACAGTCACCACACAAAGCGAGATAGGTTCATGACGTGTCATTGTACTAGCCACCTCGACTCGATGGGAGGGATTCATGTGTACACATGCATGTGTGTGTGCTCAAACGGTATCATGTCATCCCAGAGTATGACCTATATATATTCCGTATTACAATCAAAAAAATAATCCCCTCCTAAGTCAAATTAACCTCCCTTGTTGTTAGACAAAAAATAGTGATGGACCAAGCGGGCCCACGGACGGAAGCATCGATATCGCTGATAACCGCTTAAGTGGGTGCAAGAGGACAACCACCATTGCTTTGCATGTGGGCCAAACATATGTTGAATACCCAAAATGCACAACTTTGATGTGCCACATGCCTCAAAAACCATAAAACCCCCACATAGAGCGAGGTTCATGAAGCTTACTACATATGATGGTCCCCTTCCCCCTCTTCGACTAATACTATATGCTCCTACCGTAATACAACCCAAAAAGAATCCTGCTCGATGGTGAAATTAATTAACCTCTCTCGATGTAGCCCAAAGTGATGCATGCATCGATGATGGCCTCGTGGGCCCACAGATGGAAGCATCACACGTGAGTGTCCTAGCTAGGATAACCACCGCCTGCATGCATGTGGCCCAAAGAGGTGTTGTGTGATGTTTGAATCGCCAATTTCACAACTTTGATGTGGGACATGCCTTGGAAACTGAAAAGTCCCGACATTGAGTGAGGTGTACTTGTTCACAGACGCGTACATATAGTATATATGCTAGTCCCCTCCCACCTCTTCGACGCATACTATATACCACCATAACACAAACAAAAAAGATTCCACCTTGCTAGTCAAATTAACCTCACTGCCAGTGATACGTCCATTTTGAATCATGTTTTCTTACTATTATTTATGATGTTTTTATCCATAATAATGATTTTTGGAGTAATTCTAATGCCTTTTCTCTCATAATATGCAAGGTATACACAAAGAGGGAGAATTCCGGCAGCTGGAAATCTGGACCTGGAAAAGCTATGTCCGGCCACCTATTCTGCACAACTCCAAACAAGCTGAAACTTCATGGAGATTTTTTATCAAATATTCGAAGAATATTGGAGCAAATAACTACCACAGGGGCGCACCAAGTGGGCACAACCCACCTGGGCATGCCTTGGTGGGTTGTGCTCACCCAGGCCCACCTTTGGTTCCCATCTTCTGGTATATAAGTCATTCTAACCTAGAAAAAATAAGGAGAGGACTTTCGGGACAGAGGGCCGCCGTCTCGAGGCCGAACTTCGATAGGAGCACTTTTGCCATCCGACGAAGCTTTTCCACCGGGGGAACTTCCCTCCTGGAGGGGGAAATCATCGTCATCATCATCACCAACAACTTTCCCATCTCGGGGAGGGCAATCTCCATCAACATCTTCAACAACACCATCTCATCTCAAACTCTAGTTCATCTCTTATGTTCAATCTTGTTACCGGAACTATAGATTGGCGCTTGTGGGCACTACAAAAAAAGGACACATATGTGACATTTTGGGCCGAACGATTTTCTTCTGTCATGCTTATGACACTTCTATGACGATAATTGTGACGAAACCCGGTATCGTCATAGATGTGGCGGGGTCCTACTTCTATGACAAAAAACCATGATAGAAAATGAGCTTTTCGTCCTGGGCGGGCCGGAGACGCAGCTGCATGACATTCTTTGGGCCGTCCATGACGGAAAAAACAGTGGTAGAAGCGAGGGCGAGGAAAATATCAGGGGAGTTCCTGGTTACAGTGGGTGGTCGGGGGCCGAGCGATGCGCATTTCTCTCGTACATACGCACGTGTGTGCGAGGCGTTGGGCTCTAACTGAACCCGAACGATTGCACTGCAGGCTACGAGTTACTGAACCCGAGCGATCGATCGATCCCTTGCTGTTAACTGAACCCGAGTGATTCCTTCGCTACTGTTGCTAACTGAAGCCAATCGATGCTGCCTCTGGATGAACAATGAGCGTTGTTAGGGGGGTTGGATGAACAGTTCCTAGTGGGGGGTTGGATGAATAGGACCCCGTGGTAGTAGAGGCCGGTGCAGCTGGATGAACAGTACCCAGATCGATCGAGCCAGTGGATGAACAGGACCCCGTGGAGGGCTGGATGAACAGGACCCCGTGGAGGGCTGGTTGAATAGTAGCCAGTGGAGGGCTAGATGAACAGTAGCCCATGGAGGGGTGGTTGAACAGGGCCCCGTGGAGAGGGCTGGTTGAACAGTAGCCGGTGGAGGAGCGCACGATGGAGGATGGATGAACATTAGCCCGTGGATGAACAGTCACAGGTGGAGGCTGGAGGAGGTCGACGGTGGATGAACAATAGCCCGTGGAGGCAGTCGACGATGGAGATGAACAGTATCTTGTGGAGTCCCGTTTTGCGGTACGCCGCACCCCTCCCGATGAACAGGACCCCCGTTTCGACCGTGGCGCTCAAACACAAGTTCGTTTCCTTCGTTTTGCGGTACGCCACACACCTCCCGGTCAACACGACCCTATTTCCACCGTAGGAGGTCCTTTTCCTCCGTTTTGCGGTACGCCAGACTGCTCCTGATGAACAGGATCCCGTTTCGACCATGGCCGGTCGAACACAAGGTTGTTTCCTCCGTTCTGCGGTACGCCAGGCCTTGTTTCCATCGGCTGTTCCGTCCAAGACAATTGGCTCTCGATGAACACGACGACGCATTCCGTTCCGACCCAGCCGGTTGCCTCCCCATGATCACGACGATGGCACAACTTCTCCGTTCCAACCCAGCCACGCACACGGGCCCTGGCCGTATGTATGCGCGAGTAGGCGTTCGAGACCCCGCCCATATTTACGTACGTGGCCGTATTTTTTGGCGTGTGGCTGTATGTACGTGTACACGGTTTAGCCGGGACAGCCTGAACTGCTACGTGGGGGGCTCTACTATGACATGTGCCGCTACTTACTGCTACGGTTCATATTTGCAGAGAGACCGATCGACCAGTATGTACGTACACGTTCAGACAAGACAAACAACGGTATGTACGATTCGACTGGGTGGGTCCCAGCTATCAGGGAGGATAAGGACGCACTTCATTGCGTGCGAAGATATAGCTGCTGGGTCCCAGCCGTTCGGGGGATATTGTTTTTGCCCGTAATAAGGACACACTTCCTTCCGTGCGAAGATGTAGCTGGCGGGTCCGAGCAGTCAGGGGGAGAAAACATTATTTTCAGGGTAAAAAGGATGCATTTGCATGCATGCGTCCATGGGCGTGGTGCGTCCCCACTGCCAGCCTCTCATGTACAGTCATCTTCTAATGACTCTCGGTTGTTGACCATGTTGACCACACCGTGCCGAGCGCACCAAGGCCGGTGGATGACGGCGAGGCCCCAGACTGGAACGACCTGGAGATGGGGAAGAAACAGTATTGGAGTCGCAGATGAAGAGGAGTGGGAAACTTGACTGGTTCGGGTGCGCGGCAGCACTGCCGCCCACGAGAGACAGTAGCAAGAACAGAGGTTGAAGAAGGAGAACGGCTGTTGGATTAACATCCAACGGTCTAGCTGCTAGAATCATTTGTTGATTAAGTTGACAAAGCCCTCCGTACACATCTGCTTAGTAGGCCCACAAGTCAGCCACCAAATCTGCCGGGTCCAAGCTGTCATCGAGAGGAATGGTTTTTTTTCGCATAACAAGGAGGCACTTCCTTCCATGCAAAGATACAACCGGTGGGTCCCAATTGTCATGGGGAGGAAATAGCTTAATAAGGAGGAACTTTCCTTGCGTGCGACCATGGACCTCGTGGGTCCCAACCATTAGGCTCTTCATGTATAGTCCTCTTCCGATGACTCTCGTTTGTTGACCACGTCGTGCTGAGCGCAGCGAGGCGGTGGATGATGGCGAGGTCCTAGACTGGAACGATCCGGAGATGGGGAAGACACGGCAGTGGAGTCACATATGGAGAGGAGTGGGAAACTTGACTGGTTCGGGAGCGGGGTGGGCCTACAATCGACAGAGAATAACAGGAGGTGCAGAATGGAGGGATGGCGTAGCCGTTGGCGGGGTAGCATTTCGTTGAGGCGCGCAAAACAACACCGCTGGATGCTGGAGGCTGGAGTAGGCGGTCCGGGCAGCGCTGGGGGAAGAAGACGGGAGATTGAAGAAGAATTCCGGCCGTTGGATGTAAATCCAACGCCTTTCTTAGGCTTCGACCTACTGGCCTACATGTCAGCCAGTCCATTTGTTTTTTAGTCTATTTGGTGCGCTGGGTGAAATAATGATGTAGCATCTATGCAGCCCGTTTATATATATGGTAGAATTTAAAGCCCATTTGCATTTTTCTCGAAATCCGCGGACTTGCTGAGCTGGGTGAAAATATCATGTTGGACTGGACGGAGAAATGTTATAAAAACGTAAACACATGATTGCACATCTATTACTACATTGGTCAGTAAAATCTTTGCAAGCTTATGTACGCAATCACTAGGAGTTAACTTGCCAAGTTATATATAAACTATTATTATTATTATTTTGTAAGAACTTTCAATTTACGAAATAAAATATCATTTTAATTTGATGAGTTAATAGGACTTGGGTATTATTATTTTTTAGGCTAGACATGGGATAGTTGAGTTGGTTCTAGGGAAAAGTACTTGGAGAAAACTTAGTTTACATCGAAAAAGAAAGTGGGAGAAAATTCAGATATAGGATTAATGAAAACGAAAAATAAAGGAAGTGGGAAGGTTTATAAAATGGTTGGACGAACGATAGGTTTAACGGAACCTTATGTTGTTTCTATTATATATATATGTAATAAAATAAGATATAAATATAGGTTCAATTTTGCATTCTTATAGAAAACATAGGTTCAGTTTTGCATTCTTATAGAAAAATAGAACTGAGCTGTGCGTCGTCTTGAAAAAACTAACATAACTTGGGGTGCTGATGTTATAGACAAGCTAGGTTGGGAGGCCCAGAGGCCGCTTGATACCTGCTGGATCCAAAAAATGTTGAAACATGTCATGGGATGCCCATGTTAAACAACAAAACCTAGGCCATGGACCTGGTGGGCCCGGGACTGTCAGCCTATCGACAAACAGTTGTCTCCCGATTCCTCTTGTTTTTCTGACCATGTTGGGAATGATAGACGGTAGCGCTGCGGCGAGAGGACCAAGGTGGAGGATGATGTTGAGACCTCAGACCGAACGAACCGGAGCGGGGGAAGACGCGGGCGGAGGGGAGTACGAGGGTTGATTTGTTCGGGTGCAGGGTGGACCGGTGGAGCTGCCGCCGCCGGACAATGCGTGGGATTAGAGGGATGGCTGGCCAACGCCATAGGCTATGATGGCCAGCCACTGTATAGGAAGAGGACGAAAGATTGAAAAAAATAAAGGAATACAAATGGATAGGTGATTGGTCCCATATGTCTATGTACGAGACCTGCTGGGTCCACCTGAGAAGGGGAATATGTTGGGAGGAAGGAGATTCAAAGCACGGCAGCCGAGTGAACTAGTTTTTATTAAACAGACGAGTGAACTAGTTACATACATAAGCAAATAGCCACTAAAAAAGCAAACAAGTTAATGGGTTCTTAAAAGAAATATTTCGAACAAAATAGATAATTACAACACATAGGCTAATGCATGAAACACTCAGATGATTAAGGTGCTTATAAACAAATAAAGTACAACATCTAGACCTTCCTGGCATGCTTGATCATGACGCTGCTGCTGTCCGTGTACTCGCCGGTTACGGGAAGCAGACACGCCCTCATGTACAAGATCTGCCTGTACATGTCGTAGCATGCATTATGCGTATGCGTCCTTGGCCGCGTAGGTTATTCTGGCTAGATTCCGAGGTACCTCCCACATGTTCAGGTCCTTTGGTATCGTTTTCCTCTTTCATGTTGGCGTATCAAGGGTCGATGATGGTCTCGGCGAGGTCAACCACGGAGTCCTTCTCCTGCCCATTGCCAGTGATCTTGTATTGCTTCGACAAGCTTGTTGCACCAGATGGCAGAATCGTCGCGTTCTTCCTTATCTCCACCAGAGCGAAGGTGCAGTCGGTGCTGCCGATGAAACGGGCAAGTGCTCCAGAACCTCTGATGGCCCTACAACTGTGGTAGACGAGAACCTCGCCGCGCACACAAACCTGGGTGATGGTGATCCGCTGGTCCCTGTCAGGAGAAGAATGGATGGGCACAAGGTCAAGTCCTGCGACCTTGTGCTTTCTCATCCTGTAGGTACTGCTTGAACTCGGCGAGGCAGAGCTTCACCGAGTCCGGATCATTGGTGTACATCACATTCAACTTGGTGCAGCCATAGGACTGAACGGCGACCTCAAAGGGGAACTCCTTGCTGAAGTCCATATCCAGCAGGCTCACCCCTCGGATCGCCATTGGAGTCTCTTCAAGTGAACGAGTGGGTAGGCGGCGACATCAGTTCATTTTTCAGCTCCTGGGGAACTAGATTCAACAGTAAACTGAGTGTGTACAGGCGACAACAGTTACTACCCCTCCCTCACCCGCTGCACGCCCGACAGAAAATGCACCCTCGGTGCATTCAAATGACTCCATTAAGAAACCTACTCCGGCCACACGTCGATTCACGAGCGGGTCTGCATTGGTACTGTAATAACAAGAGTTAGTGGTCACTTTACTTAAATTTAATTATCTTTAATAGAAATTTATACTTAAAACAAGCAATGCATTGGCTCGTTCTATCAGTCCCACAGGATCAACATGCACAACAATTATAATTATTATTCTCAAGACGCACATGATCAGCACATTTGTCACAGTTTCACACATATAATACTACAAAGTTTGAACTGTTTGTTATGGTTGTTTTCCTCTGCATCATCATGTCATGTTTCCCAGCTTGCAAGATTCAAAACCAACAAATAAGATCCAAATAATAAGTACAACAAATATGCCTACACATCATTGATTCCCAACTTGCAAGATTCAGAACCAACAAATAAGATTCAAATAATAAGTACAACAAAGATGCCTACACATCTCATTGATTCCCAACTTGCAAGATTCAGAACCAACCCATTAGAGCCTTTTTATAAAGTGAATATCGGGATTAAATTCATCTTGGCTAGCCATGTCATACAATTGAAGAACTTGGCGAATGCTCTTGACCATCACAACATCCATAGTTGAGTATTCCTATTTGCACAACACAAATAAGAAGAGCATGATCACTATAATAATGGCACTCCTTAAACTCAACCTCCAGCTCCACTCGGATGAGGCCTGCCTGGAGTACCATGATTCAATTCATGCACCTTTTTCTGCAGTTCACCTGAAATGAAGCAAAGATTGGATCATTTAGCTAGCAAGAAGTACTTGCTCTCATGAGCTGGCAGGTTCTTCTTTAGTAGTTGCACTAAAATTGAGGAACATTAAGGTTGGTTGTCCAGCTCATGTAAGGTGCAACTATAATTTGCTTATCCTTTTGTGCAGTTCCACTAAAATAAAGTGCCATTGTGGTGATAGTGAGAGCCCATCTTGCAAAGGCTAATAAAATGTTGCACCGGATTACCAGCAGAATTTGATGGAGATTTTGGAAACTCCAATCACCATTTTGTGCAGTTCCACCAAAACTGAGAGATGTTGCCCACGTGACATTTTAGTTGAACTACATAAGATAGTCATTCCAAAAAAGTGTTTTGTGCAGTTCACCAAAAGGTCACAATAGCAACAAGGTGAAATGGATATCCCTATCTGCACAAAAAGATAGAAAGTAAACAGTTGCTGGTCAATAAGAATATACGAAGCATACACGAAATGAAAAGAAGCATCTTAATTATGTTCACGGCAATCACGCAAGGACAGTCGAAATTTTAAAATGTCAGCAATGCTTCATGTTACCAGAAGCATTATGATCAACAATGACATTCATCAAATATGTGATTAGTTTAATGGTGGCATTGCTTGTTTACCAGATATAGTAAATCAATAGCAGCTAAAGAGTTGGTTTAAGGGCATGGGACTGTGGGGACACCAGGACACTCAGCAGCGTAAAGGAGCAACTTACTTATCATACTGGGGAAAATAACAGGAGTACCATTTGTAACACAATTTAATTGCATCATATCACTACAGGCATTAGATTAACAATAACACTGGTTAGACATGTCCTTAAGGTAACAGTGTGATCGCTTCATTTTACATGCGCCCTTACATTAACAACAGCAAAAGGTTGGTATAAGGACATGCGGCAGTGGAGGCATTAGCACAATGTACCTACAAGGAGGCATGAAGTGGTGATGCCAAGTTTTTTCATGCTCTGTGAGGGCAGCAAATCTAATCCTGGAGACCTTTTACTATGTGAGGGCAACAAATCTAATCCTGGATACCTTTTACTATGTGAGGGCAGCAAATCTAATCCTCGAGACCTTTTATTATGCGAGGGCACCAAATCTAATCCTGGAGACCTGTTACTATGTGAGGGCAGCAATTCTAATTCTGGATATCTTTTACTATGTGAGGGCAACAAACCTAATCCTGGACATACTCTGTTGACTTGTCCACCAGCCGCCACTTTCTATCATTTTTCAACCAATAACAGATCTGTTCCTTATCCAGTTTGTACTGCGTTTTCCCATTATTTCCCTTTTCAACCAAGAGACCAGTTGGGTATCTGGTCTCTACTACTTTCACCATATTATTTCCTCTTTGAATCAAGTCCTAGATTCATGCTACAACTTTCCACCCTTTCTTCGTTGTTTGAACAAAGTCCTAGATTCGAATGCATGAATTACCTTTACCTCTAATAATACTAAAAATTTAGGTGGCTTTGGAAGAGCTGATGGGAGTAGAAAAAGATGCACATGCAGACACATGGGGAGCTGGGGCAGTAGAGCAAGGCCGCTTTCGAAGAACTTATACCTGAGGGTCGTCGGGATGTCGGCGGCGGCAGGTCAGATCTGCGCACAATACGGCAGGGAGGAAGAAGGGTCGGAGGACCTCCCGAGCCGGCGCTGTGTTGGAGAGAACAACACGGGTAGAGGATCGGCCCCCTCCGGCAGCTATGGGTTTCCTCCCTCGCTGGAGATGACCACGTGAACGATGCACCTAGTCCTCTACACACACCAGCCGAAGGGATCCAGCCGGATCTGTGACCAGCGGCGAGCACAAAGAAAATGTCGCTACCGCTGTCTTGTTTAGATCTGGAGAGGATGAGAGAATGAATAGAGAAACCCTAGTAAAGCAAGCTCTCAGGCCCCTGCGTACATATATAGTGGAGTGATTATCTTTCTCTCTCCCCAACAAGCGTTTCAATTTGTGTACGTGGCATTAAAGAAAAGAAACTCTCTATTTAAGGTGACTAACTATATGACTCCTACTTACTACTACTAGTAGTAGTATTGTTCACTTGTGCTCCCCGACCCTCCACTCATTGAACAACCCCGCGGGTGAATAAACATATAGCACTAGTATATATAGAACAAACAAGCTCGAACTATTTTTGCATAGTTAAAAGTTGAGGATGGGGCTTTTCTCGGGCAGTACGCGCGGCAGTTTTCATGTAGGCGGTTTGTCAGAGAGGCGAGGAGGGTGAGGTAGTAGCGGATTCAATTTACTTACTGCTGGAAAGGTCGGGCTGTGTGATTTAACGGTGCGTTACTGCTGGAAAGACTTGTGATATGACTACTCACTATAGTCATGAATTACTGGCGGTACGATAGGGGTGATGCCCCCTTCCATTCCGCACTCTAATCTAGTGCATGACACATCGACCCGGATGCTGGCTCTCCCACATGTCGGCGAAGTATGTAGTAGTAAGAAGGAGAAAAGAATCATGCGGTATATACTACTAGTAGTACTACTCACGTCGGAGGGGTGCGAACCAAGGCAGCCCAGTGAATCAGCAGTAGAAAACAATGTGCTGATATGGCCATAAAAAATAACGTGCTACGGTCCAGGCTGTAGCATGTACAATACTACTCCTCTTTGTTTGGATCCCTGAGTTAGAGCTAGTTTGGGTTGAAATAGCCTTAAATTATCCAAACATGAGGGGTTAGTATGAGCTAGTTTTCTCTAACCCAGCTAAAAAAACTAGCCGGTGGAGAGGTTCTAATTGGGTTAGTTCTCCTTGGGCCCACTAAAAGAGAACTAAAGAAATCTCCCCTGCCCGCACCAGATCGCTCCCTCCGCCCCCTCGCATGACTCCTCTCTGTTCCCCATCGGGCCACCCGCCCAAGTGCCGCTCCGCCGCTCGCCCTCTCTCTGCTCCGGCCGCCCTCTCCCTCCAGCCTCCACTGCCCTCCTTCGGCCGCCCTCTCCCTCCGGCCTTCAAAGCTCGCCCTGCCCCCCCTTCACCGGTCGTTTTTCTCCCTCTATCGTGCGTGGCGGCGACACATCTACTAGGGAGGTCACAAGAGGGGTAAGTTTGTTCGTTCCTTCTCTGTCTCACAGCCATATCATTGATCTTGCTTTCTCTAGCGCTAATTATGATTTGGAAAAGTAGATCCTGGTTAAACTTGGTATAGATTTGTGGTGCACGCATGGAATTGTTTAATGCTGCTTAAGGAGGTAATAAATCTTTCTAGAGGCCCAAAGATTCAGTTCACCTTTCTAGGTATTTCTGTTTCAGGCTTGCATTATTTCTAGAGGCTCAAAGAACCAGTTCACCTTTCTAGGTGTTTTAGTTCTAGGCTTGCATTATTCTAGAGGCCCAAAGATTCAGTTCACCTTTTTAGGTATTTCAGTTTCCGGCGTGCATTACTTCTAGAGGCCCAAAGATTTAGTTCACCTTTCTAGGTATTTCATTTCCAGGCGTGCATTATTTCTAGAGGCGCAAAGATTCAATTCGTAGCCGTCGGCAAGTGGCCCTGCTACCCATGCCGGTGTCGACCTCAACTCGCAAGCGCTGGTGTCGGAGGGGTTCTCGGGACTTGGGCTCTACAGAGCCTTCCTCCAGAGCGACGATGACGAGCTCCTCACTAGGTGTGTGAGGGGCTCCGGGCTCTATCCCTATCATGAATGACTTTCGTGATGAGTTAGCTCATGCTTTGTTTCATGCAGTGTATTGTTTTTTGTGAAGCTTGATTGAGTACTTGTATGTTTAAGTGGGATATCTCATTTGTACGGACAAAGTAAAATTTATCATGTTTTGCATGCTTGATTTGTAAAGATGGTTTGTTTATGTCAATTGTGAGCGGGAGGAGGCCACACAAGAGCTGGCCACACCAAATCCGGCAGGAAATAGGGTCCAAAGTAGTCAAATGATTGGGAAAGAAAATTTATTGTCAATCTAACCCTGCCATCCATACACCTCTTTTGTTTAGAGTTAGTTCAGGGTTACAATCTAACTCTAACCTCTAACAGAGTTAGAGTTCTCCTCATCTCGGTTCATCACCATCATAATTTCCACATTCCTGTGTTTTCAGTATCCTGCGAATCAAAGAGGCCCTTAGACTGGTTTAGGTCCGGTAGTTTTTTATAAATGTGTTCTGTCCAAAATTTAATGAATGTGCACCGGTTTCTACAAAAATAATCCGATTTCATGTAGTAATTCATTTATTTATTTATTCTTCTGCGGGGGGTTTGCATGTAATTTGTGAGGTCTGAAATGTAAAGTACCCCGGCATATGCTCCGAGTCGTGCATGCACTACGACCCAGATGCTCTATGTCCCACATGTCAGTGAAAGGGAGCACGTGGAAATAGCCTAGGAGTACATATAGTTATAGGAGGATAAATACGTGAAAAATATGTACGGTGAAGCGTAGCTGCGGCTCGAAATGGACCTAAAGTGATGGCAGGTATATGTCACACGCACCCAACTAGTGGTAGTACTAGACATACGACTACTTTTTCCCTCAAAAAAAGAGGTACGAGTACTCAGTACTCCTATTCTATCAACACGAGTACCATCTGATAACAACGTTTGTGCTACAACTAGCTCTTCTCCCTCGTTTCTCTCTTCTAATTCTAAACTTAGCCGACGCCCGGTGGGCGGGGTGGGTATTTGCCGATTGTTAGTTTGCTCAACTGCGGCCCCACCTCAAAGAGAAAACGTTACGACTGGAATAAAAATGCCATATACACCCTCCATTCCTAAATATAAGCCTCTTTAGATATTTCAAATGGAATACAACATACGGATGTATGTAGACATATTTTACAGTGTAGACATTTTGCTCCGTATGTAGTCACTTGTTGGAATCTCTAGGAATACTTATATTTGGGAATGGAGGGAGTACTATACTATTAAAATATTAAGGCCATGAGGCGATGCAGTGCTGGTTACAGGAGGCAAGAAGAAGAGATGCATCCATTGACGATGTCCACCTCCTCAACTCAGGGCACCGGCCCACCGAACGGCGGCTAAGTAGCAGCGGCTTTCGTGGCCAGGTCAACGTGCTTCTGAACAATGGCGTCCAAATATTCTAGCCACTGAAAGAAGGCCAACGTCTTTCTGTCCTCGCTGGCCTTGTAGTGGCCTATGTAGATGATTTCCTCATAGACGTGGATGTGCAGGTCGACGGTTTCTCGCATGGCGAGGCGCTGCACGGTGAGTGCAACCTCAAGGTGCACATTCTTCGTCACAACCTCCGCACCTGCAGGGCAACCAGGGCTTGAAAGAGTTCATCACCATGGAGGCCGATGAGGGTGGGAGGCAATGAGGAGCCTGGGCACGCGGGCTAAAGCAGTACGGCAAGGTCGTCTGCGTAGTTCTTGACGGCGGTGAACTTGCGGATGGAGTTGACCATCATGTCGTCCATGCGAGAGGCGAAGCGGCGTCAGCGAGGGTTACGACGCCATCAGTCGCCAGCACCTTCTGGAAATGCTGTGCGGTGCAGGGCCACAGGCCGGCGCCTTGGATGATTTGGCACAGCCGACTGTCGCTCGCGTCCATCGCCTCCATAGGTGGTTGTGGCTTCTGGTCACTTGGTCTTGGATTGGAGTGAGAAGTATTGCGGAGAGACTAGGAGTAGATGGATTGGAGTGGTGGGGAGCCTTTATATGAGAATCCAAACTCTATTGCATTCACATCGTGCTGGCTCTATTCTACTTCTCCAATTAATTCCCTCTGCATGTAATTGAGGATGCATCATTGACCGTTCAATGTCTCGGGAACCGCTACCCCATCCCTCCTTTGAAATGGCATTCAAGCACCTATGGAGGCGTCTGCCGCTCGTGCCTATCGCCTGTCAGGAGATGTTCCCACTGATGACGAGGTGCCTATGGTTAGTTCATAAATTTGAAGATGATAGTACTAGTATACTCAATATTGTGCACCGCGACCAAGGCGG
Source organism: Triticum aestivum (assembly GCF_018294505.1). Classification (NCBI taxonomy): domain Eukaryota; kingdom Viridiplantae; phylum Streptophyta; class Magnoliopsida; order Poales; family Poaceae; genus Triticum; species Triticum aestivum. The sequence goes on along the minus strand of NC_057809.1, from coordinate 348,737,789 downwards.
AGAGGAAAACGAGAGAACTATGTATTTATTTTACAGTGTAGATTCACTCATTTTGCTCCATATGTACTCCTTCTCGGTGTAGTCTAGTCACTTGTTGAAATCTCTAGAAAGGCAAATACTCCTTTCTAGTTTACAGGGCTATACTAGCAAGTACTACAATAGTGGGCTGACATAGCAATTTTGTCTCATACAAGAGCCTGGCTATATGCGTGCTCCAAGGTTCGCAACCGCCACGTTCGGGTTGCGATTGGCTCTTCGCCTCTTCGAGAAGACGAACAATGATGTTACTACTACTTCTACAATATCAAATCCACTACTGTGTGTCCGTCCACCGCGTGCGGGAGCGATAGCTTGTTGTAGTACTCTATACGGCTAGTTGTAATGGGAGTACTATCATAGATAGTACTCCCTCCGTTCCTAAATATTTGTCTTTCTGGAGATTTCAACAAGTGACTACATAGGGAGCAAAATGAGTGAATCTACACTCTAAAATATGTATATACACATCCGTATGTGGTAGTCCATTTGAAATATCTAAAAAGACAAATATTTAGGAACGGAGGGAGTATCATGCATGCCAACTAGGCAAATTTGATGAGGTGGCATAGAAGTAAATGAAGAAAGAGAGGGTTGAGTATCATATCATGATACCGTATCATATTAAATGTTATGCTACTATGTGTCATGCATGCTAATAAATGAAGTCATCGATGATGCTAACATATGATACTATGCACTATGGATGTGTAGTATCATACACTAGTATCATATGCATGATACTAGTATTCCATTACGACCAGCCTAAGCAAAAGCATGTCCTCGTTTGCGAGCCACCGCGTGCATGGGCGAGGGAGAAGGCGTGTGGTAGTAAAATCAAGCTTCTCCTCATTGTAGAAGTTGACGCGACACATCATAGCACTGGCCCCACATGGTTGCCTCTAAACTTGGCTGAAAGACCCGCATTGTACAATACTCCATTTGCTGCAACCTCTAACATTTACCACACCACAAATTAAAATATACATTCCTGTCTTGACTAGATGAGTGTGCAAACTACAATCACCAGGATGACAGGTAGGTCCAGAAGATTATTTTAATAAAAAAACATGGAGCTGACCGCAACGATTTTAAGCTTACAGGCATGGTACACGCTATCCTAGACTACTCTACACTTGAAACTGCCACACGAGCGTCCGGGCTGCGCTTGGCTCTTCACCTCTTCGGGAAGTCGAACAATGATGGAGTTCTACTGCAGTGGAGGAGTACAACAGTGTGCTTCTGGCCATCTGACACCGATTGAACTATTGCATGTCCACCGCGTGTGGGAGGGAGAGCATGTAGTGTACGAAAGCTTCTCCTAGTCCTGCCAGCCACCACGCTCATGGGCGAGGGAGGGACGCAACTTCATTGACTTACTGCTCCTGCCTTTGCATGTATGACAAGTGGGCCCAATAGGTGGGTGGCCCACCTATCATGCAGCCAATGGCAGGTGCGGTTAAGGCACCGGAGCTCAGTCCGCGAGGGATAGGGCATTGTAGTAATCAAACTTCTTGGTCTTGTACGAGTTGACGCGAAGCATCAAAGCACTACACGCGATATATTTCAATAATTTGCGTTTACTGATGCATTAATTACAACGCATGCATGCATGCCGTGACTCTCCTATTGATACTTGCATGTGTTGATTTAATGCACCTTGAAGTAGTATGAATATGTGACGGTAAAGCTTTGTAATGCCCCGACCCTAATAAAGCGAGAGATGGTTGTGTAGGAGGAGGGCGAGATCATGCAGACGGAACATGACCCGGCGATGGAGCTCTCTATGGTCTCGATGGACCTCACCTTGCCACACTGCCCCTTGTGCCTCCGCCCCTTGAAGCCTCCAGTGTATGAGGTTCGAATACACCTTGTCCGTTCAGTTGATTGAGCAAGGTGCAGGTTTCTTGATTGATGTGTTGTTCGATTGATTTGTGAAGTGCAAGGGAGGGCACTGGCCTGCGCGGACTGCCGCATCGAGCACCCCGGGAACTAGCGATAGTGCCAGAAGTGCGAGCGCGGTGGTGGCTTCGATGTGCGGAACACGGCGGTGGACGCCGTCCTCTCCTCGGTGAGGGTGGAGTGCTCGCATGAAGGCTGTGGGCTCTACGTCACTTACCACAAGCTCGCCGATCACCAGAGCGTGTGTCCGCTGCTGCCTCTTGAGCTTGCGTTGGTTTTCCCTTGAAGAGGAAAGGGTGATGCAGCACAGTAGCGTACATATTTCCGTCAGTTTTGAGAACAAAGGTATCAATCCAGTAGGAGATAGCACACAAGTCACCTAGTACCTGCACAAACAAACAAGAACCTCGCAACCAACGCGATAAAAGGGGTTGTCAATCCCTTCACGGTCACTTATGAGAGTGAGATATGATAGAGATAATAAGATACATATTTTTGGTATTTTTATTGTATAGATTGGAAAATAAAGATTGCAAAATAGAAATAACGAATTGATAGGAAAATAATATGTTGGAAGATAGACCCGGGGGCTATAGGTTTCACTAGTGGCTTCTCTCAAGATAGCAATTTCTACGGTGTGTGAACAAATTACTGTCGAGCAATTGATAGAAAAGTGCATAGTTATGAGAATATCTAGGCATGATCATGTATATAGGCATCACGTCCGCGACAAGTAGAGCGAAACGATTCTGCATCTACTACTATTACTCCACACATCGACCGCTATACAACATGCATCTAGAGTATTAAGTTCATAATAACAGAGTAACGCATTAGGCAAGATGACATGATGTAGAGGGATAAACTCAAGCAATATGATATAAACCCCATCTTTTTATCCTTGATGGCAACAATACAATATGTGCCTTGTTGCCCCTGCTGTCATTGGGAAAGGACACGGCAAGATTGAACCCAAAGCTAAGCACTTCTCCCATTGGAAGAACGATCAATCTAGTAGGCCAAACCAAACTGATAATTCGAAGAGACTTGCAAAGATATTTAAATCATGCATAAGATATTTCAGAGAAGAATCAAATATTTTTCATAGATAATCTTGATCATAAACCCACAATTCATCGGATCTCAACAAACACACCGCAAAAAGAATTACATCGAATAGATCTCTAAGAGAATCGATGAGAACTTTGTATTGAGATCCAAAGAGAGAGAAGAAGTCATCTAGCTAATAACTATGGACCCAAAGGTCTTTGGTAAACTACTCAGACAACATCAAAGAGGCTATGGTGTTGATGTAGAAACCCTCCATGATCGATTCCCCTTCCGAAGGAGCGCCGGAAAAGGCCCCAAGATGGGATCTCACGGGTACAGAAGGTTGCGGCGGTGGAAATAGGGTTTCATGGTGCTCTTGCATGTTTTTGGGGTATATGGGTATATATAGGAGGAACAAGTACGTCGGTGGAGCTGCGAGGGGCCCATGAGGGTGGGGGCGCCCCCTGCCTCGTGGCCTCCTCGCTTTTTTCTTGACGGCCACTCCAAGTCTCCTGGATCATGTTTGTTCCGAAAATAACTCTCCCGAAGGTTTCATTCTGTTTGGATTCCGTTTGATATTCCTTTTATGTGAAACACTGAAATAGGCAAAAAAACAACAATTTGCACTGGGCCTTTGGTTAGTAGGTTAGTCCCAAAAATAATATAAAAATGTAAATAAAAGCCCATTAAACATCCAAAACAGATAATACAATAGCATGGAACAATAAAAAATTATATATACATTGGAGACGTATCAAGCATCCCCAAGCCTGCTCGTCCTCGAGTAGGTAAATGATAAAAAACAGAATTTTTGATGCGGAATGCTACCTAGCATAATTCTCAATGTAATTTTCTTTATTGTGGCATGAATGTTTAGATCCGAAAGATTCAAGACAAAAGTTTAATGTTGACATAAAAATAATAATACTTCAAGCATACTAATAAAGCAATCATGTCTTCTCAAAATAACATGGCCAAAGAAAGTTATCCCTACAAAATCATATAGTATGGCTATGCTCCATCTTCACCACACAAAATATTTAAATCATGCACAACCCCGATGACAAGCCAAGCAATTGTTTCATACTTTTGATGTTCTCAAACTTTTTCAATCTTCACGCAATAGATGAGCGTGAGCCATGTATATATCACTGTAGGTGGAATATAATGGTGGTTGTGGACAAGACAAAAATGAGAAGATAGTCTCACATCAACTAGGCGTATCAACGGGCTATGGAGATGCCCATCAATAGATATCAATGTGAGTGAGTAGAGATTGCCATGCAACGGATGCACTAGAGCTATAAGTGTATTGAAGCTCAACAAAAGAAACTAAGTGGGTGTGCATCCAACTCGCTTGCTCTACTTTTGCTATAAAATGTTCCTAGCAGATTGTTCATATGTTTAGCGATTTTGCCGAGCTTGTTGTTGATCCGTGCATGCTATGTTGTTGTTCTTGCCTTGTCTAGCTTCTATGCGATGTCTATTTACTAGGTGTATGCTTAGTTTGTCATGCAATGCCTCGTAGTGAGTGCATCGAGCTCATAAACATGCCTACTTGTTAATCTGTTTTGCATGCTCCAGTTTTTCACAAAGTCTGAATCTGTTTATGTTTTTGCTATGTTCACATGCTTGCAATTGTATTTTCTGATCCCTTTTGGCTCATGGTCACTAAGGGACTTTTGTTATATGCTTAGAGTAGCTTCATACCATGCCTTGATTTGCCATGATATATTCCTGTAGCATGTAGTTTTCATGCTCTAAAGATTGCTTCCTGATGATAAATTCCAGAGTTGTGTTAATTTCGCAAAGTCTGAAACCTGTTATCATTTGCTCTTTTACCATGCTTGTTTGAACCTGTTAATGAGTGAATTAGCCGTAGCTCGGTGTTCATATTTTGTCAAGCATCATGAGTGGATCCCTGCCATATATTTTCTGGCCATGTTTGAGTGCAGTAGCTTAATTATCTTGATGCATTAAGAAGGCTACTTGCTGTTTATCGCAGACCGGTGCCATATTTGTTTTTCTTGTCTTTTCCAAACCGTGCATCCGATTCCGGTGATCTTTATATCGTTTTCGACCCAAATCACCTCACCTTTCCAGTGGCACTCTTGGATTTCCAAGATGAGGCCAGGTTCAATCATTCCTTTTCCAAATCATGAATATGCATCACATACCGCATCCCGCATATCATGCCATGTTCATGTGTTGGTTGTTTACTATGTTGTGTGCTTCTTTCCGGTGTTTGCTTCTTAGGGTTGGTTCCGATAACATCGCGTTTGTCAGGAACTGTTCGACTACGTCCTTTTGTCTTCTTCATGGACTCGTTCTTCTTCCTTGCGGGATTTCAGGCAAGATGACCATACCCTCGAAATCACTTCTATCTTTGCTTGCTAGTTTGCTCGCTCTTTTGCTCTGCCTATGCTGCGATACCTACCACTTGCTTATCATGCCTCCCATATTGTTAAACCAAGCCTCTAACCCACCTTGTCCTAGCAAAACATTGTTTGGCTATGTTACCGCTTTGCTCAGCCCCTCTTATAGCGTTGTTAGTTGCAGGTGAAGATTGGAGTTTGTTCCTTGTTAGAACATGGATATTTTGTTGGGATATCACAATATCCCTTATTTAATTAATGCATCTATATATTTGGTAAAGGGTGGAAGGCTCGGCCTTATGCCTGGTGTTTTGTTCCACTCTTGTCGCCCTAGTTTCCGTCATATCGGTGTTATGTTCCCGGATTTTGCGTTCCTTACACGGTTGGGTTATAATGGGAACCCCTTGACAGTTCGCCTTGAATAAAACTCCTCCAACAATGCCCAACATTGGTTTTACCATTCTCCACCTAGCCTTTTCTTCCCCTTGGGTTCTGCAGACTCAAGGGTCATCTCGATTAAACCCCCCGGGCCAGTGCTTCTCTAAGTGTTGGTCCAACTGAGCGATGTTCGGGGCTACCAGGGGCAACTCTGGGCTGGCCTACCCGACGTCTGGCTCATCTGAGTGTGCCCTGAGAAAGAGATATGTGCAGCTCCTATCGGCATTTGTCGGCACATTCGGGCGGTGTTGCTGGACTTGTTTTACCATTGTCGAGGATGTCTTGTAACCGAGATGCCGAGTCTGATCGGATTGTCTTGGGGGAAGGAATATCCTTCGTTGACCATGAGAGCTTATGATGGGCTAAGTTGGGACACCCCTGCAGGGATTTGAACTTTCGAAAGTTGTGCCCGCGGTTATGGGCAGATGGGAATTTGTTAATGTCCTGTTGTAGAAAACCTGAAGTGGACCTTAATTTAAAATACATCAACCGCGTGTGTAGCCGTGATGGTCTCTTTCCGGCGGAGTCCGGGAAGTGAACACGGTTGTTGGAGTTATGCTTGACGTAGGTTGTTCCAGGATCACTTCTTGATCATAGTTGTTCGAACGTGCATTGCCTTCTCTTCTCGCTCTCATTTGCGTATGTTAGCCACCATATATGCTAGTCGCTTGCTGCAGCTCCACCTCATACCTTTTACCTACCCATAAGCTTAAAGAGTCTTGATCACGAGGGTGTGAGATTGCTGAGTCCCCGTGACTCACAGATACTTCCTAAACCAGCTTGCAGGTGCCGATGATGCCGTGTAGATGACGCAACAGAACTCAAGGAGGAGCTCGATGAAGATTGTGTTTGATATTTTGTTTCGTTTCCAGTTAATCAGTAGTGGAGCCCAGTTGGGACAATCGGGGATCTGTGTAGCATTTGGGGTAGTCTTCTCTTATTTTGGTTCCACAGTCAGACCTTGATTGTATCTGGATGATGTAATGCTTTATTCATGTATTGTGTGAAGTGGCGATTGTAAGCCAACTATGTATCTCTTTCCCTTATGTATTACATGGGTTGTGTGAAGATTACCTCACTTGCGACATTGCTTTCAATGCGGTTATGCCTCTAAGTCGTGCTTAGACACATGGGAGATATAGCCGCATCGAGGGCGTTACAAGTTGGTAATCAGAGCCTTGCCGGACTTAGGAGCCCCCTGCTTGATCGAATCGCTGGCGTTGTTGAGTCTAGAAAAATGTTTTGAGTCTTATAGGATTATATATATCAGAGAGTAGGAATTCTTTTTACTCGCCAGTCCCTTCGTCGCTCTGGTGAGACATCTTGACGTAGAGTTTTGACTCTTCTCTTCTCAAATTTCACTAAAAAGAAATTTAGGATCACGCGGGTATCTTGGAATCGTTCCGATCGATTTGTGACGAGAACATTGTTCTTGGTGCCTCCTGACATTTAGGGGTTGTGGCAGTGTCCCGGGGAGTTGAGCTCCGAGGTGTTGTCGTCACAATTTTATCGTTGAGATTCTGGAATACCTGAGTTCGCCGACATCAAAAATCTCTTTTATGCAGTTGTTGGTGAGATAACCTCGACGCCACCCAGTACTAGGGCGGGAGTTCAGGAGTATTGCCATAACTCGTATAACGGATGCTTTTCGAAGGTTGAGGTAAATGATTTCCGAAGGTTTCTTGGTTATGTGTTCAAGGATGGATACAGCTAGATGTAGGATTTGCTAGTTTTGGGTGAGATATTATGCTTCCCCTGTATCCCCAACACCTGATAGCATAATCGGAAAATTTCGGGAGTTTATAAGTGGGAATAAAAGTAGCTCTTAGGATATCTTTTCGACAGGTGTATGATATGAGATTGGGGTTCGACGTCTAGTGGTTTGCTTATTCACGGTTGGTTTTACAGTGGTCTCATTGTGTCTTAAAGAGTCCTTGGCTATGCCGACTCGGGGACGCTTCATATGTCATGTGCACTGCCTTGTACATGATGGTGCTGTACGATCGAGCCCGTGTAGGCCCCACCACGAAAACTTCAGATGAAATCTCTATCATATGTTTGTTCCGGCTTACTCTGCAAGCCAATCCTTTGTTTTGTTTTCAGTTGTGGTATTCAAGTTGCTTAGAAGTCAAATATTGATTACATACCTTCTCTAAACGGTGTTCTCATACTCCGATGTGAATACCAATCCATCTTGATCATCGACATTGTCATGTCAATCCTTTTCAACCGGCGTGTTTTCTCTTCAAGTGGATCCGACCGTTTTCAACATTCGCTTGATCAAGTATCAGTTCTTCTCAACGGTGTTTGCTTCATCCGTCTCGAAGTTGCCTTTGTATTTCCCGCCAACCCACACTTTTTCTTCAAGGAATCCGATGTCTTAATCAAGTATCCATCTTATTGATGTGAAGTCTCTCCATTCTTTTCCGTCAATATTCTTATCCGGTGATTCTCATGAAGATGCTCTACAAGTTCATCATCCTTCGTTCTTTTTCCTTCTCCGGTGGATTTAATCCAAGTTTTCGGTGTTGACCATATCCTTTTTCCTCGTTTCAAATACCTTCTCATGCCGGTGCACCCCCTAATCATCCACTTCTCGCTATTCATTTGTTCCGGAGTGCTCAAGATATCTCAATAGGCTCATCTTCTCATTCAAGATCCGTTCAACTTATTTCGATGTTGTTATCTCATTCAAGCCGTTTAATTCAACCGGTGCTATCTCCTTTTCAAGCAATCGTGCTACGGTGTATCTTTTGAGTGGCCCCTAACCCATAGGTCTTTTCCCAAGATCTAACCTGACTCTACTAATTTTTCCCAGAGTTACTCCCAAATTCTTTTCAAAGTTTGACGTAAGAATGATTTATCATCAATCATATGTATTTCTCCAAGATCTTTCAAATTATTTTCATCGTTGGTTCAACTTTTCCATTCTTCATTCCGGAGTGTCACAACAATTCTTGGTGGTGTTTCTCATCATCATTCTATACATTTGAAGACCGAAGAAGAGTTTTTCCTCCAAATCTTTCCCGTTCTCCCGAGATTCGTCATTCTAGCTGGTGGCCATCCTCTCATAATTTTTTTATTGTGAGAATTCTTTTCACCCACTCGAAGCTTTTCATGAGTAGTTTCCATTTCTTTCCTCCGAAGGCCATCTTTTCAAATATTATTCATTCCAGCTTTCAGCTCTCGTTCTTCAATCATACCGGTGCGTATATCAAGTATTTTATAATCAGCTCGGGATCTCTTCGTTCTCATGTATCTAAATTCTCTCAAGTATCTTCATTCATTTTTCTAATTCTTACCGGTGTTTTCCTTATCTTTTCTTCATTCATTTTCAATTCTTACGGTGTTTTGCAAACGATTCTCTTCCATGGTTATCATATTTATCCATTCTTTGTTCCAAACCTACCGGTGGTTCGTTGAAGACCTTCTCAAGTTTGTGTTATATCTATCTTAATCCTTTCTACGAGAATAAGTTGCATGTAATCCGTTGCTTGTCATCAATTTAATTGGTGAAGGATAAGCATAATGTAATTCTTATTCTTGTTTCATCAAGTGAAGCCAATCCCTTATTCCGGAGGTTCATCAAAATTATTGATCTCAATTATTCATTTTTCCTTCCGGAGTGCCAAGTTTTCTCGGTTATATCATTTCAAAGCTTCTTCTTATCACTGCAAGGCTTCTCCTGGAGTCCTTTTCTACTTTCCCTTTCGTTTGATCATTCTATTACCAGAGTTCTTCATGGAGACACTACATGATGGTTCATCAAGGATTTAATTTCCTAATCGAACTGTTCATCAAGAGTCTTTTCAGAGGATCTCAAGCATTCTTCATCTTGCATTCCAAAGTGTAATTCTTTCTACCGTATCATTTGAGGTGGTGCTATGGCATTCTTCATAACTTGAGTTCATGTTTCATGATTCACATGTTGTCAAGAATGAGGTATCTTAAATCCATCAATCTCTTCATTGGATTTATCTTGGGTTATATTTCACCTCAAGCCTTCCCTAAGGATGTTGCTATCTATGGTGCTTATAAATGATCCAAGTTCTTCATTTACCCTCCCGGTGAAATAAGTTTCTCGTATCCTTCTTGATATCAAGCCAATCTATTGTTTTTCGTGACTGGCAGGTTGTCACCTCATAATTTGTGATGTATTACATAAGATAATATCAAGCTTATTCTTTTCGTTGTTGTTTTTTTCCAACAACTCCGTTTGACCCGTCTCCTATGGATGCCTTTTCAAACTCTTTTGTGACAGAAGTTGGCATTTTCTTCTCCATTCTTTTATTTCAATTATCTATCTTCTATTCTTTCTTCCGGAGGCTTTGTGATGTTGCTTTCTCTCCCATCATCCCGTTTTGTCAAAGATCATGTTCTTTTCATGCCTATCCATTTAACCGGAGTGTTGTGCCTTTTTGCTCAAGTTCTTTTCGCCTTATCAAGCCTTGCATTTGTTTTCAACCGGAGTGCTGTCTGAGATCCTTCTTATCCCTTGTTTCCATTCATTCAATAGCTCCGCAGGCAGTGTGTTGTGATTTCATCAAGTATCTTCTCATCTTATCAAGTTCTTATTCAATCCTCCTTCTTTTCATTCGGAGTGCTGCCTGAATTTGTTCTTCCTTGTTCCTCTTCCCTACCGGAGTGCTTTCAACTTTGTTCTTCTTCGTTGCATTCTTCTTTCAATGGCTTAACCTTTTCAAGGCTCGTGGTTTCACTCGTTTGTCAAAGAAGCAACTTAGCTTTACATCTCCTCTTTCTCTTTCGTTTTCCCTCCGGTGCCATTCTAGATCTCGGGACGAGATCCTCTCGTAGTGGTGGAGTGTTGTAACTCCCCGAGACCGATGTGCTAGGTGTCCTCTAGTTATTCGCTGTTGTTGCCTTGTCATTGCTTGCGTGTCATGCATCTCATATCATGTCATCATGTGCATTTCATTTGCATACATGTTCATCTCATGCATCCGAGCATTTTCCCCGTTGTCCATTTTGCTATCCGGTACTCCTATGTCACCCGGTGGCCCTTTCCACCTCTTTTCGTGTGTGGGTGTTAAACGTTCTCGGATTGGACCGAGACATGTCATGCGGCCTTGGTTTACTACCGGTAGACCGCCTGTCAAGTTTCGTTCCATTTGGACTTCGTTTGATACTCCAACGGTTAACCGAGGGACCGAAAAGGCCTCGTGTGTATTGCAGCCCAACACCTCTCCAAAGTGGCCCAAAACCCACCTAAACCCCCTCCATCTTCTCGGTCGTTCGATCACGATCGCGTGGCCGAAAACCGCACCTCATTTGGACTCTCCTAGCTCCCTCTACCTATAAATATGTGGCCTCCCCCGAGAAATTCGCGGATGAAACCCTAACTTCGTCATCCTCGCGCCGCCGGACATTTTCCCACCGTGCCCGGACATGTCCAACCGCCGCCGCCGGCGAATCTGGAGTTGCCACCTGTCCTCTGCCGCCGTCCTCGCGCCGCCGGCCCGCGGAGCCCATCGCGGGCCCGTGCAGGCCCGCGCGCCGCCGCCGCTCGCCCGCTGCGGCCCATCCCGGCATCGCCACCTCGCCCGCCGCTTCCCCGCAGCCGGCGCGCAGCTCCGCTGCCTCCTGCGCCCCGCCGGTGACCGCCACCTCGCCGCCCGATCGACGCCGGCGACCACCACCTCACCGCCGCGCGTGCACATCGTCGCGCCGCCTTAAGGCCCCGCTGCCTCGGGCGACCGTGCCACCGCCCGCCGCCCTTCGTCGGCAAGCGTCGCCGCATGCCGCCCCGTCTTTGCACTGCTCCGGCCGTGCACTCCTCCATCGCCTCACCGGTGCCGCCACGCCCTATGCCTCCCCACCGCCACCGGCGCCGGATCCGGCGAGATCCGTCCGGATCCCGCACCTCGGCAAGCTTCCCCGCAACTCCGGCGAGCCCCAGCGCCTCCGGCCTCCTTCCTCGTCTGCTCTAGCGAGATCCTGAAGATTGGATCAGATCCACCAATCCCGTGATCCAAACGGCCCCCTCGTCCCGGATATCCTCATCCCACGTTAACTTTTCACGAAGCTAAAATTTCACTAAGTCCCTGAAGTTTCCAGATTCATGTGCCCATGTTTATCATGGCATAACTTCATCACCGCTACTCCGATTCGTGCGTGTAGCATATCAAAATGTTCGTCTCGATGAGTACATCATTTCATCTTAGTGCATCATTCTCTTTTGAGCTCATCTTGATGCCCGAAATGCTGTTGGAAGAGGGCTATGTGATGATTATGTCAGATCTGTTTCAGCAAATGGCCTTTTGTCATTTTTGCCATGATTAATGTGTGCATGCTATGATCCTGAGCTCTACATGTGTTTTGTTATATGCTATGCCATATTTACAGGAGTGTATGCCATGTATTTTTGTGATCTTTGTGGTGACTAGCACAAGCATGCAAAGTAGCTTACTCAATGATGTTGATTTCAGGGACTTAGAATTTCACTAAGTCCTTGACCTGTCTTTATTTTTATGCCATATGTTCATGTTATTTCCTAGTGATCCGTGCCTCTTTTGAGGATGATCAGTAAGGATGTTTTGTTAATATTGTGGTGCTCTATCCATCCATGTCTTTGTTTGCATTTATGGAGCACCCTAGCTTGAGTCAATCAAGCTCTAATTTTGCTATAAAATGTTCCTGGCAGATTGTTAACATGTTTAGCGATTTTGCCGAGCTTGTTGTTGTTGATCCGTGCATACTATGTTGTTGTTCTTGCCATGTATAGATTCTATGCCATGTCTATTTACTGAGTGTATGCTTAGTTTGTCATGAAATGCCTTGTAGTGAGTGCATCGAGCTCGTAAACATGCCTACTTGTTAATCTGTTTTGCATGCTCCAGTTTTTCACTAAGTCTGAATCTGTTTATGTTTTTGCTATGTTCACATGCTTGCAATTGTATTTTCTGATCCCTTTTGGCTCATGGTCACTAAGGGACTTTTGTTATATGCTTAGAGTAGCTTCATTCCATGCCTTGCTTTGCCATGATATATTCCTGTAGCATGTAGTTTTCATGCTCTAAAGATTGCTTCCTGATGATAAATTCCAGACTTGTGTTAATTTCACAAAGTCTGAAACCTGTTATCATTTGCTCTTTTGCCATGCTTGTTTGAACCTGTTAATGAGTGAATTAGTCATAGCTCAGTGTTCATATTTTGTCAAGCATCATGAGTGGATCCCTGCCATGTATATTGTTGCCATGTTTGAGTGCAGTAGCTTAATGTATATTGTTGCCATGTTTGAGTGCAGTAGCTTAATTATCTTGATGCATTTAGAATGCTACTTGCTGTTTATCGCAGACCGGTGCCATATTTGTTTTGCTTGTCTTTTCCAAACTGTGCATCCGATTCCGGTGATCTTTATATCGTTTTCGACCGAAATCACCTCACCTTTCCAGCGGCACTCTTGGATTTCCATGTTGAGGCCAGTTTCAATCATTCCTTTTCCAAATCATGCATATGCATCACATACCGCATCCCGCATATCAGGCCATGTTCATGTGTTGGTTGTTTACTATGTTGTGTGCTTCTTTCCGGTGTTTGCTTCTTCGGGTTGGTTCCGATAACGTCGCGTTTGTGAGGAACCATTCGAATTCGTCCGTTTGTCTTCTTCATGGACTCGTTCTTCTTCCTTGCGGGATTTCAGGCAAGATGACCATACCCTCGAAATCACTTCTATCTTTGCTTGCTAGTTTGCTCGCTCTTTTGCTATGCCTATGCTGCGATACCTACCACTTGCTTATCATGCCTCCCATATTGTTAAACCAAGCCTCTAACCCACCTTGTCCTAGCAAAACGTTGTTTGGCTATGTTACCGCTTTGCTCAACCCCTCTTATAGCGTTGTTAGTTGCAGGTGAAGATTGGAGTTTGTTCCTTGTTAGAACATGGATATTTTGTTGGGATATCACAATATCTCTTATTTAATTAATGCATCTATATATTTGGTAAAGTGTGGAAGGCTCAGCCTTATGCCTGGCATTTTGTTCCACTCTTGCCGCCCTAGTTTCCGTCATATCGGTGTTATGTTCCCGGATTTTGCGTTCCTTACACGGTTGGGTTATAATGGGAACCCCTTGACAGTTCACCTTGAATAAAACTCCTCCAGCAATGCCCAACATTGGTTATACCATTCGCCACCTAGCCTTTTCTTTCCCTTGGGTTCTGCAGACTCAAGGGTCATCTTGATTAAACCCCCCGGGCCAGTGCTTCTCTAAGTGTTGGTCCAACTGAGCGATGTCCGGGGCTACCAGGGGCAACTCCGGGCTGGCCTACCCGACATCTGGCTCATCTGAGTGTGCCCTGAGAACGAGATATGTGCAGCTCCTATCGGGATTTGTCGGCACATTCGGGCGGTGTTGCTGGACTTGTTTTACCATTGTCGAGGATGTCTTGTAACCGGGATGCCAAGTCTGATCAGATTGTATTAGGAGAAGGAATATCCTTCGTTGACCATGAGAGCTTGTGATGGGCTAAGTTGGGACACCCCTGCAGGGATTTGAACTTTCGAAAGTCATGCCCGCGGTTATGGGCAGATGGGAATTTGTTAATGTCCGGTTGTAGAAAACCTGAAGTGGACCTTAATTTAAAATACATCAACCGCGTGTGTAGCCGTGATGGTCTCTTTCCGGTGGAGTTTGGAAAGTGAACACGGTGTTGGAGTTATGTTTGGCGTAGGTTGTTCTAGGATCACTTCTTGATCATAGTTTCTCGACCGTGCTTTGACTTCTCTTCTTTGCGTATGTTAGCCACCATATATGCTAGTCGCTTGCTGCAACTCCACCTCATACCTTTTACCTACCCATAAGCTTAAATAGTCTTGATCGCGAGGGTGTGAGATTGCTGAGTCCCCGTGACTCACAGATACTTCCAAAACCAGCTTGCAGGTGCCGATGATGCCATGCAGGTGACGCAACTGAACTCAAGGAGGAGCTCGATGAAGATCGTGTTTGATATTTTGTTTCATTTCCAGTTGATCAGTAGTGGAGCCCAGTTGGGACGATCGGGGATCTATGTAGCATTTGGGGTAGTCTTCTCTAATTTTGGTTCCGTAGTCGGACCTTGATTGTATCTGGATGATGTAATTCTTCATTCATGTATTGTGTGAAGTGGCGATTGTAAGCCAACTATGTATCTCTTTCCCTTATGTATTACATGGGTTGTGTGAAGATTACCTCACGTGCGACATTGCTTTCAATGCGGTTATGCCTCTAAGTCGTGCTTGACATGTGGGAGATATAGCCGGATCGAGGGTGTTACAAGTTGGTAATCAGAGCCTTCCCCGACTTAGGAGCCCCCTTCTTGATCGAATCGCTGGCGTTGTTGAGTCTACAAAAATGTTTTGAGTCTTATAGGATTATATATATCGGAGAGTAGGAATTCTTTTTACTCCTTAGTCCCTTCGTCGCTCTGGTGAGACATCCTGACGTAGAGTTTTGACTCTTCTCTTCTCAAATTTCACTAAAAAAATTTAGGATCACGCGGGTATCTTGGAATCGTTCCGATCGATTTGTGACGAGAACATTGTTCTTGGTGCCTCCTGACATTTAGGGGTTGTGGCAGTGTCCCGGGGAGTTGAGCTCCGAGGTGTTGTCGTCACAATTTTATCGTTGAGATTCTGGAATACCTGAGTTTGCCGACATCGAAAATCTCTTTTATGCAGTTGTTGGTGAGATAACCTCGACGCCACCCAGTACTAGGGCGGGAGTTGGGGAGTATTGCCATAACTCGTATAACGGATGCTTTTCGAAGGTTGAGGTAAATGATTTCCGAAAGTTTCTTGGTTATGTGTTGAAGGATGGATACAGCTGGATGTAGGATTTGCTAGTTTTGGGTGAGATATTATGCTTCCCCTGTATCCCCAACACCTGATTGCATAACCGGAAAATTTCGGGAGTTTATAAGTGGGAATTCAAGTAGCTCTTAGGATATCTTTTCAATAGGTGTATGATATGAGATTGGGGTTCGACGTCTAGTGGTCCGCCTATTCACGGTTAGTTTTACAGTGGTCTCGTTGTGTCTTAAAGAGTCCTTGGCTATGCCGACTCGGGGACGCCTCGTATGTCATGTGCATTGCCTTGTACATGATGGTGCTGTACGATCGAGCCCGTGTAGGCCCCACCACGAAAACTTCGGACGAAATCTCTATCATATGTTTGTTCCGGCTTACTCTACAAGCCAATCCTTTGTTTTGTTTTCAGTTGTGGTATTCAAGTTGCTTAGAAGTCAAATGTTGATTCCATACCTTCTCTAAACGGTGTTCTCATACTCCGATGTGGATACCAATCCTTCTTGATCATCGACATTGTCATGTCAATCCTTTTCAACCGGCGTGTTTTCTCTTCAAGTGGATCCGACCGTTTTCAACATTCGCTTGATCAAGTATCAGTTCTTCTCAACGGTGTTTGTTTCATACGTCTCCAAGTTGCCTTTATTTTTCCCGCCAACCCACCCTTTTTCTTCAAGGAATCCGATGTCTTAATCCAATATCCATCTTATTGATGTGAAGTCTCTCCATTCTTTTCCGTCAATATTCTTATCTGGTGATTCTCATGAAGATGCTCTACAAGTTCATCATCCTTCGTTCTTTTCCCTTCTCCGGTGGATTTAATCCAAGTTTTCGGTGTTGACCATATCCTTCTTCCTTGTTTCAAATACCTTCTCATGCCGGTGCACCTCCTAATCATCCACTTCTCGCTATTCATTTGTTCCGGAGTGCTCAAGATATCTCAATAGGCTCGTCTTGTCATTCAAGATCCGTTCAACTTATTTCGATGTTGTTATCTCATTCAAGCCGTTTAATTCAACCGGTGCTATCTCCTTTTCAATCAATCATTCTACGGTGTATCTTTTGAGTGGGCCCTAACCCACAGGTCTTTTCCCAGGATCTAACCTGACTCTACTAATTTTTCCCGGAGTTACTCCCAAATTATTTTCGAAGTTTGACGTAACAATGATTTATCATCAATCATATGTATTTCTCCAAGATCTTTCAAATTCTTTTCATTGTTGGTTCAACTTTTCCATTCTTCATTCCGGAGTGTCACAACAATTCTTGGTGGTGTTTCTCATCGTCATTCTATACATTTGAAGACCGAAGAAGAGTTTTTCCTCCAAATCTTTCCCGTTCTCCCGAGATTCGTCATTCTAGCTGGT
Source organism: Triticum aestivum (assembly GCF_018294505.1). Lineage (NCBI taxonomy): Eukaryota > Viridiplantae > Streptophyta > Magnoliopsida > Poales > Poaceae > Triticum > Triticum aestivum. The sequence goes on along the minus strand of NC_057809.1, from coordinate 348,720,821 downwards.
GGCCATCCTCTCATAATTGTTTTTTATTATGAGAATTCTTTTCACCCAGTCGTAGCTTTTCATGAGTAGTTTCCATTTCTTTCCTCCGAAGACCATCTTTTCAAATATTAGTCATTCCAGCTTTCAGCTCTCGTTCTTCAATCATACCGGTGCGTATATCAAGTATTTTATAATCAGCTCGGGATCTCTTCGTTCTCATGTATCTAAATTCTCTCAAGTATCTTCATTCATTTTTCTAATTCTTACCGGTGTTTTACTTATCTTTTCTTCATTCATTTTCAATTCTTACGGTGTTTTGCAAACGATTCTCTTCCATGGTTATCATATTTATCCATTCTTTGTTCCAATCCTACCGGTGGTTCGTTGAAGACCTTCTCAAGTTTGTGTTATATCTATCTTAATCCTTTCTACGAGAATAAGTTGCATGTAATCCGTTGCTTGTCATCAATTTAATTGGTGAAGGATAAGCATAATGTAATTCTTATTCTTGTTTCATCAAGTGAAGCCAATCCCTTATTCCGGAGGTTCATCAAAATTATTGATCTCAATTATTCATTTTTCCTTCCTGAGTGCCAAGTTTTCTCGGTTATATCATTTCAAAGCTTCTTCTTATCACTGCAAGGCTTCTCCTGGAGTCCTTTTCTACTTTCCCTTTCGTTTGATCATTCTATTACCAGAGTTCTTCATGGAGACACTACATGATGGTTCATCAAGGATTTAATTTCCTAATCGAAGTGTTCATCTAGAGTCTTTTCAGAGGATCTCAAGCATTCTTCATCTTGCATTCCAAAGTGTAATTCTTTCTACCGTATCATTTGAGGTGGTGCTATGGCATTCTTCATAACTTGAGTTCATGTTTCATGATTCACATGTTGTCAAGAATGATGTATCTTAAATCCATCAATCTCTTCATTGGATTTATCTTGGGTTATATTTCACCTCAAGCCTTCCCTAAGGATGTTGCTATCTATGGTGCTTATAAATGATCCAAGTTCTTCATTTACCCTCCCGGTGAAATAAGTTTCTCGTCTCCTTCTTGATATCAAGCCAATCTATTGTTTTTCCGTGAGTGGCAGGTTGTCACCTCATAATTTGTGATGTATTCCATAAGACAATATCAAGCTTATTCTTTTCGTTGTTGTTTTTTTCCAACAACTCCGTTTGACCCTTCTCCTAAGGATGCCTTTTCAAACTCTTCTATGGCAGAAGTTGGCATTTTCTTCTCCATTCTTTTATTTCAATTATCTATCTTCTATTCTTTTCTTCCGGAGGCTTTGTGATGTTGCTTTCTCTCCCATCATCCCGTTTTGTCAAAGATCATGTTCTTTTCATGCCTATCCATTTAACCGGAGTGTTGTGCCTTTTTGCTCAAGTTCTTTTTGCCTTATCAATCCTTGCATTTCTTTTCAACCGGAGTGCTGTCTAAGATCCTACTTATCCCTTGTTTCCATTCATTCAATAGCTTCGGAGGCAGTGTGTTGTGATTTCATCAAGTATCTTCTCATCTTATCAGGTTCTTATTCAATCCTCCTTCTTTTCATTCGGAGTGCTGCCCGAATTTGTTCTTCCTTGTTCCTCTTCCCTACCGGAGTGCTTTCAACTTTGTTCTTCTTCGTTGCATTCTTCTTTCAATGGCTTAACCTTTTCAAGGCTCGTGGTTTCACTTGTTTGTCAAAGAAGCAACTTAGCTTTATCTCTCCTCTTTCTCTTCCGTTTTCCCTCCGGTGCCATTCTAGATCTCGGGACGAGATCCTCTCGTAGTGGTGGAGTGTTGTAACGCCCCGAGACTGATGTGCCAGGTGTCCTCCAGTTATTCGCTGTTGTTGCCTTGTCATTGCTTGTGTGTCATGCATCTCATATCATGTCATCGTGTGCATTTCATTTGCATACATGTTCGTCTCATGCATCCGAGCATTTTCCCCGTTGTCCGTTTTGCTATCCGGCGCTCCTATGTCACCCGGTGGCCCTTTCCACCCCTTTTCGTGTGCGGGTGTTAAACATTCTCGGATTGGACCGAAACTTGTCATGCAGCCTTGGTTTACTACCGGTAGACCGCCTGTCAAGTTTTGTGCCATTTGAACTTCGTTTGATACTCCGACGGTTAACCGAGGGACCGAAAAGGCCTCGTGTGTGTTGCAGCCCAACACCTCTCCAAAGTGGCCCAAAACCCACCAAAACACCCTCCATCTTCTCGGTCGTTCGATCACGATCGCGTGGCCGAAAACCGCACCTCATTGGCGAATGGTAAAACCAAGATTGGGCCTTGCTGGAGGAGTTTTATTCAAAGCGAACTGTCAAGGGGTTCCCATTATAAACCAACCGCGTAAGGAACGCAAAATCCGGGAACATAACACCGATATGATAGAAACTAGGGCGGCAAGAGTGGAACAAAACACCAGGCATAAGGCCGGGCCTTCCACCCTTTACCAAGTATATAGATACATTTATTAAATAAGATATAGTGTGATATCCCAACAAGTAAACATGTTCCAACAAGGAACAACATCTCCATGTTCCAACAAGGAACAAACTTCGATCTTCACCTGCAACTAACAACGCTATAAGAGGGGCTGAGCAAAGCGGTAACATAGCCAAACAACGGTTTGCTAGGACAAGGTGGGTTAGAGGCTTGGTTCAACAATATGGGAGGCATGAAAAGCAAGTGGTAGGTATCGCAGCATAGGCATAGCAAGAGAGCGAGCAACTAAGCAAGCAAAGATAGAAGTGATTTCGAGGGTATGATCATCTTGCCTGAAATCCCGCAAAGAAGAAGAACGAGTCCATGAAGAAGACAAACGGACGTAGACGAACGGGTCCTCAAAAACGCGACGTTAGCGGAACCAACCCGAGGAAGCAAACACCGGAAAGAAGCACACAACATAGTAAACAACCAACACATGAACATGGTATGATATGCGGGATACGGTATGCGATGCATATGCATGATTGGACAAGGAATGCATGAACCTGGCCTCAACTTGGAAAGACAAGTATGCCACTGGAAAGATGAGATGAAATCGCTTGAAAACGATATAAAGAACGCCGGAATCGGAGCTACGGTTTGGAAATGGCAAGCAATGCAAATGTGACCACGGTCTTCGATTTACAGCAAGTAGCCATCTAAATGCAACAAGATGAACATGCTACAGCACCCAAACATGGCATCAAAATACATGGAAGGGATCCATTCATTATGCTTAACAAAAGTCTAGCACTGAGCTACGGCCAATTCATCCATTAACAGGTTCAAACAAGCATGGCAAAAATGCATTTGGTAAACAGATTTCAGACTTAGTGAAATTAACACAAGCCTGGAATTTCAGATCAGATAGTACTCTTCGGAGCATGAAAACTATAAGCTACAGGACCTGAACATGGCAAAGTAAAGCATGGCATGGAGCTACTCAAAGAGCTTAACAAAAGTCCCTTAGTGACCTTGAGCCAAAAGGGATCAGAAAATACATTTGCAAGCATGTGAACATGGCAAAAACATAATCAGTTTTTAGACTTAGTGAAAACTGGAGCATGCTGAAACAGATATCAAGTAGGCATGTTTACGAGCTCGATGCACTCACTACAGAGCAAGTCATGGCAAACTAAGCATACACTCATCAAGAATACACAAAATACAAGCTAGACATGGCAAGAACAATAGCATAGCATGCACGGATCAACTACAACATCCACGGCAAAATCGCTAACAAGTAGACAATCTGCCCAGATTCACGAAGTAGCAAAAGTAGAGCTCGATTGACTCAAGCTAGGGTGCTCCATAATTGCAAACAAAGCCATGGATGGATAGAGCACTAAAAGATTAACAAAACATCCTTACTCATTATCCTCAAAAGAGGCACGGATCACTAGGAAACAACATGAACATATGACCATATGAGATAAACAGCTCAAGGACTTGGTGGAAATGCTAAGTCCCTGAAATCAGCATTACCAAGTGCCTCACTTTGCAAGCTTGTGCTAGTCACCACACACATCACAAAAATACATGGGTTGCACCTCTGGATAGATGGCAAAACCCTTAACAAAACACATGTAGAGCTCATGGGCATATCATGCATACAATAATCATGGCAAAAATGACAAATATCTAAATGGAGCAACAGGTCTGACAATTATCTCAAGTAGCACTCTTCTAACAGCATTTCGGGCATCAAGATGAACTCAAATGAAAATGATGCAATGAGATGAAATGATGTACTCTCTGAGAAGAACATTTTGATATGCTATATGCTCAAATCGGAGTTACGGATGATGAGTTATGGCATGATGAACAAGTGCATCTGAATCAGGAAATTTGGGACTTAGTGGAAGTATCACCTCCAGATCTAGATCTACGGTTCCGAGGTCAACGACGATGCTGGTGGCCTCTCCGGCGATGGGGCGGCGGGACGGCGCCGGAGGATGGCCGGGGCGCTCAGGGACGGCCGGATCCGGTCCGGCCCGACTGGATCCGCGGCAAGGGCGGCGGTGGCGCGCGCTCTGGCGAGGCGCGCGGGGCGAGGTGGCGCGGGGTGGTCTGGCGAGCAGCGGCGTCGGGCGCGGCCCGGCGATGAGGTCCGGCGCGGCCTGGGCGCGCAAGAGCGGTGGCGGGCGCCTCCGGGCCGGGGCGGGCCTGACTCGGGCCCCACGGGCCGCGGCGGAGGAGAGAGAGGCGCGGGCGAGGTGGCGGCGTCCGATTGGGTGAGGGCGGTGGCGGCGGTGACGTGGCGGCTCCCCATTGGTCGGAGTGAGGTGGCCGGGCGGGGTGGACATGTCCGGCCGCCGGGCGGACGTGTCCGGCGGCGCAAGGAGGACGAAGGTTAGGGTTTGTACCGCGAATATTTCGGAGGGGATCACATATTTATAGGTAGAGGGAGCTAGGAGAGTCCAAATGAGGTGCGGTTTTCGGCCACGCGATCGTGATCGAACGACCGAGATGATGGAGAAGGTATAGGTGGGTTTTGGGCCACTTTGGAGGGGTGTTGGGCTGCAACACACATGAGGCCTTTTCGGTCCCTTGGTTAACCGTTGGAGTATCAAACGAAGTCCAAATGGTACGAAACTTGACAGGCGGTCTACCGGTAGTAAACCAAGGCCGCATGGCAAGTCTCGGTCCAATCCGGAAATGTTTAATCCCCACACACGAGAAGAAGGTAGAAATGACCACCGGAGGAGAACGGAGCGCCGGATTGCAAAACGGACAACGGGGAAAATGCTCGGATGCATGAGACGAACACGTATGCAAAAGAAATGCACATGATGACATGATATGCAATGAATGACACGCAAGCAATGACAAGGCAACAACAGCGAATAACTGGACGACACCTGGCACATCGGTCACGGGGCGTTACAACACTCCACCACTACGAGAGGATCTCGTCCCGAGATCTAGAATGGCACCGGAGGGACAACGGAAGAGAAAAAGAAGAGGTAAAACTAAGTTGCTTCTTTGACAAACGAATGAAACCAAAGAACCTTGAGAGGTTGAACAAATTGAAAGAAAGAATACAACAAAGATGAACGAGGTTGAAAACACTCCGTTAGAAAAGAGGAACGAGGAAGAACAACTTCGGGTAGCACTCCGATTAAAAGAAAGGAATTGAATAAGAACTTGATAAGGTGATAGAACTTGAAAAGAGGGCACGACACTCCGGTTAAATGGATAATCATGAAAAGAACCTGACCTTTGACGAATGGGATGATGGGTTGAGAAGGGCAACATCACCAAGCTTCTGGAACGAAAGAAATAGAAGATAGATAATTGAAATAGGATAATGGAGAAGAAAATGCCAACATTTACCACAAAAAAGCTTGAAAAGGCATCTTTAGGAGAAGGGTCGAGCGGAGTTGTTGGAAAACCAACAATTAAAGGAAAAGCTTGATATGGACTTATAGAAGACATCTCAAAATTATGAGGTGACAACTCGCCACTAACGGGAACAAGATTGGATAAGAACAAAGAGAGGAGAAACTATTTCACCGGGAGGATAAAGAAGAACTTGGGTCCTATATAAGCACCATAATTAGCAACAATCCTTAGGGAAGGCTTTAGGTGAAAAATAACCCAAGATACCTCCGACGAAGAGGTTGATGGATTTAAAATATCTCATTCTTAACAACATTTGAATCATGAAACCAAAACTCAAATTATCAACACCACCTCGAATGATACGGTTGAAAGAATTGCACTTTAAAATGCAAGATAAAGAATACTTGAGCTCCTTTGAAAAGAATCTCAATGAACACTTGAAGAAGGAATTATTTCCTTGATGAACCATCATGTAGCACCTTGATGAAGTACTCCGGTAAACAAAAGGATAATGAAAAGAAAGAGAAGTTGGAAACACAATGTGAAACCTTGTAATGATTTATATGGATCTCCGTGATAATTAGAGCTTGGAACTCTGGGAAAGAAAGATGAGCACTTGAAACCAAGAATATGTATGATGAACCACTCTGGAATAAGGAATTAATCGCTTGGATGAACAAGATAAGAATTATGTTATGCTTGTCCTTCACCAATTAAATTGATGATAAACAATGGATTTGGCATACTACTTATACTCGTAGAAAGGATTAAGATAGATATAGCACAAACTTAATGGACCACCCGTAGGATTGAAACAAGGAATGAATTGATATGATGAAGAAGGAAGAGAACACTTGAGCAACCACCGTAAGAATTGAAAAGAATGATGAGAAGATAAAGAAACACCGGGTAAGAATTAGCAAATGAATGAAGAAGCTTGAGAGAATTTAGATACAAGAGAACAAAGAGATCACGAGCTGATTGAAGATCACTAGAACTAAGGACCGGTAAGATTGGAGAATGATAACTGACAGCTGAGAATGAATAAATCTGAATTGATGGACTCCGGATAGCAAACTGAGAAGACTCTTGAATTACTCCGGATAGGTGAAAAGAATTCTCACGATCAAAACAATTACAAGAGGATGGCAACAAGCTAGAATCACGAATCTTGAAGAGAACAGATAAGATATGGAGGCAAAATCTTCTTCGGTCTTCAAATGATGAGGAAGACGACGAGAAACACCACCGTGAATTGTTGAGAAACTCCAGAATAAAGAAGAATAGGCAAGTTGAACCAATGATGAAAAGAATTTGACAGATCTTGGAGAAAACATTTGACTGATGAAAACTTTATTCTTACGTCAAACTTCGAAATGGATATGAGAATAACTCCGGTAGAAATTAGAAGAGTCATGTAAGATCCTGGGAAGAGACATGTGGGTTAGGGCCCACTCAAAAGAAAACACTGTTGAAATGATTAGAAGGAGAGATTGCACCGGTTGAGTTAAATAGCTTGAATGAGATAAACATCCTCAAAATAGGATTAACGGATCTTGAATGACAAGACGATCCTTCTGAGATATCTTGAGCACTCCGGAACAAATGAATAGCGAGAAATGAATGGTTATGAGGTGCACCGGCACGAGAAAAGCATTTGAAATACAGAAAAGAATATGATCGACACCGAAAGCTTGAATTGGATCCACCGGAAAAGGAAAGAATGGAGAATGATGAACTAGAAACTTCGTTAGTATCTTCACGAGAATCACCGGATAAGAACATGAAGGGGGAAGAATGGAGAGACTTCCATAATAAAATGGATATTTGATAAAGAAATCCGAGACCTCGAAGAAAAAGGGTGAGTGGGTGGGAAAACAAAGGCAACTTGGGATGGAAGAAAACGACACCGTTGAGAAAGCTGAGATTGGATCTTGCAGATGTTGAAATGTTCGGATCCATTAGAAGAGAAGCACACCGGTTGAAAAGAATTGACATGACAAACTTGATGATTGAGAAGGACTAGTATTCACATAGGAATATGAGAACACCATTTGGGGAAGGTATGGAATCAACACTTGACATTGAAGCAACTCGAATACCACAACTCAAAACAAAAACAAAGGGTTGGCTTGCAGAATAAGCCAGAACAAACATATGATAGAGATTTCGTCCGAAGTTTTCGTGGTGGGGCCTACATGGGCTCGATCGTATAGCACCATCATGTACAAGGCAGTGCACATGACATACGAAGCGTCCCCGAGTCGGCATAGCCAAGGACTCCTTAAGACACAATGAGACCACTGTAAAACCGACCGTGAATAGGCGGACCACTAGACGTTGAACCCCAATTTCAAATCATAGATCTGTCGGAAAGATATCCTAAGATCTACTTGAATTCCCACTTATAAACTCCCGAAATTTTCCGGTTATGCAATCAGGTGTTGGGGATACAGGGGAAGCATAATATCTCACCCAAACTAGCAAATCCTACATCCAGCTGTATCCATCCTTCAACACATAACCAAGAAACCTTCGGAAATCATCTACCTCAACCTTCGAAAAACATCTGTTATACGAGTTATGGCGATACTCCCGAACTTCCGCCCCAGTACTGGGTGGCGTCGAGGTTACCTCACCAACGAACTGCATAAAAGAGATTATCGATGTCGGCGTACTAAACTCAGGTATTCCAGAACTGCAACGTTAAAATTATGATGACAACACCTCAGAGCTCAACTCCCCTGGACACTTCCACAAAACCCCTGACAGGAGGCACCAAGACAATGTTCTCATCACAAAACCATCGGAATGATTCCACGATACCCGCGTGATCCTAAAAAAAATTTAGTGAAATTTGAGAAGAGAAGAGTCAAAACTCTACGTCAGGATGCCTTACCAGAGCGATGAGGAGACTGGGAAGTAAAAAGAATTCCTAAACTCTCCGATATATAATTCCTAAATGACTCAAAACATTTTTCTAGACTCAACTCGTCCGCTAATTCGATCAAGCAGTGGGGCTCCTAAGGTCGGGGAAGGCTCTGATACCAAATTGTAACGCCCTCGATGCGGCTATATCTCCCATGTGTTGAAGCACGACTTAGAGGCATAACCGCATTGAAAGCAATGCCGCAAGTGAGGTAATCTTCACACAACCCATGTAATAAATAAGGGAAACGATACATAGTTGGCTTACAATCGCCACTTCACACAATTACATGAATAAAACATTACAACATCCAAATACAGTCAAGGTCAGACTACAGAACCAAAATAAAAGAAGAACCCCAAGTGCGACACGGTCCCCGATCGACCCCAACTGGGCTCCACTACTGATCAACTAGAACGAAAAAACACAAAGGACAAGATCTTCATCGAGCTCCTCCTGAGCTTGGTTGCGTCATCTGCATGGACTCATCGGCACCTGCAAGCTGGTTTTGGAAGTATCTGTGAGTCACGGGGACTCAGCAATCTCGCACCCTCGCGATCAAGACTATTTAAGCTTATGGGCAAGGTAAAAGGCATGAGGTGGAGCTGCAGCAAGCGACTAGCATATATGGTGGCTAACATACGCAAATGAGAGCGAGAAGAGAAGGCAAAGCACGTTCGAACAACTATGATCAAGAAGTGATCTTGGAACAACCTACGTCAAGCATAACTCCAACAACCGTGTTCACTTCCCGGACTCCGCCGGAAAGAGACCATCACGGTTACACACGCGGTTGATGCATTTTAATTAAGGTCAACTTCAGGTTTTCTACAACCGGACATTAACAAATTCCCATCTGCCCATAACCGCGGGCACGGCTTTTGAAAGTTCAAATCCCTGTAGGGGTGTCCCAACTTAGCCCATGACAAGCTCTCACGGTCAACGAAGGAATAGACCTCCTCCCGAGACATTCCGATTAGACTCGGTATCCCGGTTCTTCAAGACATCCTCGACAATGGTAAAACAAATCCAGCAAAGCCGCCCGATGCGCCCACATCCTGATGGGAGCTGCACATATCTCATTCTCAGGGCAACACCGGATAGGTCAAGCTACGAGTAAAACCAGCCCTCAAGTTTCCCCTAGGTGGCCCCGCAGGCTGCCCATTTCGGACCAACACTTAGACAAGCACTGGCCCGGGGGGTTAAAATAAAGATGACCCTCGGGATGCGTGACTCCCAAGGGAAAAAGGCTAGGTGGCGAATGGTAAAGCCAAGATTGGGCCTTGCTGGAGGAGTTTTATTCAAAGCGAACTGTCAAGGGGTTCCCATTATAACCCAACCGCGTAAGGAACGCAAAATCCAGGAACATAACACCGATATGACGGAAACTAGGCAGCAAGAGTGGAACAAAACACTAGGCATAAGGCCGAGCCTTCCACCCTTTACCAAGTATAAAGATACATTTATTAAATAAGATATAGTGTGATATCCCAACAAGTAAACATGTTCCAACAAGGAACAACATCTCCATGTTCCAACAAGGAACAAACTTCGATCTTCACCTGCAACTAACAACGCTATAAGAGGGGCTGAGCAAAGCGGTAACATAGCCAAACAACGGTTTGCTAGGACAAGGTGGGTTAGAGGCTTGGTTCAACAATATGGGAGGCATGAAAAGCAAGTGGTAGGTATCGCAGCATAGGCATAGCAAAAGAGCGAGCAACTAAGCAAGCAAAGATAGAAGTGATTTCGAGGGTATGATCATCTTGCTTGAAATCCCGCAAAGAAGAAGAACGAGTCCGTGAAGAAGTCAAACGGACGTAGAAGAATGGGTCCTCACAAATGCGACGTTACCGGAACCAACCCGAAGAAGCAAACACCAGAAAGAAGCACACAACATAGTAAACAACCAACACATGAACATGGTATGGTATGCGGGATACGGTATGCGATGCATATGCATGATTGGACAAGGAATGCATGAACCTGGCCTCAACTTGGAAAGCCAAGTATGCCACTAGAAAGATGAGATGAAATCACTTGAAAACGATATAAAGAACGCCGGAATCGGAGCTACGGTTTGGAAATGGCAAGCAATGCAAATGTGACCACGGTCTGCGATTTACAGCAAGTAGCCATCTAAATGCAACAAGATGAACATGCTACAGCACCCAAACATGGCATCAAAATACATGGCAGGGATCCATTCATTATGCTTAACAAAAGTCTAGCTCTGAGCTACGGCCAATTCATCCATTAATAGGTTCAAACAAGCATGGCAAAAATGCATTTGGTAAACAGATTTCAGACTTAGTGAAATTAACACAAGCCTGGAATTTCAGATCAGATAGTACTCTTCGGAGCATGAAAACTATAAGCTACAGGACCTGAACATGGCAAAGTAAAGCATGGCATGGAGCTACTCAAAGAGCTTAACAAAAGTCCCTTAGTGACCTTGAGCCAAAAGGGATCAGAAAATACATTTGCAAGCATGTGAACATGGCAAAAACATAATCAGTTTTCAGACTTAGTGAAAACTGGAGCATGCTGAAACAGATATCAAGTAGGCATGTTTACGAGCTCGATGCACTCACTACAGAGCAAGTCATGGCAAACTAAGCATACACTCATCAAGAATACACAAAATACAAGCTAGACATGGCAAGAATAATAGCATAGCATGCACGGATCAACTACAACATCCACGGTAAAATCGCTAACAAGTAGACAATCTGCCCAGATTCACGAAGTAGCAAAAGTAGAGCTCGATTGACTCAAGCTAGGGTGCTCCATAATTGCAAACAAAAACATGGATGGATAGAGCACTAAAATATTAACAAAACATCCTTACTGATTATCCTCAAAAGAGGCACGGATCACTAGGAAACAACATGAACATATGACCATATGAGATAAACAGCTCAAGGACTTAGTGGAAATGCTAAGTCCCTGAAATCAGCATTACCAAGTGCCTCACTTTGCAAGCTTGTGTTAGTCACCACACACATCACAAAAATACATGGGTTGCACCTCTGGATAGATGGCAAAACCCTTAACAAAACACATGTAGAGCTCATGGGCATATCATGCATACAATAATCATGGCAAAAATGACAAATATCTAAATGGAGCAACAGATCTGACAATTATCTCAAGTAGCACTCTTCTAACAGCATTTAGGGCATCAAGATGAACTCAAATGAAAATGATGCAATGAGATGAAATGATGTACTTTCTGATGCGAACATTTTGATATGCTATATGCTCAAATCGGAGTTACGGATGATGAGTTATGGCATGATGAACAAGAGCATCTGAATCAGGAAATTTGGGACTTAGTGGAAATATCACCTCCAGATCTAGATCTAGGGTTCCGAGGTTAACGACGATGTCGGTGGCCTCTCCGGCGATGGGGCGGCGGGACGGCGCCGGAGGATGGCCGGGGCGCTCGGGGACGGCCGGATCTGGTCCAGCCCGACCGGATCCACGGCAAGGGCGGCGGTGGTGCGCGCTCCGGCGAGGCGCGCGGGGCGAGGTGGCGCGGGTGGTCCGGCGACCGAGGCGGCGGGGCAGGACGCCGGCGAGCATGGCGGCGGCGGCGAGGCATACAGCGGCGAGAAGCAGCGTCGGGTGCAGCCCGGCGATGAGGTCTGGCGCGGGCTGGGCGCGCAAGTGCGGCGGCGGGCGCCTCCGGGCCCGGGCTGGCCAGACTCGGGCCCCACGGGCCGCGGCGGAGGAGAGAGAGGCGCGGGCGTGGTGGCGGCGTCCGATTGGGTGAGGGCGGTGGCGGCGGTGACGTGGCGGCTCCCCATTGGTCGGAGTGAGGTGGCCGGGTGGGGTGGACATGTCCGGCCGCCGGGCGGACGTGTCCGGCAGCGCAAGGAGGACGAAGGTTAGGGTTTGTACCGCGAATATTTCGGAGGGGATCACATATTTATAGGTAGAGGGAGCTAGGAGAGTCCAAATGAGGTGCAGTTTTCAGCGACGCGATCGTGATCGAACGACCGAGATGATGGAGAAGGTTTAGGTGGGTTTTGGGCCACTTTGGAGGGGTGTTGGGCTGCAACACACACGAGGCCTTTTCGGTCCCTCGGTTAACCGTTGGAGTATCAAACGAAGTCCAAATGGTACGAAACTTGACAGGCGGTCTACCGGTAGTAAACCAAGGCCGCATGGCAAGTCTCGGTCCAATCCGGAAATGTTTAATCCCCACACACGAGAAGAAGGTAGAAATGACCGCCGGAGGAGAACGGAGCGTCGGATTGCAAAACGGACAATGGGGAAAATGCTCGGATGCATGAGACAAACACGTATGCAAATGAAATTCACATGATGACATGATATGCAATGCATGACACGCAAGCAATGACAAGGCAACAACAGCGAATAACTGGATGACACCTGGCACATCGGTCACGGGGCGTTACACTTCTCTTCTCAAATTTCACTAAAAAAAATTAGGATCACGCGGGTATCTTGGAATCGTTCCGATCGATTTGTGACGAGACCATTGTTCTTGGTGCCTCCTAACATTTAGGGGTTGTGGCAGTGTCCCGGGGAGTTGAGCTCCGAGGTGTTGTCGTCACAATTTTATCGTTGAGATTCCGGAATACCTGAGTTTGCCGACATCGAAAATTCTTTTATGTAGTTGTTGGTGAGATAACCTCGACGCCACCCAGTACTGGGGCGGGAGTTCGGAAGTATTGCCATAACTCGTATAATGGATGCTTTTCGAAGGTTGAGGTAAATGATTTCCGAAGGTTTCTTGGTTATGTGTTCAAGGATGGATACAGCTGGATGTAGGATTTGCTAATTTTGGGTGAGATATTATGCTTCCCCTGTATCCCCAAAACCTAATTGCATATCAGAAAATTTCGGGAGTTTATAAGTGGGAATACAAGTAGCTCTTAGGATATCTTTTCGACAGGTGTATGATATGAGATTGGGGTTCGACGTCTAGTGGTCCGCCTATTCACGGTTGGTTTTACAGTGGTCTCGTTGTGTCTTAAAGAGTCCTTGGCTATGCCGACTCGGGGACGCTTCGTATGTCATGTGCACTGCCTTGTACATGATGGTGTTGTACGATCGAGCCCGTGTAGGCCCCACCACGAAAACTTTAGATGAAATCTCTATCATATGTTTGTTCCGGCTTACTCTGCAAGCCAATCCTTTGTTTTGTTTTCAGTTGTGGTATTCAAGTTGCTTAGAAGTCAAATGTTGATTCCATACCTTCTCTAAACGGTGTTCTCATACTCCGATGTGAATACCAATCCTTCTTGATCATCGACATAGTCATGTCAATCCTTTTCAACTGGCGTTTTTAATCTTCAAGTGGATCCGACCGTTTTCAACATTCGCTTGATCAAGTATCAGTTCTTCTCAACGGTGTTTGTTTCATCCGTCTCCAAGTTGCCTTTGTTTTTCCCGCCAACCCACCCTTTTTCTTCAAGGAATCCGATGTCTTAATCAAGTATCCATCTTATTGATGTGAAGTCTCTCCATTCTTTTCCGTCAATATTCTTCTCCGGTGATTCTCATGAACATGCTCTACAAGTTCATCATCCTTCATTCTTTTCCCTTCTCCGGTGGATTTAATCCAAGTTTTCGGTGTTGACCATATCCTTTTTCCTTGTTTCAAATACCTTCTCATGCCGGTGCACCTCGTAATCATCCACTTCTCGCTATTCATTTGTTCCGGAGTGCTCAAGATATCTCAATAGGCTCGTCTTGTCACTCAAGATCCGTTCAACTTATTTCGATGTTGTTATCTCATTCAAGCCATATAATTGAACCGGTGCTACCTCCTTTTCAAGCAATCGTTCTACGGTGTATCTTTTGAGTGGGCCCTAACCCACAGGTCTTTTCCCAGGATCTAACCTGACTCTACTATTTTTTCCCGGAGTTACTCCCAAATTCTTTTCGAAGTTTGACGTAAGAATGATTTATCATCAATCATATGTATTTCTCCAAGATCTTTCAAATTCTTTTCATCGTTGGTTCAACTTTTCCATTCTTCATTCCGGAGTGTCACAACAATTCTTGGTGGTGTTTCTCATCGTCATTCTATACATTTGAAGACCGAAGAAGAGTTTTTCCTCCAAATCTTTCCCGTTCTCCCGAGATTTGTCATTCTAGTTGGTGGCCATCCTCTCATAATTGTTTTTTATTGTGAGAATTCTTTTCACCCACTCGGAGCTTTTCATGAGTAGTTTCCATTTCTTTCCTCCGAAGGCCATCTTTTCAAATATTATTCATTCCAGCTTTTAGCTCTCGTTGTTCAATCATACCAGTGTGTATATCAAGTATTTTATAATCAGCTCGGGATCTCTTCGTTCTCATGTATCTAAATTCTCTCAAGTATCTTCATTCATTTTCCTAATTCTTACCGGTGTTTTCCTTATCTTTTCTTCGTTCATTTTCAATTCTTACGGTGTTTTGCAAACGATTCTCTTCCATGGTTATCATATTTATTCATTCGTTGTTCCAATCCTACCGGTGGTTCATTGAAGACCTTCTCAAGTTTGTGTTATATCTATCTTAATCCTTTCTACGAGAATAAGTTGTATGCAATCCATTGCTTGTCATCAATTTAATTGGTGACGGATAAGCATAATGTAATTCTTATTCTTCTTTCATCAAGTGAAGCCAATCCCTTATTCCGGAGGTTCATCAAAATTCTTGATCTTAATTATTCATTTTTCCTTCTGGAGTGCCAAGTTTTCTCGGTTATATCATTTCAAAGCTTCTTCTTATCACTGCAAGGCTTCTCCTGTAGTCCTTTTCTACTTTCCCTTTCATTTGATCATTCTTTTACCAGAGTTCTTCATGGAGACGCTACATGATGGTTCATCAAGGATTTAATTTCCTAATCGAAGTGTTCATCAAGATTCTTTTCAGAGGAGCTCAAGCATTCTTCATCTTGCATTCCAAAGTGTAATTCTTTCTACTGTATCATTTGAGGTGGTGCTATGGCATTATTCATAACTTGAGTTCATGTTTCATGATTCACATGTTGTCAACAATGAGGTATCTTAAATCCATCAATCTCTTCATTGGATTTATCTTGGGTTATATTTCACCTAAAGCCTTCCCTAAGGATGTTGCTATATATGGTGCTTATAAACGTTCTCGGATTGGACCGAAACTTGTCATGCGGCCTTGGTTTACTACCGGTAGACCGTCTGTCAAGTTTCGTTCCATTTGGACTTCGTTTGATACTCCAACGGTTAACCGAGGGACCGAAAAGTCCTCATGTGTGTTGCAGCCCAACACCTCTCGAAAGTGCCCCAAAACCCACCTAAACCCCCTCCATTTTCTCGGTCGTTCGATCACGATTGCGTGGCCGAAAACCGCACCTCATTTGGACTCTCCTAGCTCCCTCTACCTATAAATATGTGGCTTCCCGCGAGAAATTCGCGGATGAAACCCTAACTTCGTCCTCCTCGTGCCGCCAGACATTTTCCCACCACGCCCGGACATGTCCAACGCCGCCGCCAACGAATCCGGAGCTGCCACCTGTCCTCCGTCGCCGTCCTCGCGTCGCCAGCCCGCGGAGCCCATCGCGGGCCTGCGCAGGCCTGCGCGCCGCCGCCGCACGCCCGCTGCGGCCCATCCCGGCATCGCCACCTCGCCCGCCGCTTCCCCGCAGCCGGCGCGCAGCTCCGCCGCCGCCTGCGCCCCGCCGGCGACCGCCACCTCGCCGCCCGATCGACGTCGGCGATCGCCACCTCACTGCCGCGCCTGGTCATCGCCGCGCCGCCTTAACGCCCAGACGCCTCGGGAGACCACACCACCGCCCGCCGCCCTTCGCCGGCAAGCGCCACTGCAAGCCGCCCCGTCTTTGCACTGCTCTGGCCACGCGCTCCTCCGCCGCCTCACCGGCGCCACCGCGCCCTGCGCCTCCCCGCCGCCACCGGCGCCGGATCCCGCACCCCGGCAAGCTTCCCCGCAACTCTGGCGAGCCCCCGCGCCTCTTGCCTCCTTCCTCGTCTGCTCCGGCGAGATCCCGAAGATTGGATCAGATCCACCAATCCCGCGATCCAAACGGCCTCCTCGTCCTGGATATCCTCATCCCGCGTTGACTTTTCGCGGAGGTTTCCAGATTCATGTGCCCATGTTTATCATGGCATAATTTCATCACCGCGGCTCTGATTCGTGCGTGTAACATATCAAAATGTTCATCTCGACGAGTACATCATTTCATCTCATTGCATCATTCTCTTTTGAGCTCATCTTGATGCCCGAAATGCTTATGGAAGAGGGCTATGTGATGATTATGTCAGATCTGTTTCAGCAAATGGCCTTTTGTCATTTTTGCCATGATCCTGAGCTCTACATGTGTTTTGCTATATGCCCTGCCATCTTTACAGGGGTGTATGCCATGTATTTTTGTGATCTTTGTGGTGACTAGCACAAGCATGCAAAGTAGCTTACTCAATGATGCTGATTTCAGGGACTTAGAATTTCACTAAGTCCTTGACCTGTCTTTATTTTTATGCCATATGTTCATGTTGTTTCCTAGTGATCCGTGCCTCTTTTGAGGATGATCAGTAAGGACATTTTGTTAATATTGTGGTGATCTATCCATCCATGTCTTTGTTTGCATTTATGGAGCACCCTAGCTTGAGTCAATAGAGCTCTACTTTTGCTATAAAATGTTCCTGGCAGATTGTTAACATGTTTAGCGATTTTGCCGAGCTTGTTGTTGTTGATCCATGCATGCTATGTTGTTGTTCTTGCCATGTCTAGCTTCTATGTCATGTCTATTTACTGGGTGTATGCTTAGTTTGTCATGCAATGCCTCGTAGTGAGTGCATCGAGCTCGTAAACATGCCTACTTGTTAATCTATTTTGCATGCTCCAGTTTTTCACTAAGTCTAAATCTGTTTATATTTTTGCTTTGTTCACATGCTTGCAATTGTATTTTCTGATCCCTTTTGGCTCATGGTCACTAAGGGACTTTTGTTATATGCTTAGAGTAGCTTCATTCCATGCCTTGATTTGCCATGATATGTTCTTGTAGCATGTAGTTTGCATGCTCTAAAGATTGCTTCCTGATGATAAATTCCAGACTTGTGTTAATTTCACCAAGTCTGAAACCTGTTATCATTTGCTCTTTTTCCATGCTTGTTTGAACCTATTAATGAGTGAATTAGCCATAGCTCAGTGTTCATCTTTTGTCAAGCATCATGAGTGGATCCCTGCCATGTATATTGTTGCCATGTTTGAGTGCATTAGCTTAATTATCTTGATGCATTTAGAAGGCTTCTTGATGTTTATCGCAGATCGGTGCCATATTTGTTTTGCTTCTCTTTTCCAAACCGTGCATCCGATTCTGGTGATCTTTATATCGTTTTCGACCGAAATCACCTCACCTTTCCAGTGGCACTCTTGGATTTCCATGTTGAGGCCAATTTAAATCATTCCTTTTCCAAATCATGCATATGCATCACATACCGCATCCCGCATATCATGCCATGTTCATGTGTTGGTTGTTTACTGTGTTGCGTGCTTCTTTCCGGTGTTTGCTTCTTCGGTTTGGTTCCGATAACATCGCGTTTGTGAGGAACCGTTCGACTATGTCCGTTTGTCTTCTTCCTGGACTCGTTCTTCTTCCTTGCGGGATTTCAGGCAAGATGACTATACCGTCAAAATCAATTCTATCTTTGTTTGCTAGTTTGCTCGCTCTTTTGCTATGCCTATGCTGCGATACCTACCACTTGCTTATCATGCCTCCCATATTGTTAAACCAAGCCTCTAACCCACCTTGTCCTAGCAAACCGTTGTTTGGCTATGTTACCGCTTTGCTCAGCCCCTCTTATAGCGTTGTTAGTTGCAGGTGAAGATTGGAGTTTGTTCCTTGTTAGTACATGGATATTTTGTTGGGATATCACAATATCTCTTATTTAATTAATGCATCTATATATTTGGTAAAGGGTGGAAGGATCGGCCTTATGCCTGGTGTTTTGTTCCACTCTTGCCGCCCTAGTTTCCGTCATATCGGTGTTATGTTCCTGGATTTTGCGTTCCTTACACGATTGGGTTATAATGGGAACCCCTTGACAGTTCGCCTTGAATAAAACTCCTCCAGCAATGCCCAACATTGGTTTTACCATTCGCCACCTAGCCTTTTCTTTCCCTTGGATTCTGCAGACTCAAGGGTCATCTTTATTAAACCCCCCAGGCCAGTGCTTCTCTAAGTGTTGGTCCAACTGTGCGATGTCCGGGGCTACCAGGGGCAACTCTGGGCTGGCCAACCCGACGTCTGGCTCATCTGAGTGTGCTTTGAGAACGAGATATGTGCAGCTCCTATCAGGATTTGTCAGCACATTCGGGCGGTGTTGCTGGACTTGTTTTACCATTGTCGAGGATGTCTTGTAACCGGGATGCCGAGTCTGGTCGGATTGTCTTGGGAGAAGGAATATCCTTCATTGACCGTGAGAGCTTATGATGGGCTAAGTTGGGACACCCCTGCAGGGATTTGAACTTTCGAAAGCTGTGCCCGCGGTTATGGGCAGATGGGAATTTGTTAATGTCCGGTTGTAGAAAACCTGAAGTGGACCTTAATTTAAAATACATCAACCGCGTATGTAGCCGTGATGGTCTCTTTCCGGCGGAGTCCGGGAAGTGAACACGGTTGTTGGAGTTATGCTTGACGTAGGTTGTTCCAGGATCACTTCTTGATCATAGTTGTTCGAACGTGCTTTACCTTCTCTTCTCGCTCTCATTTGCGTATGTTAGCCACCATATATGCTAGTCGCTTGCTGCAGCTCCACCTCATACCTTTTACCTACCCATAAGCTTAAATAGTCTTGATCGCGAGGGTGTGAGATTGCTGAGTCCCCGTGACTCACAGATACTTCCTAAACCAGCTTGCAGGTGCCGATGATGCCGTGCAGGTGACGCAACCGAACTCAAGGAGGAGCTCGATGAAGATCGTGTTTGATATTTTGTTTCGTTTCCAGTTGATCAGTAGTGGAGCCCAGTTGGGACGATCGGGGATCTGTGTAGCATTTGGGGTAGTCTTCTCTTATTTTGGTTCTGTAGTCGGACCTTGATTGTATCTGGATGATGTAATGCTTTATTCATGTATTGTGTGAAGTGGCGATTGTAAGCCAACTATGTGTCTCTTTCCCTTATGTATTACATGGGTTGTGTGAAGATTACCTCACATGCGACATTGCTTTCAATGCGGTTATGCCTCTAAGTCGTGCTTCGACACATGGTAGATATAGCCGCATCGAGGGCGTTACATAGTAGTACTACTCACGTCGGAGGGGTGCGAACCACGGCAGCCCAGTGAATCAGCAGTAGAAAACAATGTGCTGATATGGCCATAAAAAATAACGTGCTACGGTCTAGGCTGTAGCATGTACAATACTACTCCTCTTTGTTTGGATCCCTGAGTTTGAGCTAGTTTGGGTTGAAATAGCCTTAAATTATCCAAACATGAGGGGTTAGTATGAGCTAGTTTGCTCTAACCCAGCTAAAAAAACTAGCCGGTGGAGAGGTTCTAATTGGGTTAGTTCTCCTCGGGCCCACTAAAAGAGAACTAAAGAAATCTCCCCTGCCCAAACCAGATCGCTCCCTCCGCCCCCTCGCATGACTCCTCTCTGTTCCCCATCGGGCCACCCGCCCAAGTGCCGCTCCGCCGCTCGCCCTCTCTCTCCTCCGGCCGCCCTCTCCCTCCAGCCTCCACCGCCCTCCTCCGGCTGCCCTCTCCCTCCGGCCTTCAAAGCTCGCCCCACTCCCCCTTCACCGGTCGTTTTTCTCCCTCTATCGTGCACGGCGGCGACACATCTACTAGGGAGGTCGCAAGAGGGGTAAGTTTGTTTGTTCCTTCTCTATCTCACAGCCATATCATTTATCTTTCTTTCTCTAGCGCTAATTATGATTTGGAAAAGTTTATCCTGATTAAACTTGTTATAGATTTGTGGTGCACGCATGGAATTGTTTGATGCTGCTTAAGGAGGTAATAAATCTTTCTAGAGGCCCAAAGATTCATTCACCTTTCTAGGTATTTCAGTTTCAGGCCTGCATTATTTCTAGAGGCCCAAAGAACCAGTTCACCTTTCTAGGTGTTTCAGTTCCAGGCTTGCATTATTTCTAGAGGCCCAAAGATTCGGTTCACCTTTTTAGGTATTTCAGTTTCAGGCATGCATTACTTCTAGAGGCCCAAAGATTTAGTTCACCTTTCTAGGTATTTCATTTCTAGGCGTGCATTATTTCTAGAGGCCCAAAGATTCGATTCGTAGCCGTCGGCAAGTGGACCTGCTACCCATGCCGGTATCGACCTCAACTCGCAAGCGCTGGTGTCGGAGGGGTTCCCGGGACTTGGGCTCTACAGAGCATTCCTCCAGAGCGAGGATGATGAGCTCCTCCCTAGGTGCGTGAGGGGCTCCGGGCTCAGTCCCTATCATGAATGACTTTTGTGATGAGTTAGCTCATGCTTTGTTTCATGCAATGTATTGTTTTTTGTGAAGCTTGATTGAGGACTTGTATGTTTAAGTGGGATATCTCATTTGTATGGACAAAGTAAAATTTATCATGTTTTGCATGCTTGATTTGTAAAGATGGTTTGTTTATGTCAATTGTGAGCGGGAGGAGGCCACACAAGAGTCGGCCACACCAAATCCGGCGGGAAATAGGGTCCAAAGTACTCAAATGATTGGGAAAGAAAATTTATTGTCAATCTAACCCTACCATCCATACACCTCTTTTGTTTAGAGTTAGTTCAGGGTTAGAATCTAACTCTAACCTCTAACTGAGTTAGAGTTCTCCTCGTCTCGGTTCATCACCATCATACTTTCCACATTCCTGTGTTTTCAGTATCCTGTGAATCAAAGAGGCCCTTAGACTGGTTTAGGTTCGGTAGTTTTTTATAAACGTGTTCTGTCCAAAATTTAATGAATGTGCACCAGTTTCTACAAAAATAATCCGGTTTCATGTAGTAATTCATTTATTTATTTATTCTTATGCGGAGGGGTTTGCATGTAATTCGTGAGGTCTGAAATGTAAAGTACCCCGGCATATGCTCCGAGTCGTGCATGCACTATGACCCAGATGCTCTATGTCCCACATGTCAGCAAAAGGGAGCACGTGGAAATAGCCTAGGAGTACATATAGCTATAGGAGGATAAATGCGTGAAAAAATATGTACGGTGAAGCGTAGCTGCGGTTCGAAATGGACCTAAAGTGATGACAGGTATATGTCGCACGCACCCAACTAGTGGTAGTACTAGACATACAACTACTTTTTCCCTCAAAAAAAGAGGTACGGGTACTCAGTACTCCTATTCTATCAACACGAGTACCATCTGATAACAACGTCCGTGCTACAACTAGCTCTTCTCCCTCGTTTCTCTCTTCTAATTCTAAACTCAACCGACTCCCGGTGGGCGGGGTGGGTATTTGTCGATGGTTAGTTTGCTCAACTGCGGCCCCACCTCAAAGTGAAAACGTTACGACTGGAATAAAAATGCCATATACACCCTCCATTCCTAAATATAAGCCTCTTTAGATATTTCAAATGGAATACAACATACAGAAGTATGTAGACATATTTTACAGTGTAGACATTTTTCTCCGTATGTAGTCACTTGCTGGAATCTCTAGGAAGACTTATATTTGGGAATGGAGGGAGCACTATACTATTAAAATATTAAGGCCATGAGGCAATGCAGTGCTGGTTACAGGAGGCAAGAAGAAGAGATGCATCCATCGACGGCGTCCACCTCCTCAACTCAGGGCGCCGGCCAACCGAACTGCGGCTAAGTAGCAGCGGCTTTCGTGGCCAGGTCAACATGCTTCTGAACAATGGCATCCAAAGATTCCAGCTGCTGGAAGAAGGCCAACATCTTTATGTCCTCGCTGGCCTTGTAGTGGCCTATGTAGATGATTTCCTCATAGACGTGGATGTGCAGGTCGACAGTTTCTCGCATGGCGAGGCGCTGCGCGGTGAGCGCGACCTCGAGGTGCACATTCTTCGTCACAACCTCCTCACCTGCAGGGCAACCAGGGCTTGAAAGAGTTCATCACCATGGAGGCCGATGAGGGTGGCAGGCAATGAGGAGCCTGGGCGCGCGGGCTGAAGCAGTACGGCAAGGTCGTCTGCGCACTTCTTGACAGCGGTGAACTTGCGGGTGGAGTTGACCATCATGTCATCCATGCAAGAGGTGAAGCGGCGTCAGTGAGGGCTACGACGCTATCAGTCGCTAGCACCTTCTGGAAATGCTATGTGGTGCGGGGCCACAGGCCGACGCCTTGGATGATTTGGCACAGCCGACTGTCGCTCGCGTCCATCGCCTCCATAGGTGGTTGTGGCTTCTGGTCACTTGGTCTTGGATTGGAGTGAGCAGTGTTGCGCAGAGACTATGAGTAGATGGATTGGAGTGGTGGGGAACCTTTATATGAGAATCCAAACTCTGTTACATTCACATCATGCTGGCTCTATTCTGCTTCTCCAATTAATTCCCTCTGCATGTAATTGAGGATGCATCATTGACCGTTCAACGTCTCGGGAACCGCTACCCTATCCCTCCTTTGCAATGGCATTCAAGCACCTATGGAGGCGACTGACGCTCGTGCCTATCGCCTATCAGGAGATGTTCCTAGCGATGACGAGGTGCCTATGGTGAGTTCGTAAATTTGAAGATGACAGTACTAGTATACTCAATATTGTGCACCGCGACCAAGGCGGAGAGGAAAACGAGAGAACTACATATTTATTTTACGGTGTAGATTCACTCATTTTGCTCCATATGTACTCCGTCTCGGTGTAGTCTAGTCACTTGAAATCTCTAGAAAGGCAAATACTCCTTTCTAGTTTATAGGGCTATACTAGCAAGTACTACAATAGTGGGCTCACATAGCAATCTTGTATCATACAAGAGCCTGGCTATATGCGTGCTCCAAGGTTCGCAACTACCACGTTCGGGTTGCGCTTGGTTCTTCGCGTCTTCGAGAAGACGAACAATGATGTTACTACTACTTCTACAGTATCAAATCCACTGCTACATGTCCGTCCACCGCGTGCGGGAGTGATAGCTTGTTGTAGTACTCTATAAGGCTAGTTGTAATGGGAGTACTATCATAGATAGTTGTAACACCCTCGATGCGACTATAGCTCCCACGTGTCGAGGCACGACTTAGAGGCATAATCGCATTGAAGGCATATGTCGCAAGTTAGGCAATCTTCACAACACCCCATGTAATATAAATAACAATAAAGGGGAGATAACATAGTTGGCTTACACTCGCCACGTCAATCAAGTGCATAAATAACATTACATCATCCAAACACTCATGGCCTGACTACGGCGCCAAAATAAAAGAGAACCCATAATGCGACACGGTCCCAATCACCCCCAACTAGGCACCACTACTAATCATCAGGAAAGGAAACATAGTAACATTGTGAGTCTTCGTCGAACTCCCACTTGAGCTCATACGCGTCTCCTGGATCGGAATCATCAGGCCCTGCATCTGGTGTAATAGTAATTTGTGAGCCACAGGGACTCAGCAATCTCGCACCCTCGCGATCAAGACTATTTAAGCTTATAGGTAAGGCAAGGTAAATATAGTGGAGCTGCAGCAAGCGACTAGCAAATATGGTGGCTAACTTATTCGCAAAAGAGAGCGAGAAGAGGAGGCAAAGCACGAGCGAGAAACTAGAGAGCAACCTGCGCAAACATTACTCCAACACCGTGTCCACTTCCCGGACTCCGCCGAGAAGAGGCCATCACGGTAACACACTCAGTTGATTCATTTTAATTAAGTTAAGGTTCAAGTTATCTACAACCGGACATTAACAAATTCCCATCTGCCCATAACCGCGGGCACGGCTTTCGAAAGTTCAAATCCCTGCAGGGGAGTCCCAACTTAGCCCATGACAAGCTCTCACGGTCAACGAAGGAATAGACCTCCTCCCAAGACGTTCCGATCAGACTCGGTATCTCGGTAATTCAAGACACTTCGACAGGTTAAAACAAGACCAGCAACACCGCCCGAATGTGCCGACAAATCCCGATAGGAGCTGCACATATCTCGTTCTCAGGGCACACTCAGATGAGACTAGCTACGAGTAAAACCAACCCTCAAGTTTCCCCGAGGTGGCCCCGCAGGCAGCTCAGTTCGGACCAACACTCAGAGGGAGCACTGGCCCGGGGGGGGTTAAAAATAAGATGACCCTTGGGCTCCGGTAACCCAAGGGAAAAAAAGGCTAGGTGGCGAATGGTAAAACCAAGGTTGGGCATTGCTGGAAAAGCTTTAATCAAGGCGAACTATCAAGGGGTTCCCATTATAACCCAACCGCGTAAGGAACGCAAAATCCGGGAACATAACACCGATATGACGGAAACTAGGGCGGCAAGAGTGGAACAAAACACTAGGCGAGAGGCCGAGCCTTCCACCCTTTACCAAGTATATAGATGCATTAAGATAACAAGATAATATAATGATATCCCAACAAGTAAATAAATGTTCCAACAAGGAACGGCCTCCAATCTTCACCTGCAACTAGCAACGCTATAAGAGGGGCTGAGCAAAGCGGTAACATAGCCAATCAACGGTTTGCTAGGACAATGGTGGGTTAGAGGTTTGACATGGCAATTTGGGAGGCTTGCAAGCAAGTGGTAGGCATCGTAGCAATGGCATAGCAAAAGAGCGAGCAAACTAGCATAGCAAAGATAGTAGTGATTTCGAGGGTATGATCATCTTGCCTGCACAGTTGTCAGAGTTGACTGGATCCTCGAAAGCAAACTCAACGGGCTCCTCGTTAGCGAACTCGTCTCCCGGCTCTACCCAAACAAGACAAACAAGCAACAAGGATACAATCAACCACGTGCAAACTCAAACAACACGATGCAAAGATGATATGCTATGCGGGATGCGATGCGGGATGCAAAATGCAAGATATGACAGGAAATGCATGAACCTGGCCTCAACTTGGAAATCCAAGTGTGCCACTGGAAAGATGAGATGAAATCGCTTGAAAACGATATAAAGAACGCCGGAATCGGAGTTACGGTTTGGAAATGGCAAGCGATTCAAAAATGACACCGGTCTGCGATTTACAGCAAGTAGGCATCTAAATGCAATGAAATGAACATGCTACAGCACCCAAACATGACAACAAAATACATGGCAGGGATGCACACAAGATGCTTAACAAAAGTCTAGCACTGAGCTACGGCCAATTCATCCATTAACAGGTTCAAACAAGCATGGCAAAAATGCATATGACAAACAGATCTCAGACTTAGTGAAATTAACACTTGTCTGGAATTTCAGATCAGGTAGCCCTCTTCGGAGCAACAAAACTACATGCTACAGGACCTGAACATGGCAAAGTAAAGCATGGCATGGAGCTACTCAAAGAGCTTAACAAAAGTCCCTTAGTGACCTTGAGCCAAAAGGGATCAGAAAATACAATTGCAAGCATGTGAACATAGCAAAAACATAATCAGTTTTCAGACTTAGTGAAAAACTGACACATGCTGAAATATAACTCAAGTAGGCATGTTTACGAGCTCGATGCACTCACTACGGTGCAAGTCATGGCAAGACAAGCATACACCCATCAAGAAGGCACAAAATGCAAGCTAGACATGGCAAGAACAATAGCATAGCATGCACAGATCAACTACAATATCACCGGAAAAATTGCAAACAAGTTGGCAATCTGCCCAGATTCACAAAGTAGCAAAAGTAGAGCTCGGACTCAAGCTAGGGTGCTTCATAATTGCAAACAAAGACATGGATGGATAGAGCACTACAAGATTAACAAAACTTCCTTACTGATCATCCTCAAAAGAGGCACGGATAACTAGGAAACAACAAGAACATAAGGCATCATGAGATAAACAGCTCCAGGACTTAGTGAAATCACTAAGTCCCTGAAAACAGACTTAGCAAGTGCACCACTTTTCAAGCTTGCACAAGGCACCACACACATCCTAAAAATACATGGGTTGCACCTCTGGAGAGATGAGAAAACCCTTAACAAAACATATGTAGAACTCACGGGCATATCATGCACACAAAAATCATGGCAAAATGACAAAAGAGCTAAACGGAGTAACAGATCTGGCAATCAACTCAAGTAGCCCTCTTCTATCAGCATTTCAGGCATCAAGATGAGCTCAAATGAAAAAGATGCAACGGAACAAAATGATGTACTCTCTGAGGTGAACATTTTGATATGCTATATGCATGAATCGGAGCTACGGATGCAAAGTTACGAGGCTATGAACAAGGGCACTTGGGCTAGGAAAATCCGGGGACAGGAAAAATTCAACCTCCGGATTAGGGTTTCCAGATCTGCACGCTTCCCGAGGCGGCGGCGCGAGCACTGTAGCAGCCGGGGTTCGGTTTGCCGGCGGGAGAGAAGAAGAGGCGAGGACGGGGGCGAGGGCGGTCGGCGGCGGTGGAGCTTGCCGGCGTCGAGGAGGCGGCGGCTCCGGGCGGCGGACACGGCGCGGCGGCGGCGGGGACCCGCGGCGGCTGCGACGGCCGGAGAAGGAGGCGGCGGGCGGCGGCTCGCGGGCGATGGCGGCGGCTCGCGGCAGCGGCGGGGCGGCAGCGCGCGCCGGCCGGGCGGGCCGAGCGCGAGGAGGCGGGGCGCGGTGGCGATGCGGGCCGGGGGGGCCGGCCTGGGCCGCGCGGTCCCGCGGGGAGGCGGCGGCAATGTGGTCCGGGGCGCCCACGTGGCGGCTCCCGGTTGGCAGAGGCGGATCCGGACGTTGTCCGGCCTGTGCGGACACGTCCGACGGCGGCGGAGATGGTTTTTTTAGGGTTTGACGAGGGGATGCGAGATTTGGAATGGGGAAGGTATATATAGGCATAGAGGGAGCTAGGAGAGTCCAAATGAGTTCCGTTTTCGGCCACGCGATCGTGATCGAACGCTCTAGGTGATGGAGCAGAGTTAGGTGGGTTTTGGGCCAAAATGGAGGGGTGTTGGGCTGCAACACACACGAGGCCTTTTCGGTCCCTTGGTTAACTGTTGGAGTATCAAACGAAGTCCAAATGATACGAAACTTGACGGGCGGTCTACCGGTAGTAAACCAAGGCCGCTTGGCAAGTCTCGGTCCAATCCGGAAATGTTTAATCCCCACACACGAAAGAAAGCTAGAAATGACCACCGGAGGAGAACGAAGCGCCGGAATGCAAAACGGACAACGGGGAAAATGCTCGAATGCATGAGACGAACACGTATGCAAATGCAATGCACATGATGACATGATATGAGATGCATGACAACGATAACAACACACGGAGACAAAAACCCGAACCCGAGGAAATAAAATAACTTAACGCCGGAAACGGCAAGAGTTGGAGTACAAATTGGGAAAGTTACATCCGGGGTGTTACAACACTCCACCACTACGAAAGGATCTCGTCCCGAGATCTAGGACTGAAAGAACGCCGGGTACTCAGAACGGAGGTGATCCTCGCGTTCCCAGGTAGCTTCACGGTCGGAATGGTGTGACCACTTGACTTTGAGAAATTTGATTGACTTGTTGCGAGTCTTGCGTTCAGTCTCTTCAAGAATAGCAACTGGGTGCTCACGATAAGAGAGATCTTCTTGGAGCTCAATGTCCTCGAAGTTGACGGTGCGGTCAGGAGTCTTGAAGCACTTTCGAAGCTGAGAGACATGGAACACGTCATGAACATTTGCAAAGTTTGAAGGAAGCTCGAGTTGATAGGCGAGGTCGCCTCTCTTGCTGACAATCTTGAAAGGTCCCACGTATCTAGGGGCAAGCTTCCCTTTGATACCGAAGCGACGAGTACCTTTCATAGGAGAGACACGGAGGTAAACATGATCTCCGATCTCGAAAGCCAAATCACGGTGCTTACTATCATAGTAGCTCTTCTGACGGGATTGGGCTGCTTTGAGGTTATCACGAATGACTTTGCACATTTCTTCTGCCTCTGTGATTAAGTCATTACCCAAAAGCTGACGTTCACCGGTTTCAGACCAGTTGAGAGGGGTACGGCACTTCCTGCCATACAGAATTTCAAATGGGGCCTTGCCCGAACTTGCTTGAAAACTGTTGTTGTAGGAGAATTCAGCATAAGGAAGACAATCCTCCCACTTCATGCCGAAGGAGATCACACAAGCCCTGAGCATATCTTCAAGAATCTGGTTGACACGCTCGACTTGACCGCTAGTTTGAGGATGGAAAGCTGTGCTGAAGCGGATGTTCGTGCCCATGGCCTTCTGAAAAGAATCCCAAAACTTCGAGGTAAAGATGCTGCCACGGTCTGAAGAGATCACTTGTGGAATACCGTGCAGAGAGACAATACGAGAGGTATAGAGTTCCGCCAATTGAGCTGCAGTGATCGACTCTTTGATAGGCAGAAAGTGAGCCACTTTGGTGAGTTTGTCGATGACAACGAATATAGCATCATTGCCACGCTTGGACTTTGGAAACCCAGTCACGAAGTCCATTTCAATGTGGTCAAACTTCCATTCTGGAATGGCAAGAGGTTGGAGGAGACCTGCTGGCCTTTGGTGTTCTGCCTTCACTCTTCTGCAGACATCACATTCATTCACGAATTGAGCGATCTCGCGCTTCATTCGAGTCCACCAATAAGCTTGCTTGAGGTCCTGATACATCTTCGTGCTCCCAGGGTGGATGGAGAGGAGAGAATTGTGAGCCTCGTTCATGATCACTTTACGGAGGTCACCTTTGGGTACAACAATACGATCCTCGAAGAAGAGAGTGTCCTTGTCATCAAGGCGGTAGCACTTGTACTTGGACTGACTCTTGGCAATCCCAATCTTCACCTTTTTCACCATAGCATCAAGAAGCTGGGCTTGGCGAATCTGGTCTTCTAAGGTAGGAGAGACTTGAAGGTTGGCGAGGAAACCTTGAGGAACAACTTGCAGATTAAGTTTGCGGAAAGCTTCACAAAGCTCGGGTTGATAAGGCTTGAGAATCAGACTGTTGCAGTAAGCTTTCCTGCTCAATGCGTCAGCAATCACATTGGCCTTGCCTGGAGTATACTCAATACTCGGATTATACTCTTGAATCATTTCGACCCATCGAGTTTGCCTGAGGTTGAGATTAGGCTGAGTGAAGATGTACTTGAGACTCTTGTGATCAGTGAAAATGTCCACTTTTCTTCCCAATAGAAGATGTCTCCAAGTCAAAAGAGCATGCACAACTGCCGCCAACTCGAGATCATGAGTGGGGTAGTTCTTCTCATTAGGCTTCAACTGGCGAGATGTATAAGCAACAACTTTCTTCTCTTGCATCAATACTGCGCCAAGACCTTGGAGAGAGGCATCACAAAAGACCTCGTACGGCTTGGATTCATCAGGCGGAGTCAGAACTGGAGCAGTGATCAATTTCTCTTTCAAAGTGTTGAAAGCAATATCACACTCCGGAGACCAAACGTACTTGACGTGCTTCTGGAGAAGATTTGAGAGAGGCTTCGCGATCTTAGAAAAGTTTTCAACGAATCTTCGGCAATAGCTTGCGAGACCGAGAAAACTGCGGAGTTGCTTCACGTTCTGAGGAGGTTCCCAATTCACAATTGCAGACACCTTCTCAGGATTCACGGCAATGCCCTTGGCAGAGATGATATGACCAAGATAAAGAACCTCATCGAGCCAAAATTCACACTTGGAGAACTTGGCGTAGAACTGATGTTCTCTGAGCTTATCAAGAACCAAACGCAAGTGCTTGGCATGATCTTCCTTGTTCTTCGAGAAAACCAGAATGTCGTCGAGATAGACCAAAACGAAGTCATTGGTGTAGGCGTTGAAGATGAAGTTCATCATGCGAGAGAAAGTCGGAGGGGCGTTGACGAGGCCAAAAGACATGAAAGTGTATTCATATGAACCAAAGCTTGTCCTGAATGCCGTCTTGGGAATATCTTGCTTCACGAATGCGAATCTGATGATAACCCATACGGAGATCAAGCTTGGAGAATACTTGGGCACCTTTGAGTTGTTCGAACAGCTCATTGATGTTGGGAAGTGGGTATTTGTTCTTGATGGTCTTCTTGTTCACTGGACGGTAATCAACACAAAGTCGGTCCGTTCCATCCTTCTTCTTCACAAAAAGAACACCACAACCCCACGGAGAAGAACTAGGCCGGATGAGACCCATTTTCTCTTGAATATCGAGTTGCTTCTTCAGCTCCTTCAACTCTTCAGGTCCGAGCTTGTAAGGACGCTTGCACACAGGTTCCGTGCCAGGCTCAAGATCAATAACGAATTCAACTGGCCGGTGCGGAGGCATTCCTGGAAGCTCTTCTGGAAAGACGTCTTGATATTCGCAAACGACTGGAATTTGAGAGATGGCATCCAATTCACCCCTTCTCATTGAGAGAAAACAGACGGATGGTATTATCCCGAGCGGCAAAGACAATTACATCCTCAGACGAATGAGTCAATTGAATCTGCCTGGCTGCACAATCAAGCTGAGCCTTGTGCTTAGAAAGCCAATCCATCCCGAGAATAAGATCAATATCCGAGTTACCAAGAACCATTGGAGAAGCCAGAAACTTGAAATCACCCATCAAGATAGAAATATCCGGAACCATCAAACTAGAACTCAGACGCTTAGCCGGAGAGACGACTTGCATAGCTCTGGGTAAAGCCTTAGTACTAAAATTGTTCTCCGATGCAAATGGGAATGACATGAAGGAATGCGATGCACCAGAGTCAAAAAGTACTTTTGCAGGAATATCATTAACAGGAAGGTTACCCATGATCACATCTGACGAGTCCTCTGCCTGAGCTGCATTCATCAAATTGACCTTGGCATGCTTGGGGTTATGCTTGACCACAGCTGTACTTGCCGATCTGACAGGAGGAGGAGGAGGAAGACGCCTCTGGTTGAAACACTTGTTGGCATAGTGACCCATCTGTTGGCACTTGTTGCACGTGACCTCTGAAAGCGGACGGTGATACGGAGCACTCGATCTTGGAGCTTGAGACGAAGTCTTGTTCTGAAAGCCAGGGTTGGGTGGGTGGGAAGAACCACTGCCACCTTTGCTCTTCTGCTGATACGGCTGACGGAACGGAGGAGGAGGAAGCCAATACTTCTGCTGCTTGGCCACTTGAGTAGAGGAAGAAGGAGTAACATCTCTGACTCGCTTCTTGGAAGCATCACACCTCAACTGAGCAGCCTCTTGCTTCAGTGCCATGTTGTAGAACTCAACGTATCTCAAGGGCTCAAAGAGAACAAGAGCTAGCTGAATTTCTTCTCTGAGACCACCCCTGAACTGGTATATCATGCTCTTCTCATCAGGGACGTCCTGCTTGGCAAAGCGGGCGAGCTTCTGGAACAACTTGTTGTAGTCATAGACAGACAAAGAGCCTTGCTTCAGATTGCGGAATTCCTCACGCTTGCTTTCAACCACGCTCTGCGGAATATGATGAGCTCGGAAATCTCGACGGAAATCATCCCAAGTGATAACACGTCCACCTCTGGAATCCTTGTACTGCTGGAACCATTCTGCAGCTTGATCTTTGAGTTGGAAGGAAGCGAACTTAACAAAGTCCTCAGGCCTGACGTTACTGCACTCGAAATGCTTGCACAGATCCACAAGCCAATCGTCAGCATCGGTTGCCTCAACACAATTGCTGAAAGTCTTTGGCCCGTTAGCAAGGAACTGGTTGAGTGTAGCAAAGTGATTCTGATTGCTGCCTTGATTCCCTTGGTTGCCTTGATTGCGCTCTTGAAGAATTTGCATGATCAACTGTGTGTTTGCATTGGTTGCGGCCATCACAGCTTGCCATGCCTCCGGAGGAGGTGGAGGTGGTGGCGGATCAGGATTCGGAGTCGTGCGCGTTGGAGGAGCCATCCTGAAGAGGTTGACCACCATTAGCACATTGATAGACAAATATTGAAGCTGAATCCAACGGAATGAAAATTGCAACATATAGTCTTCACATCCGAACAAAATGAACGAATGCATTCCTCTTGAAATGGTCACATATCCATAAATTGAGAAGCCACGTAGAATTAAGGTAGAGAAATAAATCAACAAGGTACGGATCAAGAACGAATAATCGGTAAGAAATCCCAATCTCAAACCAATATCCGTGGAAGAAGAACTAGAGCTACTAGAATTCCCACCTATGAAACTCCCGAACCTTTCCGGTTATGCAATCAGGTGTTGGGGATACAGGGGAAGCATAATATCTCACCCAAACTAGCAAATCCTACATCCAGCTGTATCCATCCTTCAACACATAACCAAGAAACCTTCGGAAACCATCTACCTCAACCTTCGAAAAGCATCCGTTATACAAGTTATGGCGATACTCCCGAACTCCCGCCCCAGTACTGGGTGGCGTCGAGGTTATCTCACCAACGAACTGCATAAAAGAGATTTTCGATGTCGGCGTACTAGACTCAGGTATTCCAGAACTGCAACGATAAAATTATGATGACAACACCTCAGAGCTCAACTCCCCGGGACACTTCCACTAAACCCCTGACAGGAGGCACCAAGACAATGTTCTCATCATAAAACCATCGGAACGATTCCAAGATACCCGCGTGATCCTAAAAAAATTTTAGTGAAATTTGAGAAGAGAAGAGTCAAAACTCTACGTCAGGATGCCTTACCAGAGCGATGAGGAGACTGGGAAGTAAAAAGAATTCCTAAACTCTCCGATATATAATTCCTAAAAGACTCAAAACATTTTTCTAGACACAACTCGGCCGCTAAAAACGATCAAGCAATGGGGCTCCTAAGGTCGGGGAAGGCTCTGATTACCAACTTGTAACACCCTCGATGCGACTATAGCTCCCACGTGTCGAGGCACGACTTAGAGGCATAATCGCATTGAAGGCATATGTCGCAAGTTAGGCAATCTTCACAACATCCCATGTAATATAATAATAAAAGGGGAGATAACATAGTTGGCTTACACTCGCCACGTCAATCAAGTACATAAATAACATTACATCATCCAAACACTCATGGCCCGACTACGGCGCCAAAATAAAAGAGAACCCAACATGCGACACGGTCCCAATCACCCCCAACTGGGCACCACTACTGATCATCGGGAAAGGAAACATAGTAACGTTGAGAGTCTTCGTCGAACTCCCACTTGAGCTCATACGCGTCTCCTGGAGCGGAATCATCAGGCCCTGCATCTGGTGTAATAGTAATCTGTGAGCCACAGGGACTCAGCAATCTCGCACCCTCGCGATCAAGACTATTTAAGCTTATAGGTAAGGCAAGGTAAATATAGTGGAGCTGCAGCAAGCGACTAGCAAATATGGTGGCTAACTTATTCGCAAAAGAGAGCGAGAAGAGGAGGCAAAGCACGAGCGAGAAACTAGAGAGCAACCTGCGCAAACATTACTCCAACACCGTGTCCACTTCCCGGACTCCGCCGAGAAGAGGCCATCACGGTAACACACTCAGTTGATTCATTTTAATTAAGTTAAGGTTCAAGTTATCTACAACCGGACATTAACAAATTCCCATCTGCCCATAACCGCGGGCACGGCTTTCGAAAGTTCAAATCCCTGCAGGGGAGTCCCAACTTAGCCCATGACAAGCTCTCACGGTCAACGAAGGAATAGACCTCCTCCCAAGACGTTCCGATCAGACTCGGTATCTCGGTAATTCAAGACACTTCGACAGGTTAAAACAAGACCAGCAACACCGCCCGAATGTGCCGACAAATCCCGATAGGAGCTGCACATATCTCGTTCTCAGGGCACACTCAGATGAGACTAGCTACGAGTAAAACCAACCCTCAAGTTTCCCCGAGGTGGCCCCGCAGGCAGCTCAGTTCGGACCAACACTCAGAGGGAGCACTGGCCCGGGGGGGGGGTTAAAATAAGATGACCCTTGGGCTCCGGTAACCCAAGGGAAAAAGAGGCTAGGTGGCGAATGGTAAAACCAAGGTTGGGCATTGCTGGAAAAGCTTTAATCAAGGCGAAATATCAAGGGGTTCCCATTATAACCCAACCGCGTAAGGAACGCAAAATCCGGGAACATAACACCGATATGACGGAAACTAGGGCGGCAAGAGTGGAACAAAACACTAGGCGAGAGGCCGAGCCTTCCACCCTTTACCAAGTATATAGATGCATTAAGATAACAAGATAATATAATGATATCCCAACAAGTAAATAAATGTTCCAACAAGGAACGGCCTCCAATCTTCACCTGCAACTAGCAACGCTATAAGAGGGGCTGAGCAAAGCGGTAACATAGCCAATCAACGGTTTGCTAGGACATGGTGGGTTAGAGGTTTGACATGGCAATTTGGGAGGCTTGCAAGCAAGTGGTAGGCATCGTAGCAATGGCATAGCAAAAGAGCGAGCAAACTAGCATAGCAAAGATAGTAGTGATTTCGAGGGTATGATCATCTTGCCTGCACAGTTGTCAGAGTTGACTGGATCCTCGAAAGCAAACTCAACGGGCTCCTCGTTAGCGAACTCGTCTCCCGGCTCTACCCAAACAAGACAAACAAGCAACAAGGATACAATCAACCACGTGCAAACTCAAACAACACATGCAAAGATGATATGCTATGCGGGATGCGATGCGGGATGCAAAATGCAAGATATGACAGGAAATGCATGAACCTGGCCTCAACTTGGAAATCCAAGTGTGCCACTGGAAAGATGAGATGAAATCGCTTGAAAACGATATAAAGAACGCCGGAATCGGAGTTACGGTTTGGAAATGGCAAGCGATTCAAAAATGACACCGGTCTGCGATTTACAGCAAGTAGGCATCTAAATGCAATGAAATGAACATGCTACAGCACCCAAACATGACAACAAAATACATGGCAGGGATGCACACAAGATGCTTAACAAAAGTCTAGCACTGAGCTACGGCCAATTCATCCATTAACAGGTTCAAACAAGCATGGCAAAAATGCATATGACAAACAGATCTCAGACTTAGGGAAATTAACACTTGTCTGGAATTTCAGATCAGGTAGCTCTCTTCGGAGCAACAAAACTACATGCTACAGGACCTGAACATGGAAAAGTAAAGCATGGCATGGAGCTACTCAAAGAGCTTAACAAAAGTCCCTTAGTGACCTTGAGCCAAAAGGGGTCAGAAAATACAATTGCAAGCATGTGAACATAGCAAAAACATAATCAGTTTTCAGACTTAGTGAAAAACTGACACATGCTGAAATATAACTCAAGTAGGCATGTTTACGAGCTCGATGCACTCACAACGGTGCAAGTCATGGCAAGACAAGCATACACCCATCAAGAAGGCACAAAATTCAAGCTAGACATGGCAAGAACAATAGCATAGCATGCACGGATCAACTACAACATCACCGGCAAAATTGCAAACAAGTTGGCAATCTGCCTAGATTCACAAAGTAGCACAAGTAGAGCTCGATTGACTCAAGCTAGGGTGCTCCATAATTGCAAACAAAGACCTGGATGGATAGATCACTACAAGATTAACAAAACTCCCTTATTGATCATCCTCAAAAGAGGCACGGATCACTAGGAAACAATAAGAACATAAGGCATCATGAGATACACAGCTCCAGGACTTAAGGAAATCACTAAGTCCCTGAAAACAGACTTAGCAAGTGCACCACTTTGCAAGCTTGCACAAGGCACCACACACATCCTAAAAATACATGGGTTGCACCTCTGGAGAGATGACAAAACCCTTAACAAAACATATGTAGAACTCACGGGCATATCATGCACACAAAAATCATGGCAAAAATGACAAAAGAGCTAAATGGAGTAATAGATCTGGCAATCAACTCAACTAGCCCTCTTCTAATAGCATTTCGGGCATCAAGATGAGCTCAAATGAAAAAGATGCAATGAAACGAAATGATGTACTCTCTGAGGTGAACATTTTGATATGCTATATGCATGAATCGGAGCTACGGATGCAAAGTTACGAGGCTATGAACAAGGGCACTTGGGCTAGGAAAATCCGGGGACTTAGGAAAAATTCAACCTCCGGATTAGGGTTTCCAGATCTGCACGCTTCCCGAGGCGGTGGCGCGAGCATTGTAGCAGCCGGGGTTCGGTTCGCCGGTGGGATAGAAGAAGAGGCAAGGACGGGGGCGAGGGCGGCCGGCGGCGGTGGAGCTTGCCGGCGTCGAGGAGGCGGCGGCTCCGGGCGGCAGACACGGCGCGGCGGCGGCGGGGACCCGCGCGGCTGCGACGGCCGGAGGAGGAGGCAGCGGGCGGAGGCTCGTGGGCGATGGCGGCGGCTCGCGGCAGCGGCGGGGCGGCGGCGCGCGCCGGCCGGGCGGGCCGAGCACGAGGAGGCGGGGCGCGGTGGCGATGCGGGCTGGGGGGGCCCGGCCTGGGCCGCGCGGGCTCGCGGGGAGGCGGCGGCGATGTGGTCCGGGGCGCCCACGTGGCGGCTCCCGGTTGGCGGAGGCAGATCCGGACGTTGTCCGGCCTGTGCGGACACGTCCGGCGGCGGCGGAGATGGTTTTTTTTAGGGTTTGACGAGGGGATCCGAGATTTGGAATGAGGGAGGTATATATAGGCATAGAGGGAGCTAGGAGAGTCCAAATGAGGTGTGGTTTTCGGCCACGCGATCGTGATCGAACGCTCTAGGTGATGGAGCAGAGTTAGGTGGGTTTTGGGCCAAAATGGAGGGGTGTTGGGCTGCAACACACACGAGGCCTTTTCGGTCCCTCGGTTAACCGTTGGAGTATCAAACAAAGTCCAAATGATACGAAACTTGACAGGCGGTCTACCGGTAGTAAACCAAGGCCGCTTGGCAAGTCTCGGTCCAATCCGGAAATGTTTAATCCCCACACATGAAAGAAAGCTAGAAATGACCACCGGAGGAGAACGAAGCACCGGAATGCAAAACGGGCAACGGGGAAAATGCTCGAATGCATGAGACAAACACGTATGCAAATGCAATGCACATGATGACATGATATGAGATGCATGACAACGATAACAACACACGGAGACAAAAAAAACCCGAACCCGAGGAAATAAAATATCTTAACGCCGGAAACGGCAAGAGTTGGAGTACAAATTGGGAAAGTTACATCCGGGGTGTTACAATAGTACTCCCCCCGTTCCTAAATATTTGTCTTTCTAGAGATTTCAACAAGTGACTACATAGGGAGCAAAATGAGTGAATCTACACTCTAAAATATGTATATATACATCCGTATGTGGTAGTCCATTTGAAATATCTAAAAAGATAAATATTTAGGAACGGAGGGAGTATCATGCATGCCAACTAGGCAAATTTGATGAGGTGGCATAGAAGTAAATGAAGAAAGAGAGGGTTGAGTATCATATCATGATACCGTATCATATTAAATGTTGTGCTACTATGTGTCATGCATGCTAATAAATTAATTCATCGATGATACTAACATATGATACTATGCACTATGGATGTGTAGTATCATACACTAGTATCATATGCATGATACTAGTATTCCATTACGACCAGCCTACGCAAAAGCATGTCCTTGTTTGCGAGCCACTGCGCGCAAGGGTGAGGGAGAAGGCGTGTGGTAGTAAAATCAAGCTTCTCCTCGTTGTACAAGTTGACGCGACACATCATAGCACTGGCCCTACATGGTTGCCTCTAAACTTGGCTGAAAGACCCGCAGTGTACAATACTGCATTTGCTGCAACCACTAACATTTATCTCACCACAAATTAAAATATACATTCCTGTCTTGACTAGATGAGCGTGCAAACTACAATCACCAGGATGACAGGTAGGTCCAGAAGATTATTTTAATAAAAAAACATGGAGCTG
The DNA here is from genome assembly GCF_018294505.1 of Triticum aestivum. Classification (NCBI taxonomy): domain Eukaryota; kingdom Viridiplantae; phylum Streptophyta; class Magnoliopsida; order Poales; family Poaceae; genus Triticum; species Triticum aestivum. The sequence continues at coordinate 348,682,347 of NC_057809.1, read as the reverse complement.
ACCGCAACGATTTTAAGCATACAGGCATGGTACACGCTATCCTAGACTACTCTACACTTGAAACTGCCACACGAGTGTCTGGGCTGCGCTTGGCTCTTCGCCTCTTTGGGAAGTCGAATAATGATGGAGTTCTATTGCAGTGGAGGAGTACTACAGTGTGCTTCTGGCCATCTGACACCGATTGAACTGCTGCATGTCCACCATGTGTGGGAGGGAGAGCATGTAGAGAACGAAAGCTTCTCCTAGTCCTGCCAGCCACCACGCTCATGGGCGAGGGAGGGACAAAACTTCATTGACTTACTGCTCCTGCCTTTGCATGTATGACAAGTGGGCCCAACAGGTGGGTGGCCCACCTATCATGCAGCCAATGGCAGGTGCGGTTAAGGCACCGGAGCTCAGTTCGTGAGGGAGAGGGCATTGTAGTAATCAAACTTCTCGGTCTTGTACGAGTTGACGTGACGCATCAAAGCACTACACTCGATATATTTCAATAATTTGCGTTTACCGATGCATTAATTACAACGCATGCATGCATGTCGTGACTCTCCTATTGATACTTGCATGTGTTGATTTAATGCACCTTGAAGTAGTATGAATATGTGATGGTAAAGCTTTGTAATGCCCCAGCCCTAATAAAGCGAGAGATGGTTGTCTAGGAGGAGGGAGAGATCATCCAGACGGAACATGACCCAGCGATGGAGCTCTCTATGGTCTCGATGGACCTCACCTTGCTCCACTTCCCCTTGTGCCTCCGCCCCTTGAAGCCTCCAGTGTATGAGGTTAGAATACACCTCGTCCGTTTGGTTGATCGAGCAAGGTGCAGGTTTCTTGATTGATGTGTTGTTCGATTGATTTGTGCAGTGCAAGGGAGGGCACTGGCCTGCGCGGACTACCGCGTCGAGCACCCCGGGAACCAGCGGCAGTGCCAGAAGTGCGAGCGCGGTGGTGGCTTCGACGTGCAGAACACGGTGGTGGACGCCGTCCTCTCATCGGTGAGGGTGGAGTGCTCGCATGAAGGCTGTGGGCTCTACGTCACTTACCACAAGCTCGCCGATCACCAGAGCATGTGTTCGCTGCTGCCTCTTGAGCTTGCGTTGGTTTTCCCTTGAAGAGGAAAGGGTGATGCAGCACAGTAGCGTACGTATTTCCGTCAGTTTTGAGAACAAAGGTATCAATCCAGTAGGAGATAGCACACAAGTCGCCTAGTACCTGCACAAACAAACAAGAACCTCGCAACCAACGCGATAAAGGGGTTGTCAATCCCTTCACGGTCACTTACGAGAGTGAGATCTGATAGAGATAATAAGATACATATTTTTGGTATTTTTATTGTATAGATTGGAAAATAAAGATTGCAAAATAGAAATAACAAATTGATAGGAAAATAATATGATGGAAGATAGACCCGGGGGCCATAGGTTTCACTAGTGGCTTCTCTCAAGATAGCAATTTCTATGGTGTGTGAACAAATTACTGTCGAGCAATTGATAGAAAAGTGCATAGTTATGAGAATATCTAGGCATGATCATGTATATAGGCATCACGTCCGCGACAAGTAGACCGAAACGATTCTGCATCTACTACTATTACTCCACACATCGACAGCTATACAACATGCATCTAGAGTATTAAGTTCATAAGAACAGAGTAACGCATTAGGCAAGATGACATGATATAGAGGGATAAACTCAAGCAATATGATATAAACCCCATCTTTCTATCCTCGATGACAACAATACAATATGTGCCTTGCTGCCCCTGCTGTCACTGGGAAAGGACACCGCAAGATTGAACCCAAAGCTAAGCACTTCTCCCATTAGAAGAACGATCAATCTAGTAGGCCAAACCAAACTGATAATTCGAAGGGACTTGCAAAGATATTTAAATCATGCATAAGATATTTGGAGAAGAATCAAATATTTTTCATAGATAATCTTGATCATAAACCCACAATTCATCGGACCTCAACAAACACACCGCAAAAAGAATTACATCGAATAGATCTCCAAGAGAATCGATGAGAACTTTGTAGTGAGATCCAAAGAGAGAGAAGAAGCCATCTAGCTAATAACTATGGACCCAAAGGTCTTTGGTAAACTACTCAGACAACATCAGAGAGGCTATGGTGTTGATGTAGAAGCCCTCCATGATCGATTCCCCTTCCAGCGGAGCGCCGAAAAAGGCCCCAAGATGGGATCTCACGGGTACAGAAGGTTGCGGCGGTGGAAATAGGGTTTCATGGTGCTCTAGCATGTTTTGGGGGTATATGGGTATATATAGGAGGAAGAAGTACGTCGGTGGAGCTGCGAGGGGCCCACGAGGGTGGGGGCACGCCTGCCCCCTTGGGCGTGCCCCCTGCCTTGTGGCCTCCTCGCTTCTTTCTTGATGGCCACTCCAAGTCTCCTGGATAATGTTTTTTTCCAAAAATAACTCTCCCAAAGGTTTCATTCTGTTTGAATTCCGTTTGATATTCCTTTTATGTGAAACACTGAAATAGGCAAAAAAAACAACAATTTGCACTGGGCCTTTGGTTAGTAGGTTAGTCCCAAAAATAATATAAAAATGTAAATTAAAGCCCATTAAACATCCAAAACAGATAATACAATAGCATGGAACAATAAAAAATTATAGATACGTTGGAGACGTATCAAGCATCCCCAAGCTTAATTCCTGCTCGTCCTCGAGTAGGTAAATGATAAAAAACAGAATTTTTGATGCGAAATGCTACCTAGCATAATTATCAATGTAATTTTATTTATTGTGGCATGAATGTTCAGATCCGAAAGATTCAAGAAAAAAGTTTAATGTTGACATAAAAATAATAATACTTCAAGCATACTGATAAAGCAATCATGTCTTCTCAAAATAACATGGCCAAAGAAAGTTATCCCTACAAAATCATATAGTATGGCTATGCTCCATCTTCACCACACAAAATATTTAAATCATGCACGACCCCGATGACAAGCCAAGCAATTGTTTCATACTTTTGATGTTCTCAAACTTTTTCAATCTTCACGCAATAGATGAGCGTGAGCCATTTATATAGCACTGTAGGTGGAATATAATGGTCGTTGAGGAGAAGACAAAAAGGAGAAGATAGTCTCACATCAACTAGGCGTATTAACGGGCTATGGAGATGCCCATCAATAGATATCAATGTGAGTGAGTAGGGATTGCCATGCAACGGATGCACTAGAGCTATAAGTGTATTGAAGCTCAACAAAATAAACTAAGTGGGTGTGCATCCAACTCGCTTGCTCACGAACACCTAGGGCATTTTGAGGAAGCCCATCATTGGAATATACAAGCCAAGTTATATAATATGAAATTCCCACTAGTATATGAAAGTGACAACATAGGAGACTCTCTATCATGAAGATCATGGTGCTACTTTGAAGCACAAGTGTGGTAAAAGGATAGTAACATTGTCCCTTCTCTCTTTTTCTCTCATTTTTTTATTTGGTCCTTTTCTCTTTTTTATGGCCTCTTTTTTTCTTTTTTTCCATCCAGAATCTCATCCTGACTTGTGGGGGAATCATAGTCTCCATCATCCTTTCCTCACTTGGGACAATGCTCTAATAATGATGATTATCACACTTTTATTTACTTACAACTCAAGAATTACAACTCGATACTTAGAACAAAATATGACTCTATGTGAATGCCTCCAGCGGTGTACCGGGATGTGCAATGACTCATGAGTGACATGTTTGAAACAATTATGAAGGTGGCTTTGCCACAAATACGATGTCAACTACATGATCATACAAAGCAATATGACAATGATGAAGCGTGTCATCATAAACGGAACAGTGGTAAGTTGCATGGCAATATATCTCGGAATGGCTATGGAAATGCCATAATAGGTAGGTATGGTGGCTGTTTTGTATGGTGGGTTTATGGTACCGACGAAAGTTGCGCGGTACTAGAGAGGCTAGTAATGGTGGAAGGGTGAGAGTGCGTATAATCCATGGACTCAACATTAGTCATAAAGAACTCACATACTTATTGCAAAATTCTATTATTTATCAAAACAAAGTACTACGCGCATGCTCCTAGGGGGTAGATTGGTAGGAAAATACCATCGCTCATCCCCGACTACCACTCATAAGGAAGACAATCAATAAATAAATCATGCTCCGACTTCATCACATAACGGTTCACCATACGTGCATGCTACAGGAATCACAAACTTTAACACAAGTATTTCTCAAATTCACAACTACTCAACTAGCATGACTCTAATATCAGCATCTTCATATCTCAAAACAATCATCAAGTATCAAACTTCTCATAGTATTCAATGCACTTTTTATGATAGTTTTTATTATACCCATCCTGGATGCCTATCATATTAGGAATAATTTTATAACCAAAGAAAATTACCATGCTGTTCTAAAGGACTCTCAAAATAATATAAGTGATGCATGAGAGATCAATAATTTCTATAAAATAAAATCACCACCGTGCTCTAAAAAGATATAAGTGAAGCACTAGAGCAAAATTATCTAGCTCAAAAGATATAAGTGAAGCACATAGAGTATTCTAATAAATTCCAATTCATGTGTGTCTCTCCCAAAATGTGTGTACAGAGAGGTTTATTGTGGTAAACTAAAAAGCAAAGACTCAAATCATACAAGACGCTCCAAGCAAAACGCATATCATGTGGTGAATAAAAATATAGCCTCAAGTAAAGTTACCGATGGACGAAGATGAAAGAGGGGATGCCTTCCGGGGCATCCCCAAGCTTAGGATTTTGGTTGTCTTTGAATTTTACCTTGGGGTGCCTTGGGAATCCCCAAGATTAGGCTCTTGCCACTCCTTGTTCCAAAATCCATCAAATATTTACCCAAAACTTGAATACTTCACAACACAAAACTTCAACAGAAAAATCTCATGAGCTCCGTTAGTATAATAAAACAAACCGCCACTTCAAGGTACTGTAATGAACTCATTATTTATTTATATTGGTGTTAAACCTACTGTATTCCAACTTCTCTATGGTACATACCCCCCGATACTAGCCATAGATTCATCAAAATAAGCAAACAACACACGAAAAACAGAATCTTTTAAAAAATAGAACAGTCTGTACTAAGCTGTAGGTTTCGAATACTTTTGTAACCCCAAAAATTATGAAATAAATTGGTGGACGTGAAGAATTTTTCTATTAATAATTTGCAATAACAATCAACCTAATTGCACTCTCCAGTAAACAATGGCAGCAAATCTCGTGAGCACTAAGGTTTCTGTTTTTACAGCAAGATCGCATAAACTTCCCCCAAGTCTTCCCAAAGGTTCTACTTGGCACAAACACTAATTAAAAGAATAAAACCACATCTAAACAGAAGCTAGATGAATTATTTATTACTAAACAGAACCAAAAAGCAAGAAAAAAAGTAAAATTGGGTTGCCTCCCAACAAGCGCTATCGTTTAACGGCATAAAAGCAAGAATAGATCTAGGTATTGTCATCTCTGATATTAGGAAAGAAAAGATAAATTTTATTATATATATCATTTATATTTCTATTCTGAGAAAGTATGTGTCCATTAATGGTAGAAGAAAGATTAAGCACTCTACGGAAATTTGCATCTAAGCTAGACTTCATCTCTTTGATAATTTCATTTTGATAAAAGCAGAAAAGAGAGGTGGATTCAACCTTCTCACTCATGGGGTGCCCAAATATAGTTTTCATCTTTTCATAGGTATCTATGGGATCCCCCTCAAGAAAACCTTCTTCAAAAATAGAGTCTAAAACTTGCTTGAATGAAGAGGGTAAGCCAACATAAAAGCTTTCCAGGTATATCTCGATATGATATTTGGGCACATAGCTGGATCGGATCATTAATAACCTATCCAATGCATCTTTTAAAGACTCAAGTAAATAACGAAAAATGCCAGGATCATCTTCATCTAAATTATTCAAACCCTCATTGATAACCTCGGTAGGTCTTTCCATAGCATCATTATTTATGAGCTTAGAAAGAACAGAGAGACTATACAAAGTACTAAAGCTTGGGAGAGAACCCTTAGACCTTTTTTGATTCGGCCATGGCGAAAGAAAAGGAAAAGGAAAAGATGCAAATAAAATGGCTAGGGTGAAGAGGGGGAGATGAAAACGAGAGGCAAATGGCAAATAATGTAATGCGAGGGATAAGAGTTTGTGATGGGTACTTGGTATGTCTTGACTTGTGGGTAGATCTCCCTGGCAACGGCACCAGAAATGGCTTGTTGACGAGAGATCAAATCTTGATTAAGTTGGTACAACCTCCCCGACAACGGTGCCAGAAACCCTTCTTGCTACCTCTTGAGCATGTGTTGGTTTTCCCTTGGAGAGGAAAGGGTGATGCAGCAAAGTAGTGTAAGTATTTCCCTCAGTTTTTGAGAACCAAGGTATCAATCCAGTAGGAGACTACACGCAGGTCACCTAGTACCTACACAAACAAACAAGAACCTCGCAACCAACGCGATAAAGGGGTTGTCAATCCCTTCATGGTCACTTACGAAAGTGAGATCTGATAGAGATAATAAGATAAATATTTTTGGTATTTTTGTTGTATAGATTGAAAGTGAAGATTGCAAAATAAATAGTAAACTAGAATTGTAGATCGGAAACTTATATGATGTAAAGTAGACTAGGGGGCCATAGGTTTCACTAGTGGCTTCTCTCAAGATAGCATATATTACGGTGGGTGAACAAATTACTGCCGAGCAATTGATAGAAAAGCGCATAGTTATGATGATATCTAGGCATGATCATGAACATAGGCATCACGTCTGTGTCAAGTAGACCAAAACGATTTTGCATCTACTACTATTACTCCACACATTGACCGCTATCCATCATGCATATAGAGTATTAAGTTCATAAGAACAGAGTAACGCATTAGGCAAGATGACATGATGTAGAGGGATAAACTCTAGCAATATGATATAAACCCCGTATTTTTATCCTCGATGGCAACAATACAATACAATACGTGTCGGTTCCCTTTCTATCACTGGGATCGAGCACCACAAGATTGAACCCAAAGCTAAGCACTTTTCCCATTGCAATAAAGATCAATCTAGTAGGCCAAATAAAACTGATAATTTGAAGAGACTTGCAAAGATATCAAATCATGCATATAAGAATTCAGAGAAGAATCAAATATTGTCCATAGATAATCTTAATCATAAACCCACAATTCATCGGATCTTGGCAAACACATCGGAAAAAGATTACATCGAATAGATCTCCAAGAACATCCAGGAGAACTTTGTATTGAGATCCAAAGAGAGAGAAGAAGCCATCTAGCTAATAACTATGGACCCGAAGGTCTGTGGTAAATTACTCACACATCATCGAAGAGGCTATGGTGTTGATGTAGAAGCCCTTCGTGATCGATTCCCCCTCCGGAAGATCATCGGAAAAGGTTCCTAGATGGGATCTCTCGGGTACAGAAGGTTGTGGTGGTGGAAAAGTGGTTCCGTGGCTCCCCTCGATGTTTTTAGGGTATAAGAGTGTATATAGGCGAAAGAAGTAGGTCCGTGGAGCTGCGAGGGGCCCACGATGGTGGGGGCGTGCCTGGCCCCCTGGGCGCGCCACCCCACCTCGCTGCTTCCTTGACGTCCACTCCAAGTCTCCTGGATCATGTTTGTTCCAAAAAAGATCCTCGCGAAGGTTTCATTCCGTTTGGATTCTGTTTGATATTCCTTTTATGCGAAACACTGAAATAGGCAAAAAAACAACAATTTGCACTTGGATTTCGTTTAATAGGTTAGTCCCAAAAATAATATAAAAGAGTATAATAAAGCCCATAAGCATCCAAAACAGATAATATAATATCATGGAACAATAAGAAATTAGAGATACATTGGAGACCTATCAAGCATCCCCAAGCTTAATTCCTGCTTGTCCTCGAGTAGGTAAATGATAAAAACCGAATTTTTGATGTGGAATGCTACCTAACATAATTTTCAATGTATTTCTCTTTATTGTCGCATGAATGTTTAGATCCGAAAGATTCTAGACAGAAGTTTAGTATTGACATAAAAATAATAATACTTCAATCAATGCTAACCAAGAAATCATGTCTTATCAAAATAACATAGCCAAAGAAAGCTTATCCCTACAAAGTCATATAGTTTGGGCATGCTTCATTTTCGTCACACAAAATGCTCCCATCATGCACAACCCCGATGACAAGCCAAGCAATTGTTTCACACTTTAGTCTTTTCAAACTCTTTCAACTTCCACACAATATATGAGCGCGAGCCATGGATATAGCACTATGGGTGGAATAGAATATGATGATGGAGGTTGTGTGAGAAGAAAAAAAGGGAGAAAGTCTCACATTGACGCGGCTAATCAACGGGCTATGGAGATGCCCATCAATTGATGTCAATGCAAGGAGTAGGGATTGCCATGCAACGGATGCACTAGAGCTATGAATATATGAAAGCTCAACAAAAGAAACTAAGTGGGTGTGCATCCAACTTGCTTGCTCACGAAGACCTAGGGCATTTGAGGAAGCCCATAGTTGGAATATACAAGCCAAGATCTATAATGAAAAATTTCCACTAGTATATGAAAGTGACAACATAAGAGACTCTCTATCATGAAGATCATGGTGCTACTTTGAAGCACAAGTGTGGAAAAAGGATAGTTACATTGCCCCTTCTCTCTTTTTCTCTCATTTTTTGGGGCCTCTCTTTTTTATGGCCTTTCTCCCTTTTTTCGAAGAACTTTCCTCACATGGGACAATGCTCTAATAATACATCACACTTTTCTTTACTTTACAACTCAAGAATTACAACTCGATACTTAGAACAAAATATGACTCTATGTGAATGCCTCCGGCGGTGTACCGGGATATGCAATGAATCAAGAGTGACATGTATGAAAGAATTATGAAGGAGGCTTTGCCACAAATACGATGTCAACTACATGATCATGCACGGCAATATGACAATGATGGAGCGTGTCATAATAAATGGAACGGTGGAAAGTTGCATGGCAATATATCTCGGAATGGCTATGGAATGCCATAATAGGTAGGTATGGTGGATATTTTGAGCAAGATATAAGGAGGCTTATGTGTGATAGAGCGTATCATATCACAGGGTTTGGATGCACCGGAGAAGTTTGCACCAACTCTCGAGGTGAGAAAGGGCAATGCACGGTACCGAAGAGGCTAGCGATGATGCAAGGGTGAGAGTGCGTATAATCCATGGACTCAAAATTAGTCATAAAGAAGTCATATAACTTATTGCAAAAATGTACAAGTCATCAAAACTAAGCACTACGTGCATGCTCCTAGGGGGATATATTGGTAGGAAAATACCATCGCTCGTCCCCGACCGCCACTCGTAAGGAAAGCAATCAAAGAACACCTCATGCTTAAAATTTGTCACACAACATTTACCATACGTGCATGCTACGGGACTTGCCAACTTCAACACAAGCATTTCTCAATTCCATAATTACTCAACTAGCACAACTTTAATATTACCACCTTTATATCTCAAAACAACTATCAAGAATCAAACTTCTCATAACATTTAATGCACTTTATATGCAAGTTTTTGTTATAAACATCCCACATGTCTATCATATTAGGACTAATTTCGTAACCAAAGCAAATTGCCATGCTATTCTAAAAGACTCTCAAAATAATATTAGTGAAGCATGAGAGATCAATAATTTCTATAAAATAAAACCACCACGTGCTCTAAAAAGATATAAGTGAAGCACTAGTGCAAAATTATCTAGCTCAAAAGATATAAGTGAAGCACACAGAGTATTCTAATGGATTCTGATTCATGTGTGTCTCTCCCAAAGGGTGTGTACAGAAAGTATGACTGTGGTAAACTAAAAAGCAAAGACTCAAATCATACAAGACGCTCCAAGCAAAACACATATCATGTGGTGAATAAAAATATAGCCCCAAGTAAAGTTACCGATAGATGAAGACGAAAGATGGGATGCCTTCCGGGGCATCCCCGAGCTTAGGATTTTGGTTGTCCTTGAATTTTACCTTGGGGTGCCTTGGGTGTCCCCAAGCTGAGGCTCTTTCCACTCCTTGTTCCGAAATCCATCAAATCTTTACCCAAAAACTTGAAAACTTCACAACACAAAACTCAACAAAAAATCTCATGAGCTCCATTAGTATAAGAAAACAAACCACCACTTTAAGGTACTGTAATAAACTCATTATTTATTAATATTGGCGTTAAACCTACTGTATTCCAACTTATCTATGGTTCATGCCCCCCTATACTAGCCATAGATTCATCAAAATAAGCAAACAACACACGAAAAAACAGAATCTGTCAAAAACAGAACAGTCTGTAGTAATCTGTAGGTTTCGAATACTTATGTCACTCTAAAAATCCTGAGAAATCAGTACATCCTAAATAATTTGTATATTGATCTACTGCATTTGGAATCAGTATTTTATATCTCTCTGGTTGAAAATGAAAATTATTCTCGTGAGCGCATACTTTCTGTTTTTTCAGCAAGATCAAATAACAATCATCCAAGAAGATCCTAAAGGCTTTACTTTGCACAAACACTAATTAAAACATAAAGAACACAATTGTAACATAGGATAGACGAGTTATTTATTACGAAACAGGAACAAAAGGCAAGGAACAAAAATAAAATTGGGTTGCCTCCCAACAAGCGCTATCGTTTAACGCCCCTAGCTAGGCATAAAAACAAGAATAGATCTTTGGTATGCAATCCATATGTGGCTCTCATAATAGATTCATAAGGTAATTTAATTTTCTTTCTAGGGAAGTGTTCCATGCCTTTCCTTAACGGAAATTGGAATGTAATATTTCCTTCTTTCATGTCAATAATTGCACCAATCATTCTAAGGAAAGGTCTACCAAGAATAATAGGACATGTAGGATTGCAATCTATATCAAGAACAATGAAATCTACTGGCACATAATTCCTATTTGCAACAATAATACCATCATTAATCGTTCTCATAGGTTTCTTAATGGTGGAATCCGCAAGATGCATATTTAAAGAACAATCATCAAATTCACGGAAACCTAACACATCACACAAAGTTTTTGGAATCGTGGAAACACTAGCACCCAAATCACATAAAGCATAGCATTCATGATCTTTAATCTTAATTTTAATAGTAGGTTCCCACTCATCATAAAGTTTTCTAGGAATAGAAACTTCTAGTTCAAGCTTTTCTTTATGGGATTGTATCAAAGCATCAAGATGTGTTTAGTAAAAGCTTTGTTTTGATCATAAGCATGAGGAGAATTTAGCACAGATTGCAACAAGGAAATACAATCTATCAAAGAGCAATTATCATAATTAAATTTCTTGAAATAAAAAATAGTGGGTTCATTGCCATGTAAAGTTTTGACCTCTTCAATCCCACTTTTATCAATTTTTGCATCAAGATCTAAAAACTCCAAATCATTGGGACGCCTTCTAACTAAAGTTGACTCATCTCCAGTCCCATCTTTATTAAGATTCATATTGGAAAACAAAGATTTAAAAGGATATACACCAATCACTTTTAGATCTTCATCATTATTATCATGAAAACTAGAAGAACACGCCTTCACAAAGCAATCCTTTTTAGCACGCATCCTAGCGGTTCTTTCTTTGCACTCATCAATGGAAATTCTCATGGCTTTGAGAGACTCACTGATATCATGCTTAGGTGGAATAGGTCTAAGTTTCAAAGAATCAACATCAAGAGAAATTCTATCCATGTTCCTAGCCAACTCATTGTAAGTGCATCTAGTGCCACCCTTAGTTGGTTTTGGAGTATTGACGACAAACTTGGTTGAGGGACTAATGTGTTTCTGAGAATTGCAGGATAATACAGGTAGTAGTCCCTCACTGATTTGGTTTACCTACCAGAGATGACCCCTAACAATGTGTGAAGACATTGAAGACAATGGTGGTCTATGAAGAGATTCACAATGAAGACTATGACATGAGAAGACATCGCATGAAGACTATGGATTGTGAAGACATAGTTGTTTCGTAGTTTCCTTTTCTTGTTTGCTGAGTCATAGGAACCACCGTACTGTTAAGTGGGGTCCAAGTGAACAAAGTTAGAGTGACTGAACTGATGCTCAACCAAATCCTATGTCTTCGAGTGAAGACAATGAGTGCAAATCTTATCTAGAGGTGGATAAGTCAGCTTTACTTGTAGCCCAAGTCAAGCTGGCGCGTGTGTTTGAAATCTGCCGTTGGACATGTGTCTGTTCCTTAGTGACCCAAGGTAATTTTGGAAAAATCAGGTCGGGTTGCCTCCTGGCTATAAATAGCCCACCCCCTACACCATAAATTTGTGTCTGCTCAGAGTTAGTGCATGGCTTTTGTCGTTTGAGACCAACCCACCTCTGAAGCCTTTGAGAGAGAAATCCTTGAGAGGACAAAGCCCTAAACACCTGGAGCCCAAGAGTGTTAGGCATCACTGAAGTCTTTCTATCTGCGTGATCTGAAGACTTATTACACTTGAGGACCATGAATCCTCCAGCCGGTTAGGCGCCGCGTTCTGAGCATCCAAGAGTCATTGTGGATCGCCGGTGAACGAAGTCTGTGAAGGTTTGGAAGTCTCCCTTGAATACTTACCAGAGTGATTGGGCGAGGACTGTGTGTCCTTAGCTCAAGGGGAATAAGGTGAAGACGCGGTCTTCTGAGTTGAATCTCAGCCTCACTAACCAGACGTACAGTGGTCACAGCAACTGGAACTGGTCTAACAAATACCTGTCCTCACCAAGGAACTGGTTCTATCTCTTACCTCTCTTTACTTACTATTTGTCTTCGTGAAGTCATTGCCTGCTTGCATGATCTATTTAACTTCACTGTGTGAAGACTGTTGTTGATTGACTTCATACTATCTTCCATCTTGATCAATACTACCTAGCTGTTGATAGTCTTCGTGCTTTCACTTCATTGCTTACTTGACTATGGCTTGTCTAGTGTAGTCTACCTTCCGCTGCATATCAATAGGTTTATTTCTATTGTTTGTCTTCAAAGCCCCCGTGTTTTCAAGACTTTCATAAAAATCGCCTATTCACGCCCCCTCTAGTCGATAACTAGCACTTTCAATTGGTATCAGAGCAAGGTGCTCCCTTGTTCGGTGTGATTCGGTTTAACCACCTGGAGTTTTAGCTATGTCGACTACAGGGATAATCAAAGTCTCTGATGCATGCCTTGTCTTCGATGGCACTGATTACCCCTACTGGAAGAATAAGATGCGCATGGATCTTGAAGCCATTGATGTCGACCTCTAGTATGTCGTCAAAAACGGCATTCCCAAGGCCAGTGAAGGCGTCACCCCTGCTGATGTCAAGAAGTTCATTCAACTGGATTCTACTACCGAGAACATCATCTGTGGTCATCTGACCAAAGGATAGTACGGTCGTGTGAGTGCTCTGGAAACTACGAAGCTAGTTTGGGACTGGCTCTCCAAGGTCAATGAAGGCGTCTCAACCCAGAGAGACTCAAGGATCAGTGTTCTTCGCAACCTCTTCAACCGCTTCAAGAGAAATGACAATGAGAATGTTCAGCTGACGTTTGATCGCCTCACTGACATCGCAAATGAGCTTCATGCACTCGGAGCCACTGAGATCACCAAGCATGAAATCATCAAGACACTCTTGAGATCACTCGACAGCTCATTTGACACCCTGGCCCTGATGATTCAAGAACGCCCTGACTTCAAAACCCTCGATCCGTCTGACATACTTGAGAGACTCAACACACACGAGTTCCAGTTATCTGCAAAAAGAGATATCTATGGTCCCAGCTATGGCCGAACTCATCCTTTGAAGGCAAAGGGTGTTTCCTCATCTGAAGAAGAATCTGACTGCAATTTTGAGGATCCTGAAGACATTGGAAAGGAACTTGCCATGCTAGTGAAGAAGTTCCAGAGGTTCACCAAGAAGAAAGGATCCAGACAGTCTTCAAGATCCAGCTCAAGAAATGATGAAGCTTCCTCTCGTGACTACAAGAAGAGAACATGCCACAAGTGCAAGAAACCTGGTCACTACATCTCTGAATGTCCTCAATGGGACAATGATAACAACAATAAGAAGAAGAGCAAGGAATATAATTCTGATGACAAGAACAAGAAGAAATCCTCAAAGTCTTTTTCCAAGTCTTCGTCGAAGTCTTCATTACACAAGAAGAGCTCATCCAGCAAGGCTCGTGCGTTTGTTGGAAAGGAGATGGATTCAGAGGACGAGTCTGCATCTGAGGATGTGGAGATGCAGTCTGGTGAGGAATCTGATTTAGGCGTGGCAAGCCTGGCTTTAGCTTCAGCAAATGTGACGCCCCGAGACCGATGCGCTAGGTGTTTTCCAGTTATTCGCTGTTGTTGCCTTGTCATTCGCTTGTGTGTTGCATCTTTCCATGTCATCATGTGCATTGCATCTGCATGTTTTCAAAACTTGCATCCGTCCGTATCTCCCAGTTCTCTCCATTGTCCGTTCCGAGCCCCTTCCACACTCGCACGCGCCCGCAGCACCTCTGAATTATTATTTTATAAGTGGCCGAAAAATGTTCTCGGATTGGGATGAAAGTTGGCGTGCGGTGTTGTTATGTTGTATGTAGGCCTCCTGCGAAGTTTCATCGCATTCGGAGTCCGTTTGATGCCCCAACAGATAACTATAGCGGCAATATAGTCGGTCAAATCGTTGGACGTTTTGGGTCTCCGAAAATTGTTGTCGGGTTTTCCCTCTCTTTCCTCCCTAGAACATCTACATAGTCCGCTTCCAACCGCCAGGCCCCGAAACCCCTCTTTGCGCAGTGCATAGACCCCTCTCGCGCGTCCAAAACTTCCCCGAACCCAACCCGGACAGTCATGGCCGTTGGGTCCGGATCATCCCCAAACATCTATAAAGTCTCATCGTTTTCTCGTTGGAGTCTCCTAACCTAATTATCTCGAACCGTCCGATTACGATCAGAGGGACCTAACCGCCCGAAAATGATCTGTTTTGCTATATATAGACCTCCTTGTCTATTTATAGACCAAACCCTAAATTCTAGGAAGTTCGTCCCCGCTAGCCGCCGCCACCTACAGCCTTCCCCTTGCTCTTCGTGCCCAACCAACCATGTCGCGCCCCGATCCAAAATTCCTCTCGGCCTCCACCTCGTAGCTCTGACCACCTCCCACAATTTCTGCCGCCGCCCAACCACTCCCTCCAACCAGGCGTCGTCCCCGTGCCTCCTCTTGGTCGCCTCAACCCCGTCGTCCTTCGGCCCTGCAACCGCGAGCACCTGAGACCCTGTCCGCCCGAGCACCAACTCAATCCACCGCTACAACATGCCCGTCGACCACCGCTGCGACCAGGCTGGAGCTTCGTCGCCCTTCTCTTCCTCCTTCCCCGTGTTTTCCTCTCTCTCTCACTCTCATATCGCTCCCTCTGTCTTGGTTCGTCAACAGGAGGAGCCCTGCCGCCAGCGACCTCCTCTGCGCCCGGTCGACCGCGCCAGCGCATGCCTCGTCACTGTATTACCTAGCCGCCGTCAAGTTCGCGTCCGGCCCCGATCTCCTCTGCTTCGCCGTCTTGTCCTCGGATCCGGTCGGTTCCCATGCGCCCTCACCCTGCCTCCTCTGCTTCGAATGCCTCCTTGCGTCGTCTTCCGCATCGCTAGCGCCTGCTGCTGTTCCTGCTCTTCAAAATCGAGCAGGAGAACGCTCGCCCGTGCCCGTTGACTCCGTAGTCCCGCGCGTGGGCCATGATGGCACCGAGGCCCAGCAGCACTTTTCCCTTCGCCAGCTCCTGCGGCCCAGCTCCCGTGTCAAGCCTGCCAGCCTCCACGGACTGAAGGCCTCAAGGGCCCGATGTGTGCAGCTCCCCCAGCCCTCCAGATTCGGCCCATAGACGTTTCTTTTTGTTCTGTGAATTTATCTATTTTCCTGTGCATGCATAATTACAGAAAATGCCCTTGTTCCAATTTGTTAATAACTAAAATAACCATGCATCGGTTTAAACTTATCTATATATGTAAAATGCTTAGAATTTCATCTAGTTTAATAATATCCAACTTTCATCCATGTTAAAAATGCTTAAAATGATGTTTGCACATAATTTGCCATATTGCCATGTTAAAATGATTTAATTCATAACTAAATAACTGTAGCTCCATTTTTAATAAACTTTATAGGTAAATTGGGTAGAAAAGTGCCTAGTTTAACATGACGGCTTTACTTTGCATGTTTAACAACTCTAAAATATGGTTTAAGGTAGAACAATACCAAATTCATAATATGCATATGAGGATTTTCCAGAATTGTTGTTTGTTATATCTGGCCTCATTTAAACTTGTCTAGATAGGTAGTTTTCTTATGCTTCATCTCTGGCCATGTTTAACAACATTTAATATTGTTGGGTACCTAAACGGGAGAGAACTAAATAATTGATGTGGTGTTTCATCAATACGCAACTCGTTGCATTTGAGCCCCACTTAATTTGTAGTATTGTTTGTGCACTTTGCCATGCCATGCCTCATTAAACCGGACATGCATCATACTTCGTTGTGCATCATGCCATGATTATGTGAAGGTTGTTTACTATGTTTCTTGCTTCTTTCCGGGTTGCTTCTCTCGTTAGCTTCGGTTTCCTTCCGTAGTTGTGAGGATCCGTTCGACTACATCCGTTTGTCTTCTTCATGGACTCGTTCTTCTTCCTTGCGGGATCTCAGGCAAGATGACCATACCCTCAAAATCACTTCTAGCTTTTCTTGCTAGTTGTTCATTCTATCGCTATGTCACGCTACCTACCACTTGTTTTATCATGCCTTCCATATTGCCATTTCAAGCCTCTAACTCACCTTCCTAGCAAACCGTTGTTTGGCTATGTTACCACTTTTGCTCAGCCCCTCTTATAGCGTTGCTAGTTGCTCGTTGCAGGTGAAGTTGAAGTTTGTTCCATGTTGGAACATGGATATGTTGGGATATCACAATATATCTTATTTAATTAATACATCTATATACTTGGTAAAGGGTGGAAGGCTCGGCCTTATGCCTGGTGTTTTGTTCCACTCTTGCCACCCTAGTTTCCGTCATACCGGTGTTATGTTCCTTGATTTTGCGTTCCTTACGCGGTTGGGTGTTATGGGAACCCCTTGATAGTTCACTTTGAATAAAACTCCTCCAGCAAGGCCCAACCTTGGTTTTACATTTGCTTAACAACCTATTACCTTTCCCTTGGGAGTAATTAACCCGAGGGTCATCTTTATTTTAACCCCCCCAGGACAGTGCTTCTCTAAGTGTTGGTCTGAACCGAGCCGCCTGCGGGGCCACCTCGGGGAAACTCGAGGGTTGGTTTTACTCGTAGCTTTTCTCATCCGATGTTTCCCTAAGAACGAGATATGTGCGACTCCTATCGGGAATGTCGGCACATCGGGTGGCTACGCTGGTCTTGTTTTACCATTGTCGAAATGTCCTGTAACCGGGATTCCGAGCCTGATCGGGTCTTTCCGGGAGAAGGAATATCCTTCGTTGACTATGAGAGCTTGTGATGGGCTAAGTTGGGACACCCCTGCAGGGTAAAAACTTTCGAAAGATGTGCTCGCGGTTATGTGGAAGGTGGGAATTTGTTAACATCAGGTTGTAGAGAACTTGACACTTGACTTAATTAAAATGCATCAACCGCGTGTGTAGCCATGATGGTCTCTTTTCGGCGGAGTCTGGGAAGTGAACACGGTCTTGTGTTATTCTTGATCGTAAGTAGTTTCAGGATCACTTCTTGATCACTTCTAGCTTCTCGACCGTTGTGTTGCTTCTCTTCTTGCTCTTATTTGCATATGTTAGCCACCATATATGCTTAGTGCTTGCTGCAGCTCCACCTCACTACCTTATACTACCCATAAGCTTAAATAGTCTTGATCTCGCGGGTGTGAGATTGTTGAGTCCTCGTGGCTCACGGATACTTCCAAACAGTTGCAGGTGCCAATGATACCAGTGTAGGTGACGCAACCCAGCTCAAGTGGGAGCTCGATGAAGGTCTTGTTCATTGTTTTGTGTCTTTCCGGTTGATCAGTAGTGGATCCTAGTTGGGACGATCGGGGATCTAGCATTTGGGGTTGTCTTCTTTTATTTTGGTTCCATAGCCGGACCTTGATTATACTCTGGATAATGTATGTTTAACTTGTTATTTGTGTGAAGTGGCGATTACAAGCCAACTCTTTATCCCTTTCTTATTCAATACATGGGATTGTGTGAATATTACCCCACTTGCGACTAAACAACCATGTGGTTATGCCTTTAAGTCGTGCCTCGACACGTGGGACATATAGCCGCATTGTGGGTGTTACAAGTTGGTATCAGAGCCATCCCCGACTTAGGAGCCCTCTGCTTGATCGAATCGCTGATGTTGTCGAGTCTAGAACAAAATGTTTTCAATCTAGGATTATATATATCAAAGAGTAGGATTCTTTTACTCCTCAGTCCCTTCGTCGCTCTGGTGAGGCCTCCTGACTTAGAAGTTTTGACTTGCCTCTCCTCAAATTTCATGAATTTTTTTAGGATCACGCGGGTATCTTGGAATCGTTTTGATAGTATTGTGGTGAGAACATTGTTCTTGGTGCCTCCTGATATTTAGGGGTTTTGGCAGTGTCCCGGGGAGTTGAGCTCCGAGGTGCTGTCGTCACAATTTTATCATTGCAGTTCTGGAATACCTGAGTTCCCCGACATCGAAAATCTCTTTTATGCAGTTGTTGGTGAGATAACCTCGACTCCACCCAGTACTGGGGTGGGAGTTCGGGAGTATTGCCATAACTCGTATAACGGATGCTTTTTGAAGGTTGAGGTACACAATTTCTGAAGGTTTCTTGGTTATGTCTTGACGGATGGATACAGCTGAATGTAGGGATTGTTAGTTTGGGTGAGATATTATGCTTCCCCTGTATCCCCAACACTTGATTGCATAACCAGAAAGTTTTGGGAGTCTATAAGTGGAATTTCAAGTAGCTCCTAGAATAATCTTTCCAACAGACACATGATATGATATGGGATCTATCATATGTTTGTTTCTGGTTTATTTGGCAAGCCAAATCCTTGTTTTGTTTTTGTTGTGGTATTCGAGTTGCTTCAATGTCAAGTATTGATTCCATACCTTTCCTAAGTGGTGTTCTCATATTTCTATGTGAATACTAATCCTTCATGATAATTGAGATTGTCATGTCAATCCTTTTCAACCGGTGTGTTTCTCTTCAAGTGGATCCGACCATTTTCAACATCCGCAAGATCAACTCTAAGTTTTCTCAACGGTATCCTTTCCTTTTGCCCAAGTTGCCTTTGTTTTTCCCGCCCTCCCACCTTTTTTCTTCAAGGACTTAGATATCTTAATCAAGTATTCATTTTATTGATGTGAAGTCTCTCCATTCTTTTCCGCCAATGTTTCTTATCTGGTGATTCTCAAGAAGATAATAACGGAGCTTCAAGTCCATAATTCTTCATTCTTTTTCTTCTCTGGTGGATTCAATTCAAGCTTTCGGTGTTGATCATATCCTTTCCTTGTTTCAAATGTCTTCTCATGCCGGTGCACCTCTTAATCATCCACTTCTTGCTATTCATTGTTCTAGAGTACTGAAGATATCTCAGGAGATTCGTGTTTTCATTCCTAATCCATTCAAGATATCTTGAGGTTGTTATCTCATTCAAGCCATTTAATTCAACCGGTGCAATCTCTCTTCAAATCATTTCAACGGTGTTTCTCTTTAGTGGGCCCTAACCCACATATCTTTTCCCAGGATCTTACCTGACTCTTCTATTTTCTTGGAGCTACTCTCAAATTATTTTCATAATTTGACGTAAGAATGAATTGTCATCAGTCAAATGTCTTTCTGCAAGATCTTTCAAAATTCTTTTCATCGTTGGTTCAACCTTTCTAATTTTAATTCCGGAGTATCTCAACAATTCATGGTGTTGTTTCTCGTCGTCATTCTCAGATTACCGAAGAAGAGTTTTTCCTCCAAATCTTATCCGTTCTCTCGAAGATTCATGGTGCTAGCTTTATGCCATCATCTCATAATTGTTTTTGATTGTGAGAATTCTTTTCATCCATCCGGAGCATTTTAGGAGTCTTTTAAGTTTGATTCTCCGGAGCCCATCTTCTCAGAATTATTCATTCTAGGTTTCAGCTCTCATTCTCGAATTCTCCCGGAGCATCGTTCAAGTACCCTCTAGTCAGCTCGTGATCTATTCGGTCTTATGTATTTATATTCCCTCGAGTATCCTCGTTCTTTTTATAATTCTTTCTAGCGTTTCTTTATATTTTCTTCGTTCATTTTCAATTCTTACGGTGGTTCGTTCAAGAGTTCTCTCCCTTGGTTATCATATCAATTCATTCGTTTTTTCCAATCCTACCGGTGGTTCGTTGAAGACCTTCCCAAGTTTGTGCTATATCTCTCTTTAATCATTTTCTACGAGAATAAGTAGTATGCCAAATACGTTGCTTGTCATCAATATAAATTGGTGAAGGATACGCATAACATAATTCTTATTTTTGTTTCATCCAAGTGATTAATTCCTTATTCCGGAGGTTCATCAAAATTCTTGATTTCAGTAGTTCATTTTTCTTTCCGGAGTTCCAAGCTCTCTCAATTATATCATCACGAAGATCCATCTAAATCATTACAAGGCTTCACCTTGTATTTTCAACTTCTCTTTCTTTTTATCATCATTTTGTTACCGGAGTTCTTCATGGAGGCTCTACATTGTGGTTCGTCAAGGATTCCTTTCATTCTTCAATTGTCCTCAAGATTTCTCTCGAAGTTATGATGTAATCCCCTGAGACCGACGCTCCGGAAGACTTCCTTATTTTCGTGACCTCGGTGTGTTTTGTTTGTGCTTGCTCTTTTATTTTTTTGCATTGCATCATGTCATCTTTTGCATTGCATCATGTCATCATGCCGTCTTTTTCTCAAACTAACTAAAACTCACTTAAATAAAATGCATAGATATTTGATCTATTTAAATTGAGGGAACTCACATGGTGATTTCTCTATATAACATATCCTCTCAATATATTAGGGAGCTATCGTAAATATTCTAACACACTTGAAAAATATCCCAATGCCTTTGCTATCTTAATTCTTGGTCTCCAACCTTTGCCCTAAATTCTATCTTCACTTTTCGGAGTTCCACCAAAAACCTCAACATTTTCGGACCCCCCTATCACCTACTTCCTATGCAAAACCATTTGAATTAAATTCAAATGAGTTCGATTCAAACTTCACCCACGTGTTCGTTCCCATTTTTCTTGGATCAGGCTCATTTTTGCGAGTCTGAGAAAATTTACTTCCTGCCCAAACTCCACTGTTATCCCTCTCGGCATTTCTTCCAAGTTTGGGTTTTCTTTGAAATAGTTAAAAGAAAGAGAGTTTGAAGCAGAGGACAGTCCAGCCCAGCTGGGCCTATCATTGGCCAAACCTCCCCTTAGTCCCGCTGGCCTCTTGAGCCTGACTCCCAGGCTGGCCCAACATCTCCTAGCCGGGCCTGCCCGTTTTCCCACCTAACCCTAGGCCCGACCACTCCCTTTTGATCTCTCCCTTTGCCCGCCGCCACCACGCTCGATCCCCTCGCGCTTATCTCTTCCCCTCGCTCCTGCACGCATCGCCAGGGAGAGGCGTTCCCCAGCACGCGCGAGCCCCACGCCCCTGCCTCCTTCTCCCACCAATGCCGCCGTCCTTCTCCTCCATCGCTAGCTGTCCGCTCCATCCCGCCGTTCGCCGGAGCCCTACCTCTGCCTCTGCTCCGGCCTCCTATGACAGCCGCACCGGCACCCCAAGCTCTCCTCTCCGCTAGCAGCCTCCTCCCCTCACGTCCTCGCAGCTCCGCCGCCCCTCTACTCCTACTTCCTCTTTAGGGCCGCTTCGTCAGTAAGCTCGCCAGGACCTCTCCACCTGTGCGCCAGCAGGAGCCGCCGCCCGACCTCCTCCAACGCCGCCGCCGGTGTGACCATGCACGCCCGTTCCTGCCGCCTCAAGCTCTGTGCTCCTTCCCTGTTGCTCCTCCTCATGCCTCGTTCTGGCGTCATCTGTGTTGTCCAAAGACCACAGGTGCCAACCTCCGCCTTCTCCCTGGTCAACTTGATGCCAGGGCCGACCCCAAGGTCTCCTCTGCCATCATCATCAGCCGCAGCTGCAGGTCCGGCAGAACCGTGCCTGCCATGGCCCTCCTCGCGCCGCCTTGCTGCAGTGCACCAGCTCGGACCCCCACCTTTGATCCGAGGCCTTTGTGCCACTTCTTTTGAGTTCATGCCAAGTCTTGCGAGACCAGGGCCTCTTTGCGCATGACCGCCACTGCGTTTCGTTTCATCTTTGTCAAGTACCCATGGACGCCAAGTACAACGATGTCAATGCCCCTCAAGTTCGGCTACACGGAAACGCCAAGTACCCCTACGCGCGAAGACGCCAAGACCGTTTCGGGATTCATCAAGTACCGCTACCGATGACTTGAACCCCTATGGAAACGTGTTCCACTACCGTCGCCGAGATTGCAAGAACCTCTACCGATGACCTCGGAGCGCGAACGACGTCCGTCGTCGAAGACCCGTGTAACGCATGCGTCACGTACCTCTACGGAAGACGTGAACGCCTACAGACGTGTACGACTACCGTTGCCCAAAGAACCGTGGTTCACAAGCGTCGTGAATGACTACCGTTGAACATGGATTCGTCAAGTTCCTCGATGACCATGTACCACTACCGCTTCGCGAAGAAAGATGACTCCTTGCTCACTGAGATGTGTACCACTACTTGCACTAACGTCGCGAGAACGTCTACTTCCACTACTTCCTGTACGCCGACTTGATCCATTCCGAAAATGCATGCTTCAAAGGTATAACCACCGAGACGACGCCCATGAATGAATGTTGTGTGTTGTATGAAATGCTCGCATCTGCACCGTGCCCGACGTGTTTCTTGCATGTTCCCCGTTGCGTTACCGTCATCTCGTGGGACACCCGGTTACCGGGATCACCCCACCATCTTTTGACACGCTTCTGTCACTTTTCCTTTGGCACCGGTATCACCATGAGCTACCGGAATCGGTATGTTGCCGTGGCATCATTTTCGGATTCGTCGCCATGGCTCCCTTTCTTTCCACCACAGTGACAAATGCTTCATAATGCTCTTATCAACATTTTCACTAAAATTGCATAAACTTTCATATGTCATCCGCATCATGATAACAACTTCAAGAATGTTTAAATTGTTGCTTGCTTCAATTTCTAAATGCATATGAGGATTTACCGGAATTGTTGTTTGATGTTTCCAGCCTCATTTAAAATGCCTAGTCGTGTATTTTACTCATGTTTCACCTCTTGCCCTGTTAACTAACATTTAATTTTGTTGAGTACCTAATCGGGAGTGAAACTAAATAATGGAATGTGTTGTTTTGTCAATATGCATCCCGATGCATATTGAGCTCCGCTTAACTTGTATTGTTGTTTGTGCACTTTGCCATGCCATGCCTCATTAAACCGGACATGCACCATACTTGTTTGCGCATCGTGCCATGCTTATGTGATGATTGTTTACTATGTTGCTTGCTTCTTTTCGGGTCGCTTCTCGCGTTAGCTTCGGTTTCGTTCCGGAGTTGTGAGGATTCGTTCGACTACGTCCGTTTGTCTTCTTCATGGTCTCGCTCTTGTTCCTTGCGGGATCTCAGACAAGATGACCATACCCTCGAAATCACTTCTATCTTTGCTTGCTAGTTGTTCGCTCTATTGCTATGCCGCGATACCTACCACTTGCTATATCATGCCTCCCATATTGCCATGTCAAGCCTCTAATCCACCTTTCCTAGCAAACCGTTGTTTGGCTATGTTACCGCTTTTGCTCAGCCCCTCTTATAGCGTTTCTAGTTGCAGGTGAAGCTGAAGATTGTTCCATGTTGGAACATGGATATGTTGGGATATCACAATATCTCTTATTTTTATTAATGCATCTATATACTTGGTAAAGGGTGGAAGGCTCGGCCTTATGCCTGGTGTTTTCTTCCACTCTTGCCGCCCTAGTTTCTGTCATACCGGTGTTATGTTCCTTGATTTTGCGCTCCTTATGCGGTTGGGTGTTATGGGAACCCCTTGACAGTTCGCTTTGAATAAAACTCCTCCAGCAAGGCCCAACCTTGGTTTTACATTTTCCTCACCTAAGCCTTCTTCCCTTGGGTTTTCGGAGCCCGAGGGTCATCTTTATTTTAACCCCCCTGGGCCAGTGATCGTCTGAGTGTTGGTCCAAACTAGAGCCCCTTGCAGCGCCACCTCGGGGAAACTTGAGGGTTGGTTTTAGTTGTATGGAATGCTCATCTGGTGTGCCCTGAGAACGAGATATGTGCAGCTCCTATCGGGATTTGTCGGCACATTCGGGCGGCTTTGCTGGTCTTGTTTTACCATTGTCGAAATGTCTTGTAACCGGGATTCCGAGGCTGGTCGGGTCTTCCTGGGAGAAGGAATATCCTTCGTTGACCGTGAGAGCTTGTGATAGGCTAAGTTGGGACACCCCTGCAGGGTTTTGAACTTTCGAAAGCCGTGCCCGCGGTTATGGGCAGATGGGAATTTGTTAATATCCGGTTGTAGAGAACTTGACACTTAACTTAATTAATATGAATCAACCGCGCGTGTTGCCGTGATGGTATCTCTTCGGCAGAGTCCAGGAAGAGAACACGGTCTCGTGTTATGTTTGAACGTAAGTAGCTTCAGGATCACTTCTTGATCACTATTAGCTTCTCGACCGTGCTTTGCTTCTCTTCTCGCTCTCTTTTGCGTAAGTTAGCCACCATATATGCTAGTGCCTGCTACAGCTCCACATCACTACCTTTTCCTACCGTTAAGCCTAAATAGTCTTGATCGCGAGGGTGTGAGATTACTGAGTCCCTGTGACTCACAGTTACTTCCAAACAGATGCAGGTGCCGATGATGCCAGTGCTGAGGACGCTACCGAACTCAAGTGGGAGTTCGACAAGGATTCGGGCCGATACTATGTCTCTTTTCTGGATGATCAGTAGTGGAGCCCAGTTGGAACGATCAGGGATCGAGCATTTGGGGTTGTCTTCTTTTATTTTGGTTCCGTAGTCGGACCTTGATTGTATTCTGGTTGATGTATGGATTATTTATGTATTGTGTGAAGTGGCGAATGTAAGCCATCTCTTTATCCCTTTCTTATTCAGTACATGGGATGTGTAAAGATTACCCCTCTTGCGACATGCCTACCATGCAGTTATGCCTCTAAGTCGTGCTCCGACACGTGGTAGATATAGCCGCATCGTGGGTGTTACAAGTTGGTAATTAGAGCCATCCCCAACTTAGGAGCCCCCTGCTTGATCGAATCGCTGACGTCGTTGAGTCTAGAACAAAATGTTTTGAGTCTTAGGATTATATATATTGGAGAGTAGGATTCTTTTTACTCCTCAGTCCTTTCGTCGCTCTGGTGAGGCCTCCTGACGTAGAAGTTTTGACTTTTCTCTCCTCAAATTTCACGAATTTGTTTTAGGATCACGCAGGTATCTTGGAATCGTTCCGATGGTTTTGGGCCGAGAACATTGTTCTTGGTGCCTCGTGACATTTAGGGGTTGTGGCAGTGTCCCGGGGAGTTGAGCTCCGAGGTGTTGTCGTCACAATTTTATCGTTGCAGTTCTGGAATACCTGAGTTCGCCGACATCGAAAATCTCTTTTATGCAGTTGTTGGTGAGATAACCTCGACACCACCTAGTACTGGGGCGGGAGTTCGGGAGTATTTCCATAACTCATATAACGGATGCTTTTGGAAGGTTGAGGTAAATGATTTCCGAAGGTTTCTTGGTTATGTGTTGAAGGATGGATACAGCTGGATGTAGGATTTCTTAGTTTTGGGTGAGATATTATGCTTCCCCTGTATCCCCAACACCTGATTGCATAACCAGAAAGTTTCGGGAGTTTATAAGTGGGAATTCAAGTAGCACGTAGGATATCTTTCCAACAGACACATGATACGATATGGGATCTATCATATGTTTGTTTCCAGCTTATTTTGCAAGCCAATCCTTTATTTTGTTTTAGTTTGTGGTATTCGAGTTGCTTCAATGTCTAAGTGTTGATTCCATACCTTACCTTAGTGGTGTTCTCATATTTCTACGGGAATACTAATCCTTCATGATCATCGAGGTTGTCATGCCAATTCTTTCCAACCGGTGTGATTCTCTTCATGATGATCCTATCATTTTCCCATTCGCAAGATCAATTCTAAGTCTTCTCAACGGTGTTTGTTTCATTCGTGCCAAGTTGTCTTTGTTTTTCCCGCCCACCCACCCTTTTTCTTCAAGGATTCAGATTTCTTAATCAAGTATCCTTTTATTGATGGAAAGCCTCTCCATTCTTTTCTGTCAATGTTCTTATCCGGTGATTCTCAGGAAGATACTAACGGAGCTTCAAGTGTATTATTCTTCATTATTTTCTTCTCAATTGGATTCAAGTCAAGCTTTGTTGATCATATCCTTTTTCCTCGTTTCAAATATTTTTCCATACCGGTGCACTTCATAATTTTTCACTTCTTGTTATTCATTTGTTCCGGAGTGCTTAAGATTATCTCAGAAGATTCAAGTTTCTATTCTCAATCCTTTCTAGCTATTTCGAGGTTGTTATCTCTTTCAAGCCATTTAATTCAACCGGAGCAATCTCCTTTTCAAGTAATCGTTCAACGGTGTATCTTTTGAGTGGGCCCTAACCCACAGGTCTTTTCCCAGGATCTTACCCGACTCTTCTAATTCTTTCCAGAGTTATTCTCAAATTCATTGCAAAGTTGACGTAAGAATGAATTATCATCAGTCATATGTATTTCTTTCTCCAAGATCTTTCAAATTATTTTCATCGTTGGTTCAACCTTTATATTCTTCATTCCGGAGTGTCTCAACAATTCATGGTGGTGCTTCTCATCGTCATTCTCAATATTTGAAGACCGAAGAATAGTTCCTCTTAAATCCTTACCCGTTTTTCCAAAGATGTGTAGTTCAAGATTGATGCCATATTCTCTTAATAGTTTTCAATTGTGAGAATTCTTTTCACCCATCCGAAGAAATTCAAGAGTATTTTTCAGTTTGATTCTTCAGAGCCCGTCATCTCAGAATTATGTAATTCCAGCTTTTAGCTGTCGTTCATAAATCCTACCGGTGCATCATCAAAATATTCTCTAATCAAGCATCTTCGTTCATTTGCTAATTCTTCCTGGTGAATTGTGCCTCTGCTACTTTAATTTTCAATTCTTACGATGGTTCATTCAAAATTTCTCTTCCTTCATTATCGTATCAATTCATTCGTTGTTTCAATCCTACCGGTGGTTCGTTGAAGACCTTCTCAAGATTACGCTATATCTCTCCTTAATCCTTTCTACGAGAATAAGTAGTATGCCAAATCCGTTGCTGGTCATCAATTTAAATTGGTGAAGGATAAGCATAATGTAATTCTTATTCTAGTTTCATCCAAGTGATTAATTCCTTATTCTGGAGGTTTATCAAAATTCTTGATTTCAATTGTTCATCTTTCTTTCCCGGAGTTCCAAGATCTCTCAATTATATCATCGCCAAGCTCCATCTAATCATTGCAAGGCTTCAATCTTATTCTTTTCATCCTTCACTTCTTTTTGATCATTCTTTTATTACCGGAGTTTTTCACGGAGGCTCTACATGGTGGTTTGTCAAGGATTCTTTTCATTCTTCAATTGTTCTTCAAGATATCTCTCGAAGTTATGATCCTCCAAGTTATACTCAAAATTAAATAGGGTGCTCAACACATGTTTGGTTTTGAGGAGTTCAAGCATTCTTCTTCTTGCATTCCAAAGTGCAATTCTTTCATATCTCATCTTTTGAGGTGGTGTTATGTGATTCTTGAAAATTTCCTTTCGTGTTTCATGAGTTGCAAGTTGTCAAGAATGATATAGTTAAACCCATCAATTTCTTCGAGCATGAGCTCTTCTCAATCCATCAATCTCTTCATTGGAGTTATCTTGAGTTATATTTCACCTAAAGCCTATCTTAAGGATGGTTGTGATTGTGGTGCTTATCAATGATTCAATCTTCTCCTTCCTATCTCAGTGAAGAGATTTTCATCTCTTCGTTGCACTCAAGCAAGCAATTGATTCCGTTAGTGGCAGAATTTCACCTCAGTTTTGAGATGTTTTCCATAAGCCCACTACAAGCTTATTCGTTTTGTTGTTGATTTTTCCAACAACTCTGTTCAATCCTTCTTTGCAAGGATGCTTTCCAAACTCATTGGTGGTACAAGTTGGCATTTTCTTCTCCATTACGTTATTCCAATGATCTATCTTCTATTCTTTCTTCCGGAGGCTTTGTGATGTTGCTCTCTTCACTCATCATCTCGAATTGTAAGGAACGTGTTCTTTTCGTGCATATCCATTTAACCGGAGTGTTGTGCCCTCTTTTCAAGTTCTTTCCATCCTGTCAACTCATTCCTCCGTTCTCAACCGGAGTGTTGTCTGAAATCTTTCTTACCCCTTGTGCCATTATTTTAATTGTTCCAGAGGCAGTGTGTTGTTGTTTTCATCAAGTATCCTCTCATCTTGTCAAATCCATGTTCAATTCCTTACATTAACAGTCGGAGTGCTGCCCAAATTATATAAATTGTATTCCTTCTGTATATTGTTTTAACCGGAGTGGTTTCCATATCTATCTGTCACTCAACTTCTTGGTTCTCGTCGTGTCCCATGTTTCTCTTTTCTAACGGAGTGTTTTCAACCTTGTTCATCTTCGTTGTATTCTTTTCTCGAAATTGTTTAACCTCTCAAGGTTCATGGTGTCACTCGTTTGTCAAAAAAGCAACTTTGTTTTACCTCTTCCTCTTCCGTTTTTCCTCCGGTGTCATTCTAGATCTCGGGACGAGATCCTCTTGTAGTGGCGGAGTGTTGTAATGCCCCGAGACCGACGCTTCCGGAAGACTTCCTTATTTTCATGACCTCGATGTGTTTCGTTTGTCCTTGCTCTTTTATTTTTTGCATCGCATCATGTCATCTTTTGCATTGCATCATTTCATCATGCCATCTTTTTCTCAAACTAACTAAAACTCACTTAAATAAAATGCATAGTTCTTTGATCTCTTTAAATTGAGGGAACTCACATGGTGATTTCTCTATATAACATATCCTCTCAATATATTAGGGAGCTATAGTAAATATTCTAACACACTTGCAAAATGTCCCAAAGGCTTTGTTATCTTAATTCTAGGTCTCCAACTTTTGCCTTAAATTCTTTCTTCACTTTTTGGAGTTCCACCAAAAACCTCAACATTTTCGGACCCCCTATCACCTACTTCCTATGCAAAACCATTTGAATTAAATTTAAATGAGTTCGATTCAAACTTCACCCACGTGTTCGTTTCCATTTTTCTTGGATCGGGCTCATTTTTGCGAGTCTACGAAAATTTACTTCCTGCCCAAACTCCACTGCTATCCCTCTCGGCATTTCTTCCAAGTTTGGGTTTTCTTTGAAATAGTTAAAAGAAAGAGAGTTTGAGGCAGAGGAGAGTCAAGCCCAGCTGGGCCTCTCATCGGCCCAACCTCCCCTTAGCCCCGCTGGCCTCTTGAGCCTGACTCCCAGGCCGGCCCAACATCTCCTAGCCAGGCCTGCCCGTTTTCCCACCTAACCCTAGGTCCGACCACTCCCTCTCAATCTCTCCCTCTACCGCCGCCACCACGCTTGATCCCCTCGCGCTTCTCTCTTCCCCTCGCTCCCGCACGCATCGCTAGGGAGAGGTGTTCCCCAACACGCGTGAGCCCCACGCCCCCGCCTCCTTCTCCCACCAGCGCAGCCGTCCTTCTCCTCCACCGCCAGCCATCCGCTCTATCCCGCCGTTCGCCGGAGCCCTTCCTCCGCCTCTGCTCCGGCCTCCTACGACAGTCGCGCCGGCGCCCCGAGCTCTCCTCTCCGCCAGCAGCCTCCTCCCCTCGCGTCCCCGCTGCTCCGCCGCCCCTCTACTCCTGCTTCCTCTTCAGTGCTGCTTCATCAGCAAGCTCGCCAGGACCTCTCCGCCTGCGCGCCAGCAGGAGCCACCGCCTGACCTCCTCCAACGCCGCTGCCGGTGTGACCCTGCGCGCCCGTTCCCGCCGCCTCAAGCTCCGTGCTCCTTCCCCGTTGCTCCTCCTCATGCCTCGTTCTAGCGTCATCCGTGTTGTCCGACGACCACAGGCGCCAGCCTCCACCTTCTCCCTGGTCAACTTGATGCCAGGGCCGACCCCAAGGTCTCCTCTGCCATCGTCATCAGCCGCAGCTACAGGTCCGGCAGAACCGTGTCTGCCATGGCCCTCCTTGCGCCGCCTTGCTGCAGCGCAGCAGCTCGAACCCCCACCTTCGAACCGAGGCCTTTGTGCCACTTCTTTTGAGTTCATGCCAAGTCTTGCGAGACCGGGGCCTCTTTGCGCATGACCGCCGTTGTGTTTCGTTTCATCTTTGTCAAGTACCCATGGACGCCAAGTACAACGATGTCGATGCCCCTCAAGTTCGGCTACATGGAAACGGCAAGTAACCCTACGCGCGAAGACGCCAAGACCGTTTCGGTATTCATCAAGTACCGCTACTGATGACTTGAACCCCTAAGAAAACGTGTTCCACTATCATCGCCAAGATTGCGAGAACCTGTACTGACGACCTTGGAGCGCGAACGACGTCCGTCGTCGAAGACCCATGTAACACATTTGTCAAGTACCTCTACAGAAGACCTGAACGCCTAGGGACGTGTACGACTACTGTTGCCCGAAGAACTGTGGTTCACAAGCGTCGTGAATGACTACCGTTGAACGTGGATTAGTCAAGTTCCTCGATGACCATGTACCACTACCGCTTCGCGAACGAAAACGACTACTTCCTCACTGAGATATGTACCACTACTTCCACTACCATCGCGAGAATGTCTACTTCCACTACTTCCTCTACGCCGACTTGATCCGTTCCGAAAATGCACGCTTCAAAGGTATAACCACCGAGACGACGCCCGTGAACGAATGTTGTGTCTTGTATGAAATGCCCGTGTTTGCACCGTGCCCGACGTGTTTCTTGCATGTTCCCCATTGCCTTACCGTCGTCTCGTGGGAAATCCAGTTACCAGGATCACCCCACCATCTTTTGACATGCTTCCATCACTTTTCCTTTTGCACCGGTATCTCCATGAGCTACTAGAACCAATATGTTGCCGTGGCATCATTTTCGGATTCATCACCGTGGCTCCCTTTCTTTCCACCACGGTGACAAATGCTTCATAATGCTCTTATCAACATTTTCATTGAAATTGCATAAACTTGCATATGTCATCCGCATCATGATAACAACTTCAAGAATGTTTAAATTGATGCTTGCTTCAATTGCTAAATGCATATGGTGATTTACCGGAATTGTTGTTTGATGTTTCCATCCTCATCTAAAATGCCGAGCTGTGTGTTTTACTCATGTTTCACCTCTTGCCATGTTTACCAATATTTAATTTTGTTGACTACCTAATTAGGAGTGAAACTAAATAATGGAATGTGTTGTTTTGTCAATATGCATCCCGATGCATATTGAGCTCCACTTAACTTGTAGTGTTGTTTGTGCACTTTGACATGCCATGCCTCATTAAATCGGACATGCATCATACTTGTTTGCGCATCGTGCCATGCTTATGTGATGATTGTTTACTATGTTGCTTGCTTCTTTCCGGGTCTCTTCTCGCGTTAGCTTCGGTTTTGTTCTGGAGTTGTGAGGATTCGTTCGACTACGTCCGTTTGTCTTCTTCATGGTCTCATTCTTCTTCCTTGTGGGATCTCAGGCAAGATGACCATACCCTCGAAATCACTTCTACCTTTGCTTGATAGTTGTTCGCTCTATTGCTATGTCGTGATACCTACCACTTGCTATATCATGCCTGCCATATTGCCATGTCAAGCCTCTAACCCACCTTTCCTAGCAAACCATTGTTTGGCTATGTTACCGCTTTTGCTCAGCCCCTCTTATAGCGTTGCTAGTTGCAGGTGAAGCTGAAGATTGTTCCATGTTGGAACATGGATATGTTGGGATATCACAATATCACTTATTTTAATTAATGCATCTATATACTTGGTAAATGGTGGAAGGCTCGGCCTTATGCTTGGTGTTTTGTTCCACTCTTGCCGCCCTAGTTTCCGTCATACCGGTGTTATGTTCCTTAATTTTGCATTCCTTACGCGGTTGGGTGTTATGGGAACCCCTTGATAGTTCGCTTTGAATAAAACTCCTCTAGCAAGGCCCAACCTTGGTTTTACATTTGCCTCACCTAAGCCTTTTTCCCTTGGGGTTCCTAAGCCAGAGGGTCATCTTTATTTTAACCCCCCGGGCTAGTGCTCCTGTGAGTGTTGGTCCAAACAAAAGCCCCTTGGAGCGCCACCTCGGGGAAGCTTGAGGGTTGGTTTTAGTTGTATCGACTGCTCATCCGGTGTGCCCTGAGAACGGGATATGTGCAGCTCCTATCAGGATTTGTCAGCACATTCGGGCTGCTTTGCTGGCCTTGTTTTACCATTGTCGAAATGTCTTGTAACCGGGATTCCGAGGCTGATCGGGTCTTCCTGGGATATGGAATATCCTTCGTTGACCATGAGAGCTTGTGATGGTCTAAGTTGGGACATGCCTGCAGGGTTTTGAACTTTCGAAAGCCGTGCCCACGTTTATGGGCAGATGGGAATCTGTTAATAGCCGGTTGTAGAGAACTTGACACTTAACTTAATTAAAATGAATCAACCGCGTGTGTAGCCGTGATGGTCTCTTTTCGGCGGAGTCCAGGAAGAGAACACGGTCTCTTGTTATGTTTGAATGTAAGTTGCTTCAGGATCACTTCTTGATCACTATTAGCTTCTCGACCGTGCTTTGCTTCTCTTCTCGCTCTCTTTTGTGTAAGTTAGCTACCATATATGCTAGTGCCTGCTGCAGCTCCACCTCACTACCTTTTACTACCCTTAAGCTCAAATAGTCTTGATCGCGAGGGTGTGAGATTGCTGAGTCCCCGTGACTCACAGTTACTTCCAAACAGATCCAGGTGCCGATGATGCCAGTGCAGGGGATGCTACTGAACTCAAGTGGGAGTTCGACGAGGATTTGGGCCGTTACTATGTCTCTTTTCCGGATGATCAGTAGTGGAGCCCAGTTGGGATGATCGGGGATCTAGCATTTGGGGTTGTCTTCTTTTATTTTGGTTCCGTAGTCGGACCTTGATTATATTCTGGTTGATGTATGGATTATTTATGTATTGTGTGAAGTGGCGAATGTAAGCCGTCTCTTTATCCCTTTCTTATTCAGTACATGGGATGTGTAAAGATTACCCCTCTTGCGACATGCCTACCATGAGGTTATGCCTCTAAATTGTGCTCTGACACGTGGGAGATATAGCCGCATCGTGGGTGTCACATATGATCCGCCAAGCTTTACTCTAAAATGAACATGGTGCTCAACACACGTTTGTTTTGAGGAGATCAAGTATTCCTCTTCTTGCATTATGAAGTGCGATTTTTTCTACCTTATCTTTTGAGGTGGTGCTATATCTTTTCTTAACAATTTCTATTCTTGTTTCGCGATTCACGTGTTGTCAAGAATGAGGTATTTTAAATCCACCATTCTCTTCATTGGAGTTATCTTGGGCTATATGTCACCTAAAGCCTTCCCTAAGGAATGTTGCTATTGTGGTGCTTATCAATAATCCAAGTTCCTCCTATTCTCGCAATGAAAGAAGTTTTCATCTCTTCGTTGCTCTCAAGCAAGCAATTGATTCCGTTAGTGGCAGAATTTCACCTCAGTTTTGAGATGTTTTCCATAAGCCCACTACAAGTTTATTCTCTTCATTGTTCATTTCCCAACAACTTCGTCCAATCCTCTATGGAAGGATGCTTTCAAATTCATTCGAGGTAGAAGATGTTGTTTTCTTCTTCGTTACGTTCATCGTTCTATCTTTTGTTCCGGAGGCATTGTGATGTTGCACGCTTTGACCCATCATCCCATTTTTTCTCAATGATCATGTTCTTTCTTTTGCTTATCCATTCAACCGGAGTGTCGTGTCCTCCATTCAAGTTCTTTCATCTTATCAAGTCTTGCATCTCTTTTCAACCGGAGTGCTGCCCAAATTCTTTTATTCTTATTCCTTGTCCAACTAATTTTAATCGGAGTGGCTTCAAACTTTATCTTGTCTCCTAAGTTCTTCGTTCTCATCATGTTCCTTATTCCTCTTTTCTAACGGAGTTTTTGTAAGCTCGTTCATCCCCATTGTATTCTTTCTTTCAAGTTGTTCAACCCTTCAAGGTTTGTTGGTTTCACTCGTTTGTCAAAGAAGCAACTTAGTTTTACCACTTCCTCTTCCATTTTCTCTACGGTGTCATCCTAAATCTCAGGACGTGATCCTCTTGTAGTGGTGGAGTGTTGTGAAGCCCCGAGACCGATGCGTCAGGTGTCTTCCAGTTATTCGCTGTTGTTGCCTTGTCATTCGCTTGTGTGTTGCATCTTGCCATGTCATCATGTGCATTGCATCTGCATGTTCTCAAAACTTGCATCCATTCGTGTCTCCCAGTTCTCTCAGTTGTCCGTTCCGAGCCCCTTTCACACTCGCACGCGCCCGAGGCACCTCCGAATTATTTTATAAGTGGCTAGAAAATGTTCTCGGATTGGGATGAAAGTTGGCGTGCGGTGTTGTTATGTTGTAGGTAGGCCGGCTACCAAGTTTCAATGCATTCGGAGTCCGTTTGATGCCCCAACGGATAACTATAGCGGCAATATAGTCGATCAAATCGTCAGACATTTTCGGTCTCTGAAAATTGTTGCCGGGTTTTCCTTCTCTTTCCTCCCTAGACCATCTACACAATCCGCTTCCAACCGCCAGGCCTCGAAACCCCTCTTTGTGCAGTGCATAGACCCCTCTCGTGCGTCCGAAACTCCCCCGAATCCAACCCGGACATCCCCAAACATCTATAAAGTATCATCATTTTCTCGTTGGAGTCTCCTAACCTAATTATCTCGGACCGTCCGATTACGATCGGAGGGACCTAACCGCCCTAAAATGATCTGTTTTGCTATATATAGACCTCCTTGTCTATTTATAGACCAAACCCTAAATTCTAGGAAGTTTGTCCCTGCTAGCCGCCGCCACCTACAGCCTTCCCCTTGCTATCCGTTCCCAACCAACCACGCCACGCCCCCGATCCAAAATTCCTCTCAGCCTCCACCCCGTAGCTCCGACCACCTCCCGCTATTTGCACCGCCGCCCAACCACTCCCTCCAACCATGCGTCGTCCCCATGCCTGCTCTTGGTCGCCTCAACCCCGTCGTCCTTCGGCCCTGCAACCGCTAGCACCTGAGACCCTGTCCACCCGAGCACCGGCTCGATCCACCGCTACAGCACGCCCGTCGACCACCGCTATGACCAGGCCAGAGCTCCATCTCCCTTCTCTTCCTCCTTCCCCGGGTTTTCCTCTCTCTCTCTCTCTCTCGCTCTCACATCGCTCCCTCTATCTTGGTTCGTCAACAGGAGGAGCCCCGCCGCCTGCGACCTCCTCTGTGCCCCATCGACCACGCCAGCGCATGCCTCGTCGCCGTTTTACCCAGCCGCCGTCAAGTTCGCGTCTGGCCCCGATCTCCTTTGCTTCGTCGTCTTGGCCTCGGATCCGGCCGGTTCCCGTGCGCCCTCGCCCTGCCTCCTCTGCTTCGAACGCCTCCTTGCGCCGTCTTTCGCATCGCTAGTGCCTACTGCTGTTCCTGTTCTTCAGAATCAAGCAGGAGAACGCTCGCCCATGCCCGTTGACTCCGTAGTCCCGCGCGTGGGCCATGATGGCACCGAGGCCCAGCAGCGCTTTTCCCTTTGTCAGCTCCTGCGGCCCAACTCCCGCGCCAAGCCTGCCAGCCTCCACGGGCCGAAGGCCTCAAGGGCCCGATGTGAGCAGCTCCCCCAGCCCTCCAGATTTGGCACATAGACGTTTCTTTTTTTCTGCGAATTTATCTATTTTCCTGTGCATGCATAATTACAGAAAATGCCCTTGTTCCAATTTGTTAATAACTAAAATAAGAATGCATTGGTTTAAAGTGATCTATATATTTAAAATGCTTAGAATTTCATCTAGTTTAATAATATCCAACTTTCAACCATGTTAAAAATGTTTAAAATGATGTTTGCATATAATTTTCCATATTGCCGTGTTAAAATGATTTAATTCATAACTAAATAACTCCATTTTTAATAAACTTCATAGGTAAATGGGTAGAAAAAATGCCTAGTTTAACATGGTGGCTTTACTTTGCATGTTTAACAACACTAAAATATGGTTTAGGGCACAACAATACCAAATTCATAATATGCATATGAGGATTTTCCGGAATTGTTGTTTGTTATATCCGGCCTCATTTAAACTTGTCTAGATAGGTAGTTTTCTTATGCTTCATCTCTGGCCATGTTTAATAACATTTAATATTGTTGGGTACCTAAACGGGAGAGAACTAAATAATTGATGTGGTGTTTCATCAATACGCAACTCGTTGCATTTGAGACCCACTTAATTTGTAGTATTGTTTGTGCACTTTGCCATGCCATGCCTCATTAAACCGGACATGCATCATACTTGGTTGTGCATCATGCCATGATTATGTGATGGTTGATTACTATGTTGCTTGCTTCTTTCCGGGTTGCTTCTCTCGTTAGCTTCGGTTTCGTTCCACAGTTGTGTGGATCCGTTCGACTACTTCCGTTTATCTTCTTCATGGACTCGTTCTTCTTCCTTGTGGGATCTCAGGCAAGATGACCATACCCTCGAAATCACTTCTATCTTTTCTTGCTAGTTGTTTGTTCTATCGCTGTGTCACACTACCTACCACTTATTTTATCATGCCTCCCATATTGCCATTTCAAGCCTCTAACCCACCTTCCTAGCAAACCATTGTTTTGCTATGTAACCGCTTTTGCTCAGCCCCTCTTATAGCGTTGCTAGTTGCAGGTGAAGTTGATGTTTGTTCCATGTTGGAACATGGATATGTTGGGATATCACAATATCTCTTATTTAATTAATGCATCTATATACTTGGTAAAGGGTGGAAGGCTGGGCCTTATGCCTGGTGTTTTGTTCCACTCTTGCTGCCCTAGTTTCTGTCATACCGGTGTTATGTTCCTTGATTTTGTGTTCCTTACACGGTTGGGTGTTATCGGAACCCATTGACAGTTTGCTTTGAATAAAACTCCTCCAGCAAGGCCCAACCTTGGTTTTACTTTTCCTAACAACCTATTACCTTTCCCTTGGGAGTAATTAACCCGAGGGTCATCTTTATTTTAACCCCCGTGGGCCAGTGCTTCTCTAAGTGTTGGTCCGAACCGAGCCGCCTGCGGGGCCGCCTCGGGGAAACTCAAGGGCTGGTTTTACTCGTAGCTTGTCTCATCCGGTGTTGCCCTGAGAACGAGATACATGCGACTCCTATCGAGAATGTCAGTGCATCGGGTGGCTCTGCTGGTCTTGTTTTACCATTGTTGAAATGTCTTGTAACCAGGATTCCGAGCCTGATCGGGTCTTCCCGGGAGAAGGAATATCCTTCGTTGACCGTGAGAGCTTGTGATGGGCTAAGTTGGGACTTCCCTGCAGGGTATTGTCAGGACCCCGACTCAATGCCACATCGATCTAGCATGTAACACCTCATATCACTTTGCGGCCTCACGCACGGTATTCCCACGGGTGTCGCCTTACCTTTGCCCGGGACCGTTTGCGCCTTTTGGCACACGTATATGATAGTGTCGCTAGCATCCATATGATAAGGAGCCCGGGCTGACATGGCTAGTCGTAAACCCAAAGTGGCACAGACTTACAGGGACAGGCATCCATGACCCAGCATCGAACGTGTCGGTCATCAGCGAGTGATTCCAGGCTGTAGCACTGGGCTAGCAGGACTCCGGTGAACCGGGCTGTAGCGGGCTAACAGGACTCCGGTATTCATCGCGTGACATTTCCCTGAAGGGACAGACACAGGAACGAAGAAGGACACATGCCGGCCAGCCTAAGTGTTCCGGAGCAGTAGCAAGCTACCATGGCTCAGTGAAACACTAGGAGACATTTCCCCGTAAGAGAGGCTACTAAAGATAAACAACTAGATGGTCAGATCCCACACATACCAAGCATTTCAATAACATACACACAATATGCTCGATATGTGCAAATACAACATGGCATCACAACATGACTCTACGACTCAAGTATTTATTCAATAGGCTCCGAGGAGCGAGATATTACAAACATGGGTCTCATGACCCAACACTCAGAGCATACAAGTCAAAGCACAAGCGGAAGCTATCATGTCTGGGTACAGACATCTATAAATGAAAAAGGCTGAGAAGCCTGACTATCTACTAGATCCTGCCGAGGGCACAAGATCATAGCTGAGGTAACAAGCTAAACGTCGAAGTCCACGCGGAACTACTAGTGAGACTGAAGTCTCTCTGCAAAACATAAAATAGGCAAACGTGAGTACAAATGTACCCAGCAAGACTTACATCAGATCTATCTACATATGCATCATTATCAACAAAGGGGATGGTGGAGTTTGACTGCAGCAAGCCAGCTTTGACTCGGTGGCTATCCTGAACTACGACTGCAAGTAACTCTTTTGAGGTGGCGCACACGAGTCCACATATTCACCATATCAATACACCACTATGGATCCGCTCCCGTCTCCCTACGAGAACGCCATCCATAGCACTCACGCTTATCTTGCGTATTTTAGGGTATTCACTTTCACTTGTCTATGAACTATGCAAGGGGTCCACGTTTCCATATCTGAGGAATCCGGCTATTCGAATAGATAATGATAACCCTGCAGGGGTGTACTTCTTCACACATGCTCCCGCCACTTACCGCCCTGTACACGCCATGTACCTCGGCAACCTTCAAGCGGAAGCCGGGCGAGGGAGTCGGCCACGACCTGACTAACCGAACAAGTCTCTAGTCCAGGTTTATCGCCTATTCGGGTTCCATCCGCAAGGAGATCCGGCCGGGGTGTCGCTCACGGCCCCAAACGATGTGAGCAGGGTTCCCAAGCCCACCATCCGGGTGCCACTTGGTACACCATGCCACTGTGCCTAGTCTGTCCCAAGCCCACCTGTACCGGGTGCCACTTGGTAGACTACTAACACTACCTACAAACACCAGAAACTAGTTGCAACTCCTGGACAGAGATCATGTTGATTAATAAGTCGAGAGAGTCAATTAAGGATCCCAATGTGTGGTAGTAGCTGTTCATGGATCACAGGCACAGAACTCAGTTCCTGAGGACGGCTGCAATGAGACAACCCACCATGTACTCCTACATGGCCTCTCACCGCTACCTTTACCAAATCGTGTTCACACACTTAGCTCACAACCAGTAGGACATGTTCACCGCCTCTGATTCATCCCCGATGAATCAGACCTGACTCAACTCTAAGTAGTAGCAGGCATGACAAACAAGAATGAATGAGTAGGCACAACAGGGCTCAAACAACTCCTACTCATGCTAGTGGGTTTCATCTATTTACTGTGGCAATGACAGGTCATGCAAAGGATAAAGGGGTTCAGCTACCGCAGCAAGCAAATAAATATGTCGTTGTTGTCCTAATGCAGTAAAAGAGAGCAGGAGCGAGAGAGTGGGATTTTTTTTGAATGAACAAGGGGGTTTTGCTTGCCTGGCACTTCTGAAGATAACATTGAGTCTTCATCAGTGTCAACGATCACATCATCGGTATCGCGTCTATCGAGAGGGGACAAATACCGGCAACACAGAAAGGAACACAATCAATGCAATGCACAATATGATGCATGCTCATGACATGGCAATATGAATGTGTTTTGAGCTAATGCAACTAGCAACAGATTAAATGAAGTTGGTTTGAATCCAAGATTCAAATTCAAACTCCATATGTGGTTATTTAAATGTCATTCACTTCATTTGCCCTAAACAGTAGTGATAAGTTGTTCTAACATGCATGTAAATGGTACAGATGGATTCCTTGAATTTTTCTGATAATTTTTTATATATAAATTATTTAATTTGGAGTTACGGTTAATTTTCTATGATTTTTAGAAGTTTTAGGCATTTTCTGGAATTTCCTGATTATTTTTAAATCCAGAAAATACTTATTGCGTCAGCCCACGTCACAGTGACGTCAGCAGGGTCAACTGGGCTGGTCCGGGTCAAACCTGACCAGTGGGGTCCACTGGTCAGTGACACAGTGCTGCCCAGGGTCAATGACAGGTGGGTCCGGCCAATGACCACGTCAGCAAAGTCAACCTGACGCGTGGGGCCACTATGATTAACCTAAACTGACAGAAGTTTAAGCCGTGGTTAATTAAGGGCGTGGGGCCCAGCTGTCAGTGTCACAGGGGCTAATTAGCAGGGTCATTAGCCCCTAACGACGGCGCCACGTCAGCACGTCGGAGACCAGCCGACGGCGACCACAGAACACGGCGGGGGCACGCCGGACTTGCGCTAGGGCGTCGGATTGGCGCGCTGGGGGCACCAGGGCATAGCCCTCGCTCTTGCGCATCCAGAGGGCCAAATGGGAGGGGTTGGGGTGGTTCGAGCTCGCCGGGGTCGAGCTCGTGGCGGCGGCCGGCGCTCGGGAGCAGCCGAGTATGGTGCTAGAGGGCACGGGAGGCGGAGCTACTGGTAGCTGCAGGTTCGTGGAGGCGCGCTGAGCACACTGGTGTACTCGGGTGGGAGCTCCAGTGGCTCTGGCCACGACGGCGACGAGGCACGGCGGCGGCGAGCTTCGGCCGTGGTGGAAGAAGGAGCTAGGGGACAGAATCAGGTGCGGGGAGTGAGGGGAAGAGAAGAGGAGCTCACGGGGAGTCGGACGAGACGCTAAGTGGGCTCGGGGACGTCCTGTCGGCGGCGAATCGAACGGCGGCGATTGCCGGCCGTGGCGATGAAGATGGCGGTGATGGCGTGGCTACAGAGCACCCGGCGTCGCATGCGTCGTGGTGGAGCTTCAGGGGGTCGGGACGGAGCTCAGGGGTGTGGAGAGGGAGCGAGGGGGTGGCTGTGGCCGCGAGGGAGCTCGTCGGTGACGGCAGCTCCGTTCGGTCCAGGCGGGGGAGAGGGAGCAGAGGAGGGAGGTTCGAGGGGGGAGAGTGAGCGAAACGGTCAGCGGGATCGGGACGGCCTGCGGGAGTCGTCCACGCGGCCAGGGGCTCGTCGGCAAGCAGGAGGTGGCCGCGCGGCCGTGCGCGTGCGAGCACGCAGCTGCTTCGGGGCGAGGGGAGGAAGACGACGGAGGGCTGCAGTGGTGGGCTGGGCCGGCTTCTGCTGGGCCACCAGGTGGGTGGGCCTCCACAGGTAAGTCCAGGTAAGTCTTCTGCTCTGTTTTATTTTTTTCTATTTGTTTTATCTAATTTATTTTGCCACTGTTTTGAATTTAAAATAATTCAAACAATGCCAAAAACTCCTCTGAATATTTTATATTGCTAGATGGACTTTTCCAAAAGCTTATAAAATATTTCAGGGGTATTTGAAATTATATTCTAATTATATGAATATAATTCAAATTCAAATAGCTAATGAATTAAATCCAAAGTCCCAAAAATAAATCCTTAAAAATGTTCAATATTTTGGTTGGGACCAGAACCCTTACCAAAAATTATCAAACATTTAAAAGGGCATTTTTGGAGCAATGAATGAGATTTCTAGGGTTTTTGCCTCTCTTTTATTTAAGTTTTTGAGGCTTCCAAAATTCCTCAGTTCAAATTTCAGAATTTAAACATGATGCACACATGAAGCTAGCCTAGAGCATTACCAGAAGCTAGGGATGTGACAACTCACCCCCACTAAACAAGAATCTCGTCTCGAGATTCAAGCGTAGGGTAGGATGAAGGGGAAACGCAAACTAGTACAATCTTCAAGATCCAGGTTGCACTTCAAATGAACGTTGATTTGAACACCATCTTTGTCTTGTCGTCTTGCTCTGAGAACTCCAGCTAATCATGACAAGAAGAGGAAAGGAAAACTCTGGAAGGATCGGTCTTCTCGAAGGTCGAACAACTCAGGATTAACTCCCGGAATGTGACATAGCAACATCTCTCGAGCTGAGAGACGAAGCATACCTCTAAAGGGATGGAGTGGAGCAGGTGATGAGGTTCACTAGGTAGACAACAATTCCAGACTTAAGAAGGTGGCGATCGGTTGTCAACGTAGCGAGGAGTTGAATTGCCATGATACCACGACGAACATCCTGGAGAAGGGTGATTCGTAGATTATTATCTTAAGTGGCAGAAAGAATTACCTTTGATATAGAGATCATTGAGACTCTCTATATCAGCCTAAGGCAAATCACAGCAATCGACTGGCGGGGGTCGGTAGAATGGCATACTCGGACTTGGATGATGTGGATTACCTTGTTGAAGACAACGTAATGGATGAATTTGCTTATCACCGGAAATGGAAGAGAACCATGGTAGGATGGCACATTGGCGGTGCAAGCTGGGAACAAAATGCAAATGATGGGAATGATTCTGGTAACTAGGGAAGAACCCAACAATAGAGAGTGAATTCACTGTTTGAGAAGGTCATAGCATTGCCGAGGGAACTGAGAGCATCCCAATTAGAGCCGATGATAACACGTAGCGCTTGTGCGCGCTCTCAAGAACTTGAGCATTTCCACAATCATCAAGGTTTTATCAACAACCGCGTCAAGGGTGCTGACAGCACAACATACTACCATGATGAATAGCGATGGACGATGCAGATGCGAAGGAGGATAACACTTTCTCAGATTTTACCTTAGCGAGGCCAAGGAGATAAAATCTGGATGATCGACCGAGAGACATTTAGCACTCCGCTTCTAATGTTCTCCTTGATGTGCTAGTGTAACCCATTCATAGATATGGTTTGATATCTAGAACATCAAGTAAAAAGGTCGGACTTCGGGAGCACAAGAATCCATAAGGAACAACTAGGGAGTAAACCTACGAAATCCC
The DNA here is from genome assembly GCF_018294505.1 of Triticum aestivum. Lineage (NCBI taxonomy): Eukaryota > Viridiplantae > Streptophyta > Magnoliopsida > Poales > Poaceae > Triticum > Triticum aestivum. Next base: position 348,639,411 of record NC_057809.1, on the reverse strand, counting down.
TATGGGGAGGTGGCCAACTTCCTCAAACAAGATACTATAATAATAGGTCTACCGGATGGGTGTGTTGGCCACGACATCCACCTTACCGGTTATCGAGAGACCAATATTATAGTTCTTGGGGAAATGTTCCAACCATCATATCTGCCCGAGATTCAGATCTGGTTGGTGTCAGAATATTCCAGGCTCATCGAGTCTAGGAAGAAAAATGAAAGTTTGCAACACAAATCGACGAGATGACGTTGCGAGATTCTCGGGAGATGAACTACGATAGTAAGCTCCAAAACATGAGCTGGTTCTGCTACAAACATGTGAACACGTTGTCCCAGACAAGCATGACCACAAAGTAGTCTTATAATAAAACACTACCGAGTTCAGGAGGGGGAACCATCAGCAAGGATATCGAAGTTTTGTACAAATCCGTCTGGTACCTTCGGGACTAGCACTTAAAACATATTAATCTTGAACAAATCAATCAGTGGCTTGGTGTGCTAGGGACCCATATAGAATGGAGGTTGCAAGTCTCTGAACCACAAAATACTTCGCACGTATGCATGACTGATTTGGGATGATTCCAAAGGAAACAACATTGACTTTCTCGAATCCACGGCGGCAACTTGCATCAAATGCACATGGACTGGAGGAAGTCACTTCTTACATCCGAACATATGATTCATGAACTAGCATGAAGAAATGCTTTCAAAAGTTACCAACACTAGCTTAATGTTCAACAAATCATGGAGGGAATAAGGATGTTGTCAATGGGCTCAACAACAATTCATCCGGGTTTCCTTTTGAAAGGAATTCCATAGTTAAGTGAACACGGTGATAGCATTGGTCAGACCAAAAGATATAATGGTGTATACTCGAGGGATCAACCACGAGTAAGACAACATTACGAGCATCGTTGGTACTGATTTGATTTGACGATAGCCCACACTCAAATCAAAGGATTGATAAGACAATAGGTCCAGCAACTGATCGCAAGGACCAATCGATGAAGATATCATCTTTCTTCAGCACACCCTACACAAGAATATCCCTTTGGAACGAACTAGGTCAGGCAAGCTTTTATCTTCCAACTCTCCAAGTGGTTGTCTAGCTTAACCAACTAGCTTCGGGATATCCATCACAGATTCTTGGAGAAAGGGTGGTTCACAAGAAACCAACTTGATCACGAGCTCAACATAACGGTCAGGTGACGACCTGGTGATACTTCCGAGAAGACATTCAGAAAATCACGAACCACCGGTATGTTACTAGGCTGGAGAACAATCTCGCTTTTGAGGGCAAGACGGTATGATCAAATGAGTGAGGACTTGACAAGATCCTAACTCATCAATCGAAGGGTGCACCGAAATAAGGACTAGGTAGCACGATCAGTCTTAGAAGGATGATTCAAAAACCAACATGCTAAGAATGAAATTATTATCCTTTAACTACCAAGCAACGAGGTTGCTGGGAGTATTGATTTCACACATCACAATTCATTTGTCGGTATTCCGGTTGCATCAACACGAGGGCCGAGGAATGACTAATGATGGTGAGAAGTATCACTACGTCAAAATTCATGAGAGTTGGTGCAGTTCTCATGACAATTCTGACATAAAGGGGGTAATACTCCAAGGTAGAACAAAACCAAAAGCTGGGTTGGCATTTGATCTGCGGAATACAACTTCTTTGACCCAATCCTAGATATGGATGAGGTACTGGAGTTTGTTTCTCCTAGTCATTCTGGAATAGAATGGCTTGATGGACCACAAGAGTAATAGGCATCGATAAACGACACACGCATACTCTGGACTATCAATTGATAGACGAGGGTCAGAATGCAACTAAAGAGAACATCTCAAAGGAACATATAATTTTTCTGAGTTGTGGATGCATAGATTGGTATGTCGAACCAAGTTCAACATATTTCTTCCGGATAACCCATGCAGAAAGGTAGAACTGGCAGAGTCACGATTTATGAATGGAGAACTCCTCAAGAGTACTCTAATTGTGATTTTTTTTTGATCCAATAAACATCTGCCATAAGTAGTTCATGGTATTTGGAAGAAGAAGATACCACGGACTTCAAGGACTATCGCAAAGGTTACTAATATCCTAAAGGCACTAGCAATTACTATCAACATGAAGTAGGTAGAGTGAATCTCGGGTTCAAGAACCCAGGAATAGAATACCTACTAACTAAATGGCATCGCGGGATGCTTTCGATAATGACGGCCAGAATCATCACACTGGGAACACAAAACATGGCTAGATTACTAGATGACTCCCTAAATACCTAGGGTCATAATAGTAACTCCAACATAAAAGTCAAGGCAATAGAATACCTCAACTCAACAATTAGTGTGATTAATCTGGCCCATGGGCACATTGAAACGGGAAGAAAGGATTTGCAATTGCATCATACTACTTAGAAACCTGGGATGACTCGGACAGCATAACGGCTGTAAATGCTCAGAAAGATTTGAGACATTCACAAAAATGGTGGCATAACCACTCAGAAGCACAATATCACGGTTTCGAGATCAACAATTAACATACGGAAGCAGTAAAAACATGAACAGAGGCTTAAGTCCAAAAATCTTATAAGTCTACGGATTAGTAACACGTGATCCTGATAGAAAGAAGAGATCGCCTAGTTCTTAACCCTCGTAGGAAGAATAAGATGATGACTCAGATCAGAAGGCCATGAGGTATAAGGAGTAAAAAGAGCCTTACGTTCCATCCCACAATCAATTCCCTTATATAACTAAAGAATTTCTAGACTCAACTTCGACCAGTTTGGCTTGGTAATCCTACAGACAGTTAAGCTCTGATACCAACGCTGTCAGGACCCCGACTCAATACCACATCGATCTAGCATGTAACACCTCATATCACTTTGCGGCCTCACGCACGGTATTCCCACGGGTGTCGCCTTACCTTTGCCCGGGACCGTTTGCGCCTTTTGGCACACGTATATGATAGTGTCGCTAGCATCCATATGATAAGGAGCCCGGGCTGACATGGCTAGTCGTAAACCCAAAGTGGCACAGACTTATAGGGACAGGCATCCATGACCTAGCATCGAACGTGTCGGTCATCAGCGAGTGATTCCAGGCTGTAGCACTGGGCTAGCAGGACTCCGGTGAACCGGGCTGTAGCGGGCTAACAGGACTCCGGTATTCATCGCGTGACATTTCCCCGAAGGGACAGACACAGGAACGAAGAAGGACACATGCTGGCCAGCCTAAGTGTTCCGGAGCAGTAGCAAGCTACCATGGCTCAGTGAAACACTAGGAGACATTTCCCCGTAAGAGAGGCTACTAAAGATAAACAACTAGATGGTCAGATCCCACACATACCAAGCATTTCAATAACATACACACAATATGCTCGATATGTGCAAATACAACATGGCATCACAACATGACTCTACGACTCAAGTATTTATTCAATAGGCTCCGAGGAGCGAGATATTACAAACATGGGTCTCATGACCCAACACTCAGAGCATACAAGTCAAAGCACAAGCGGAAGCTATCATGTCTGGGTACAGACATCTATAAATGAAAAAGGCTGAGAAGCCTGACTATCTACCAGATCCTGCCGAGGGCACAAGATCGTAGCTGAGGTAACAAGCTAAACGTCGAAGTCCACGCGGAACTACTAGTGAGACTGAAGTCTCTCTGCAAAACATAAAATAGGTAAACGTGAGTACAAATGTACCCAGCAAGACTTACATCAGATCTATCTACATATGCATCATTATCAACAAAGGGGATGGTGGAGTTTGACTGCAGCAAGCCAGCTTTGACTCGGTGGCTATCCTGAACTACGACTGCAAGTAACTCTTTTGAGGTGGCGCACACGAGTCCACATATTCACCATATCAATACACCACTATGGATCCGCTCCCGTCTCCCTACGAGAACGCCATCCATAGCACTCATGCTTATCTTGCGTATTTTAGGGTATTCACTTTCACTTGTCTATGAACTATGCAAGGGGTCCACGTTTCCATATCCGAGGAATCCGGCTATTCGAATAGATAATGATAACCCTGCAGGGGTGTACTTCTTCACACATGCTCCCGCCACTTACCGCCCTGTACACGCCATGTACCTCGGCAACCTTCAAGCGGAAGCCGGGCGAGGGAGTCGGCCACGACCTGACTAACCGAACAAGTCTCTAGTCCAGGTTTATCGCCTATTCGGGTTCCATCCGCAAGGAGATCCGGCCGGGGTGTCGCTCACGGCCCCAAACGATGTGAGCAGGGTTCCCAAGCCCACCATCCGGGTGCCACTTGGTACACCGTGCCACTGTGCCTAGTCTGTCCCAAGCCCACCTGTACCGGGTGCCACTTGGTAGACTACTAACACTACCTACAAACACCAGAAACTAGTTGCAACTCCTGGACAGAGATCATGTTGATTAATAAGTCGAGAGAGTCAATTAAGGATCCCAATGTGTGGTAGTAGCTGTTCATGGATCACAGGCACAGAACTCAGTTCCTGAGGACGGCTGCAATGAGACAACCCACCATGTACTCCTACATGGCCTCTCACCGCTACCTTTACCAAATCGTGTTCACACACTTAGCTCACAACCAGTAGGACATGTTCACCGCCTCTGATTCATCCCCGATGAATCAGACCTGACTCAACTCTAAGCAGTAGCAGGCATGACAAACAAGCATGAATGAGTAGGCACAACAGGGCTCAAACAACTCCTACTCATGCTAGTGGGTTTCATCTATTTACTGTGGCAATGACAGGTCATGCAAAGGATAAAGGGGTTCAGCTACCGCGGCAAGCAAATAAATATGTCGTTGTTGTCCTAATGCAGTAAAAGAGAGCAGGAGCGAGAGAGTGGGATTTTTTTTGAATGAACAAGGGGGGTTTGCTTGCCTGGCACTTCTGAAGATAACATTGAGTCTTCATCAGTGTAAACGATCACATCATCGATATCGCGTCTATCGAGAGGGGACAAATACCGGCAACACAGAAAGGAACACAATCAATGCAATGCACAATATGATGCATGCTCATGACATGGCAATATGAATGTGTTTTGAGCTAATGCAACTAGCAACAGATTAAATGAAGTTGGTTTGAATCCAAGATTCAAATTCAAACTCCATATGTGGTTATTTAAATGTCATTCACTTCATTTGCCCTAAACAGTAGTGATAAGTTGTTCTAACATGCATGTAAATGGTACAGATGGATTCCTTGAATTTTTCTGATAATTTTTTATATATAAATTATTTAATTTGGAGTTACGGTTAATTTTCTATGATTTTTAGAAGTTTTAGGCATTTTCTGGAATTTCCTGATTATTTTTAAATCCAGAAAATACTTATTGCGTCAGCCCACGTCACAGTGACGTCAGCAGGGTCAACTGGGCTGGTCCGGGTCAAACCTGACCAGTGGGGTCCACTGGTCAGTGACACAGTGCTGCCCAGGGTCAATGACAGGTGGGTCCGGCCAATGACCACGTCAGCAAAGTCAACCTGACGCGTGGGGCCACTATGATTAACCTAAACTGACAGAAGTTTAAGCCGTGGTTAATTAAGGGCGTGGGGCCCAGCTGTCAGTGTCACAGGGGCTAATTAGCAGGGTCATTAGCCCCTAACGACGGCGCCACGTCAGCACGTCGGAGACCAGCCGACGACGACCACAGAACACGGCGGGGGCACGCCGGACTTGCGCTAGGGCGTCGGATTGGCGCGCTGGGGGCACCAGGGCATAGCCCTCGCTCTTGCGCATCCAGAGGGCCAAATGGGAGGGGTTGGGGTGGTTCGAGCTCGCCGGGGTCGAGCTCGTGGCGGCGGCCGGCGCTCGGGAGCAGCCGAGTATGGTGCTAGAGGGCACGGGAGGCGGAGCTACTGGTAGCTGCAGGTTCGTGGAGGCGCGCTGAGCACACTGGTGTACTCGGGTGGGAGCTCCAGTGGCTCTGGCCACGACGGCGACGAGGCAAGGCGGCGGCGAGCTTCGGCCATGGTGGAAGAAGGAGCTAGGGGACGGAATCAGGTGCGGGGAGTGAGGGGAAGAGAAGAGGAGCTCACGGGGAGTCGGACGAGACGCTAAGTGGGCTCGGGGACGTCCTGTCGGCGGCGAATCGAATGGCGGCGATTGCCGGCCGTGGCGATGAAGATGGCGGTGATGGCGTGGCTACAGAGCACCCGGCGTCGCATGCGTCGTGGTGGAGCTTCAGGGGGTCGGGACGGAGCTCAGGGGTGTGGAGAGGGAGCGAGGGGGTGGTTGTGGCCGCGAGGGAGCTCGTCGGTGACGGCGGCTCCGTTTGGTCCAGGCGGGGGAGAGGGAGCAGAGGAGGGAGGTTCGAGGGGGGAGAGTGAGCGAAACAGTCAGCGGGATCGGGACGGCCTGCGGGAGTCGTCCACGCGGCCAGGGGCTCGTCGGCAAGCAGGAGGTGGCCGCGCGGCCGTGCGCGTGCGAGCACGCAGCTGCTTCGGGGCGAGGGGAGGAAGACGACGGAGGGCTGCAGTGGTGGGCTGGGCCGGCTTCTGCTGGGCCACCAGGTGGGTGGGCCTCCACAGGTAAGTCCAGGTAAGTCTTCTGCTCTGTTTTATTTTTTTCTGTTTGTTTTATCTAATTTATTTTGCCACTGTTTTGAATTTAAAATAATTCAAACAATGCCAAAAACTCCTCTGAATATTTTATATTGCTAGATGGACTTTTCCAAAAGCTTATAAAATATTTCAGGGGTATTTGAAATTATATTCTAATTATATGAATATAATTCAAATTCAAATAGCTAATGAATTAAATCCAAAGTCCCAAAAATAAATCCTTAAAAATGTTCAATATTTTGGTTGGGACCAGAACCCTTACCAAAAATTATCAAACATTTAAAAGGGCATTTTTGGAGCAATGAATGAGATTTCTAGGGTTTTTGCCTCTCTTTTATTTAAGTTTTTGAGGCTTCCGAAATTCCTCAGTTCAAATTTCAGAATTTAAACATGATGCACACATGAAGCTAGCCTAGAGCATTACCAGAAGCTAGGGATGTGACAGGTATAAACTTTCGAAATCCGTGCCCCGTTTATGTGGAAGATGGGAATTTGTTAATATCCGGTTCTAGAGAACTTGACACTTGACTTAATTAAAATGCATCAACCGCTTGTGTAGCCGTGATGGTCTCTTTTCGGCGGAGTCCGGGAAGTGAACACGGTCTTGTGTTATGCTTGATCGTAAGTAGTTTCAGGATCACTTCTAGCTTCTGAACCGTTGCACTGTTTGTATTCTCGCTCTTATTTGCATATGTTAGCCACCATATATGCTTAGTGCTTGCTGCAGCTCCACCTCACTACCTTATCCTACCCATAAGCTTAAATAGTCTTGATCTCGTGGGTGTGAGATTGCTGAGTCCTCGTGGCTTACGAATACTTCCAAACAGTTGCAGGTGCCGACGATACCAGTGCAGGTGACGCAACCCAGCTCAAGTGGGAGCTTGATGAAGATCTTGTTCATTGTTTTGTGTCTTTTCGGTTGATCATTAGTGGAGCCCAGTTGGGACGATCGGGGATCTAGCATTTGGGTTGTCTTCTTTTATTTTGGTTCCGTAGCCGGACCTTGATTGTACTCTGGATGATGTATGTTTAACTTGTTATTTGTGTGAAGTGGTGATTGTAAGCCAACTCTTTATCCCTTTCTTATTCAGTACATGGGATTGTGTGAAGATTACCCCACTTGATACTAAACCACCATGCGGTTATGACTCTAAGTCGTGCCTCGACACGTGGGAGATATAGCCGCATCGTGGGTGTTACAGCATATGTCACCAAGTCCATCTTCAACACTAAAGACGATGGCCTCGTCACCAATGCTGATGCTAATGAGGATGACTCTGCACCCACCTACTGCTTAATGGCACATGGTGCCAAGGTAAACTCACGCAATGCTCACTATCAAACATCAAGTGAAGAGGACTCTAAATGTGAATCTAAACCTAGCTATAAAACACTTGCTAAAATTGCAACACAACAACAGTCTGCTATGGAACATATTCAAAAACTGTTAGACAAAAGCGATGACTTGTTGGACGCGGAAATGACTCGAACTCTGTCCTTAATTGAAGATATTAAAAATCTCCTTGTTAAGTACGAAGAACTTGAAAGTCATCATGAAACGCTCTCAACTACTCATGAAAAGCTTTCCTACGATTATCTTCAAAGGAAGCAAGAACTTGAGAACTTGAGAGAGGCTCACGAAGATCTTCAAAAAGAGAATGAGTCACTCCGCACTCAACAGACCAGTTCAACTCAGGAAGGATTTGAACCACCATGTCTAAAATGCCTTGAGCGTGATAACGCTACTTCTGTTGCTAGATCTTCTACTGCTATTGTTGCTATATCTTCAACTGCTGATGTGGTAACTAACCCCTCTGCTGAGGATCTCACTACTATTGCTGATGAGAATGCCAGTATGAAGACATTGCTTGAGATAGGAATGTACAAAAGTCTCAAAGGGCATCAGACACTATGTGATGTCCTCAAGAAACAGATTCTGAGAGGAAACCCTAGGAAAGAGGGTGTTGGGTTCGAAAGGAAAATGAATGTTGATGGTTCTTACTGGAAGCCTGAGCAGTACCCCAAAAACCACATGGGTTGCTGCAAAGGGACCTTCAGTGGATCCATCTACCTTATCTGGCTTCACTTGTGCTAACCCGATTATCATTGATGAATCCTTTGATGCAAACTATAAACTGCTTAAGAATCAGAATGGTGAAGTGTTTGCCAGGTATATTGGTACTAACTACAGGAATGGACCACCTTTGAAGAAGATCTAGGTGCCCAAGAGTTGTCTTGAAAATCTTCAGGTGAATTTCATCATGACACCACCTGGGAAGAAGACAACCCCAGACCAAAGGCTTCACATGGTCCAAAGGCTTCATACAGACAGAGGACTCACCAGAGTCACCCAAACACTAATGTTTTGTAGGGAAAACATACTTAGGCCTATGAATATGAGCGTGTTTCATCAAACCACCATGTTCATAGGACCAAAAACTATTCTGCCTACTCTTATGAGTATTATTCACCTCCTGCAACACTATTTGCTAGGGCTCCAAAGCCAAAGTTCTCAGATGTTGCACTTAGACTTATTGCTTCGAAGCCACCCCTCCAGATGTGGGTGGTTAAGAAAACCTAACTTTCTTTCGCAGGGAAGGGTCTCTAGCCGGAAATCAAAGGCGTCAGATGCTATCGCTGGGGGCCTAAAACATCTTGTGGGGTGCAAGATAAAATGCCCAAATGGTATTACTATGTATTTTGTGAAGGAAATATGCCCTAGAGGCAATAATAAAGTTATTATTTATTTCCTTATTTCATGATAAATGTTTATTATTCATGCTAGAATTGTATTAACCGGAAACATAATACATGTGTGAATACATAGACAAACATAGTGTCACTAGTATACCTCTACTTGACTAGCTCATTGATCAAAGATGGTTAAGTTTCCTAGCCATGGACATGAGTTGTTATTTGATCAACAGGATCACATCATTAGGAGAATGATGTGATTGACTTGACCCATTTTGTTAGCTTAGCTCTTGATCGCTTAAGTTTAGTGTTATTTCTTTCTTCAAGACTTATATATGTTCCTATGACTATGAGATTATGCAACTCCCGAATACCGGAGGAACACTTTATGTGCTACCAAACGTCACAACATAATAGTGTGATTATAAAGGTGCTCTACAGGTGTCTCCGATGGTGTTCACGGAGTTGGCATAGATCAAGAATAGTATTTGTCACTCTGATTGTCGGAGAGGTATCTCTAGGCCCTCTCAGTAATGCACATCACTATAACCCTTTCAAGTAATGTGACTAATAAGTTAGTTGTGGGATGTTGTATTACGGAACGAGTAAAGAGACTTGCCGGTAACAAGATTGAGCTAGGTATTGGGATACCGACGATCGAATCTCGGGAAAGTAACATACCAATGACAAAGGGAACAACTTATATTGTTATGCTGTTTGACCGATAAAGATCTTCGTAGAATATGTAGGAACCAATATGAGCATCCAGGTTACGCTATTGGTTATTGACTAGAGACATGTCTCGGTCATTTCTACATAGTTCTCGAACCCGTAGGGTCCGCACGCTTAAAGTTCTGTGACGATCGTTATTATGAGTTTACATGTTTTGATGTACCGAAGGTAGTTTGGAGTCCCGGATATGATCACGGGCATGACGAGGAGTCTCGAAATGGCCGAGACATAAAGATCGATATATTTGAAGCCTACATTTGGACATCGGAAGAGTTCCGGGTGAAATCGGGATTTTACCGGAGTGCCGGAGGGCTTATCGGAACCCCCCAGGGGTTAATTGTAACGCCCTCGATGCGGCTATATCTCCCACGTGTTGAAACACGACTTAGAGGCATAACCGCATTGAAAGCAATGTCGCAAGTGAGGTAATCTTCACACAACCCATGTAATACATAAGGGAAAAGATACATAGTTGGCTTACAATCGCCACTTCACACAATTACATGAATAAAGCATTACATCATCCAGGTACACACAAGGTCCGCCTACGGAACCAAAATAAAAGAAGACTACCCCAAATGCTACACAGATCCTAGATCGACCCGACTGGGCTCCACTACTGATCAACTGGAAATGGAACAACATAACGAACATGATCTTCAACTAGCTCCTCCTTGAGCTCGGTTGCATCACCTGCATGGTATCATCGGCACCTGCAACTGGTGTTGGAAGTAATCTATGAGTCACGGGGACTCAACAATCTCACACCCTCGCGATCAAGACTATTTAAGCTTATAGGTAGGGTAAAAGGTATGAGGTGGAGCTGCAGCAAGCGACTAGCATATATGGTGGCTAACATACGCAAATGAGAGCGAGAAGAGAAGGCAAAGCACAGTCGAGAAACTATGATCAAGAAGTGATCCTAGAACAACCTACATCAAGCATTACTCCAACACCGTGTTCGCTTCCCGGACTCCGCCAGAAAGAGACCATCATGGTTACACACGCGGTTGATGTATTTTAATTAAGATGAACTTCAGGTTTTCTACAACCGGACATTAACAAATTCCCATCTGCCCATAACCGCGGGCACAGCTTTCGAAAGTTCAAATCCCTGCAGGGGTGTCCCAACTTAGCCCATCACAAGCTCTCACGGTCAACGAAGGAGATTCCTTCTCCCAAGACAATCCGATCAGACTCAGAATCCCAGTAATAAGACATTTTGACAATGGTAAAACAAGACCAGCAAGACCGCCCGATGCGCCGACATCCCGATAGGAGCTGCACATATCTCGTTCTCAGGGCAACACCGGATGAACACTACGTACAGCTAAAACCAGCCCTCAAGTTTCCCCGAGGTGGTGCCACAAGTGGCTCTGTTTCAGACCAACACTTAGACAAGCACTGGCCCGGGGGGGTTAAAATAAAGATGACCCTCGGGATGCGCGACTCCCAAGGGAAAAAGGCTAGGTGGCGAATGGTAAAACCAAGGTTGGGCCTTGCTGGAGGAGTTTTATTCAAAGCGAACTGTCAAGGGGTTCCCATTATAAACCAGTCGTGTAAGGAACACAAAATCCGGGAACATAACACCGATATGACAGAAACTAGGGCGGCAAGAGTGGAACAAAACACCAGGCATAAGGCCGAGCCTTCCACCCTTTACCAAGTATATAGGTGCATTAATTAAATAAGAGATATTGTGATATCCCAACAAAATATCCATATTCCAACAAGGAACAAACTCCAATCTTCACCTGCAACTAACAACGCTATAAGAGGGGCTGAGCAAAGCGGTAACATAGCCAAACAACGGTTTGCTCGGAGAAGGTGGGTTAGAGGCTTGGCTTAACAATATGGGAGGCATGATAAGAAAGTGGTAGGTATCGCAGCATAGGCATAGCAAAAGAGCGAGCAACTAGCAAGCAAAGATAGAAGTGATTTCGAGGGTATGGTCATCTTGCCTGAAATCCCACAAGGAAGAAGAACGAGTCCATGAAGAAGACAAACGGACGAAGTCGAATGGATCCTCACAAACGCAACGTTACCGGATTACCGAGAAGAAGTACACCGGAAAGGAAGCAAACAACATAGTAAACAACCAACACATGAACATGGCATGATGCACAACCAAGTATGATGCATGTCCGGTTTAAGGAAGCATGGCATGGCAAAGTGCACAAACAACCCTACAAATTAAGTGGAGCTCAATATGCAACTCCGTTGCATATTGACGAAACACCACGTGACTCATTTAGTTCGATCTTGTTATGAACCCAACAATATTAAATGTTCTTAACATGGAAAGAGGTGAAGCATAACAAAACTATACCAATTAAACAATTTAAATGGGGCCGGATATAACAAACTACAAATCCAGTAAATCCCCATATGTCTTAGTAATTTAAAGCAAACAACAATTTTAACCATTTAAATGTTATTATCCTGATGAGAATGACATGTGCTAGTTTATGCAAGTTTTATGAAAATGTTGACAAGAGCATTATATGAAGCATTTGTCATCGTGGCGGAAACGAAAGGGGTGCCACGGCAACGATAACGAAAACGGTGCCACGGCAGCGTTTCGGTTCCTGTAACTCGATTGAGATACCGAAGCAAAGGAGAAGTGTGCGGATGCGTGCAAAAGATGGTGGGGCGCTCTCGGATTCCTGGTGTCCCATGAGTTAGTGGCATGGAAACGAGTGACAATACGGACACGGTGCAAACAAAGGGTGCATCTCATCCGACATGCATTCATTCGTTCACGGGTGTCGTCTCGGGGTTATACCTTCGAGGTGAGACTTTTCGGAATGGATCAAGTTCGTAGCAGAAGTAGATGGCCTCGCCATGTTCGTAGAGGTAGTAGAGGTACATGACGACGGTTGAGGTACTCGTGATCTTAGGGTTACGACGAGAAACTTGACATCCACGGTGTCTCCGAGGGTCGACGGTAGTGGTACTTGGCAAAATGCATGTCGAGGGTAGTTGTTCTCATATCGACGTGGTACTTGGCGATTTCGGAGACGACGGAAGACGAACTTGGCGGTCCTCGTAGAACTAGTACTTGGCGTTAGTGATACATGTTTCGAAAGCAGTTCACGACGATGGTAGCCGAAACTTGGTGATCCGAAGGGGTACTTCATGAATAACGGCCGTCGTGGTACTTGGTGAAATCCTCGGAGATGGACTTGACGCATGAAAGGTCTTCGGTGCCACGGTACTTGTCAGATCATCATGTAGACGTTCTTTCGAAGAGGAACTTGTCGCGTCCCAAAATGAGCAAGGCAAAAGCCCTCGTTCAACAAAGCTCGAACTTGACGAAATCCACAAACAGGTCTTGGTGTATCCTGGTCTTGAAAAGGTCTCCGGAAAAAGAACTTGGCGAAAACCCCCAAAGGCATTGCTCGTTCATTTGAAAGGGGAAAAACAGTAGCATCAGCGAGCATGGCAAGGATCGAGAGCCAATGACGCCATGGGCGTGTAGCAAAGCAAAGGAGCTTCGGGGCTCCTATCATAGCAGAGGCAAGAGAGGGGCACGAGGAGCAAGGCGAGCAGCATCACAATCCGCGGACAGAGGAGGTGCTACCTGGCACTTATGGTGGTGGAGCAGGGGCTCCACGCGAACAGGGCCGCGGTGGAGGTCGCCGTCAAGGATGTCCGGGAGCAGGGGCACGAGGCGTGAGGGCCCTGCTCCTCTGCGTATGACGGCGCAGGAGAATGAAGGGGAGAGGGACGATGCTGGCGGTGCTCCGGTGGCTTTGTCGCCGGCGAGGTAGGCAGCATCGGTGCTGGGGAAGGCGACGAGAAGAGGAGGCGCGCGGAGATGGCAAGAAGGCGACGGCGATAGTCTACTCGCCGGCCACGGCTGGAGGCGGAGGTCGCTGGAGCAGGCGCATGGAGGCGCGATGGGTTGGTGGCTCGGGCAGAAGGCCATGGAGGGGCACTGCTAGCCAGGAGGGTGCGAGCACAAGGAAAGCTAGGCGGGGAAACGGGGGAGAACGTGCGCTACTTGAGGGAGAGAGCGAAAGGAGGGAGTAGGGATCGAGCAAGAGATGGCGCTGAGGGGGAGCGAGACGAAGGGGAAAGATGGGGATGAGGAGGTGGTGCTCTGGCGGCGCGAGGAGGAAACGTAGGAGAGGAGGGGATCGACCGGGATGGGGGTTCGCTCGGGCCTAGGGTTAGGAGGGTAGGTGGGCCAAAAGGCCGGCCCAGTGGGGAGGGCGCCGGCTGGGCATGAGGAGAGCAAGGCTGCAAGGCTGGGTTGGGCTCTCTTTCCCTCTCACTCTAAAGAAAAGAAAAAAAAACAAAGATAAGAAAGAAAAGAAAAAAGGAGGTTAGGAAAAGAAGTGGGACACGCGGATAATTTCCCAGACTCCCAAAAATGAGCTTGATCCAAGAAAATAGAAGTGAGTGTGTGCGTGAAGATTTGATTCAAACTCATTTGAATTTAAATCCAAATGAGTTTGAATAAGAAGTGGGTATTCGGTAGGTCCAAAAATATTGAGAATTTAGGAGGAGCCTTGATAAATGGGAAAAGAATTGTTGACAAAGTTTGGAGGTGCAACTTGAAGCATAAGAGGCATGGAATTAAATTGCAAGTGTGTTAAAAGTAATTCCAAAAAATGGAATAATTTTATTCTAGCTCCCTAATAGTATTGAGAGGCTTTAATATGTTATAAAGAGAAAACACAAGTGAATTCCCTCGATTTAAATGGATCGAAGACCCATACGGTTTATTTAGTTGAGTTAAGAAAAAGAAATGGCATGATGGCATGACGACATGATGCAATGCACACGATCCAAAGATGAATGCAATGAACCAAACAAATCACACGACGGAACCCGGAAACCCTGGAAGGCATCTGAAGCTCCGGTCTTGGGGCGTCACAACACTCCACCACTACGAGAGGATCTCGTCCCGAGATCTAGGATGGCACCGGAGGGAAAAGGAAGAGGAAGATAAGAGGTAAAACTAAGTTGCTTCTTGGACAAACGAGTGAAACCACGAACCTTGAGAGGTTGAACAAATTGAAAGAAAGAATACAACAAAAATGAACAAAGTTGAAAAACCTCCATTAGAAAAGAGGAACAAGGAAGAACCAATTCGAGCAGCACTCCGGTTGAAAAGTGATATGAAACTTGATAACATGACAAGAACTTGAGCAGAGGGCACAACACTCCGGATAAACAAGATAGAGAAGGAATAAGACTGATATAATTTGGACAGCACTTTGACTGTAAATGTAAGAAATTGAACATGATCTTGACAAACAAAATGATGGATTGAAGAGAGCAACATCACCATGTTTCTAGAACAAAAGTAAGAATGGAAGATAGATCATTCGAATGAAAGAATGGAGAAGAAAATGCCCACTTCTGCCACAAAAGAGGTTGACAAAGGCATCTTTAGGAGAAGGGTCGAGCGGAGTAGTTGGAAAACCAACAACGAAAAGAATAAGCTTGATATGGTCATATAGAAGGCATCCCAACATTATGAGGTGACAACTTGCCACTCACGGAAAAGATTGGATTGATATCAACGAGGAGACGAGAAACTTATTTCACCGGGAGGATAAATGAAGAACTTGGGTCATTTATAAGCACCATAAATAGCAACAATCCTTAGGGAAGGCTTTAGGTGAAATATAACCCAAGATAATTCCAACGAAGAGGTTGATGGATTTAAAATATCTCATTCTTGATAACTTGTGAATCACGAAGCACAAAGGGAAATTATCAAGAATGACATAACACCACCTCAAAAGATATGCGTGAGATTGTACACCAACTTCTGCAAGTTAGCCATCCCACAAGTGCATGCTGGCAACACGGTGGTATTCTGGCTTGATCGATGGCAGCTGGGAAATAATGTGGTCCTTTTGTGCGAGCAATTCCCTAGGCTCCATTCTTTTGTCATTAATGACACAATCACTGTCAGAGAGTTTTTGGAGCTTCCAGAGATCTTGGAGCACTTACATCTGCCTCTATCGCAAGAGGCATATACTGAACTAACTCAGCTCCAAGACTTGCTCACTTTAGTCAACTTGAATGAGGAGGGTAAGGACATATGGAAGTGGCCTTCCAAATCTGGGGAGTTCAAATCAAAGATATATTATGAGTCTTGCTTCTCACATTTGGTGGTCGATCCCATCTTCAAATGGATTTGGAAGTGTGCCTGCACGCTAAATTTTAAAGTGTTTGGATGGCTTCTTTTAATGGACCGTTTAAACACTAGGGATATGATGCAACGCAGGAACTGGATCATCCAGGATGATACATGTGTTCTTTGCCTCTCTGCTACACATGAGGATCGTGCACACCTTTTCTTTGCCTGCAACTTCAGCCAGAGGGTTTGGAATTACCTTGGGATTTCTTGGAATGCTCAACGCAACCAGAATACATATGACATGGCTCTTGCTGCTAGGAGGGACTTTGGTTATCCTTTCTTCACTGAGGTGGTTTTTACTGCTACTTGGAACATCTGGATTCAAAGGAATGGGAAAATCTTTAGAAATGAGAGACCTACCTTCATTTCTTGGAGGAGGAACTTCATACATGATATTTCCTTATTAGCTCATAGAATCAAATGTAAATATAGGGATAGTCTAGTTTCTTGGATAGCCTCTCTCTCATAGATCTCTTGTAAGTATTACTCTCATTGTGTCACACCCTGATTTTCATGCCACAACACTTAAGCTAATAAATCATGATAAAATGTGGTTTGACAAAAACTTTTGAGTGTTTTGGACCTTGCCTTGTTTGGATTTTGTCTGTTGTTTGCAAGTGCTCTAAAAATCAAATAAATCCTCCAACTCCTATACTTCATCTCCTTGCTCCAAACTCTTGAACCAATGATCATGCCATGTGTATAGAGCAATATAGTATTTTCTTACAAAAATAATTTGGCCAAAAAGTATTTTCAAAAATTAGTTTTCCAAAAACCCCTGAATTAAGATTTGTACTGCAAGTACTTAATTCAGGGCAGTAAAAATCTTTCCAAAAATATGTTTGACTCCTATTAGATATAGGATACCCAGAAACCACAAAAATATTATTTTAAAAGTTATTTTACTATTTTATTTAAAAGCTTTTTCTTAAGGCCAGAAATGGTCTTTAATAGGGAAAATTTATTTTATTGTTTCACAAATATTTGACAAAAATCAGGGAAACTCAATGGACATATATTGTCCATATATAAGAGCTTCAACACATGGTCATGTTCAAAATATTGGTCAAATCCCTCAAAAACCATTTCTGCCCATTTCAAGGATTTGAAATATTTCTACAGGAAATATTCCCCAGCAATTCCAAGAAATTTCTAGCATGTCACATATGACATGTTTGATGATCTTGCCAAGTATCATGTCATGGAGAATAGTATAACCCCATGAAATCTCCCCAAAACCATTTCTGTCCATTTTGAAGTTTGAGCAACTTTACATTGCCAAACATGTCCAAATGTTCTCAAACCTTGTGAACATGCTCAAATGGTCTAATTATTCATCTAGACCAAATGGCACAAGTTGGAGAGAATGTTATCTTGCTCAAAGTGCCCCAAAACCCTTCCTGTTCAGAACCAAATTTGAACAACTCTACATTGGCAACTTTCTCCTTTTGATCTCAACTTTTGTGGACATGTTCATATGACCAAATGAGGCCACTACACCAAGTAGTGCATCAAGGAGAAGTGTTGTGCTCAACTGGATCTACACAAGTCCATTTCTGCTCATTTCTAGGGTTTACAAAAGTTGCATTGGCAACTTTGCCCAAATAAGCTCCAAATTGGTGGAAGGCCCTAATTATATGTGTCATTTCACCCTCTTGAGTATCATGGCAATTGGAAATCATTTGCTTGCCAAAACCCTTATCAAACACCTTCTGCCACTTTTCAAAAATCCCCATTTTGACCACTAAAACTATTCTCCTTAAGCTCAACTTTTTACCACAGCCCCTCCTAGTCCCCTTTCACGTCCAGTAACAATGGCAAGTCCACAACTCCATTATTGGATGGGTAAAACCCCACTTTCTCTCTCTGGACAGCCCATTTGCACACTTCTTCTTCCTCCCTCCTCACTCCAGTGGCCATCCATGGCATCCAATGCACCACTCCATTTCTTTACTCACTCCTAGACCTGCTAGACACCAAAAGACACGCTCACCATGCATAAAGAATGGCCATGCCGGCCATTTGGGCGCTCTGGAGCGCGCTACAGTGCGCTCCCGCACTGTAGCCGCCCCCGTCCAACCACCTCCGGCCACCTCGGGCCTCCCCCGCGCGCCTGCCGATGCGCCTCGGCGTCCGCAGCACGCTACACGGTCGGCCCCCTCCTCTCTCCTCCTCCCTGCGCCTCCGCGCTAGCGAACAGAGGCCGCCCGAGCGCGCCAATGGAGCGGCTCACACGCGCGCGTCTCTGACCTCTCCCCGCTCTCTCCCTTAGCTCCCCTCGGCGTAGTCCACGCCCAGGAACACCCCAGACACGGCACCAGCTCCTCCCGAGCCCTGCAGCGACGAGCGTGAGCTCGCCGGCGCACGGGTCTACGGGACCTCGCCGCTCGCCTATTTAAAGGCCTCCCCGAGCCCTTCTCTCCTCACCACTCGCTCTCTACACCACCAAACCCTCCCCCTGCACCCCCAGTTCCTCTCCAGAGCCACCCGAGCTCGAGATTGAGCTCGAGCTCCGCCGCTTCGGCTCGTCGGAGTCCGCGAGGTATAGGCCTCCCCGCTCCTCCTCTGCCCCGATCTGAAACCGCCTCCTCCCACTGATCATTTCCCCTCTCTCCCCCGCCTCGTTTGCAGCCGGAGTCGACCGGAACGACCACCACCCGAAGCCTCTCCGCCGCGAGACCTCGTCGCCGGCAAGCCAGGCAACTCCGGTGACGTCCACCACCTCCACCCGAACGGCGACACGACGCTGAGCCTAGCCGTGCCCTCGCCCGACCTCGCCGTGCCCTGGATCATCGCCGGTGAGCTCGCCAGCCGCCTGGACTCGGGGTTAGGGATGACAGGCGGGCCCCGCCTGTCAGCCTCTCCCCTCCATCGCCCCCCTCTCTCTCGCTGACGCCTGGGCCCCGCCCGTCAAGTTTAAACCTGGCGCGCGCGCGTGCACCAGTGCGCTGGGCCGCGTCGCTGGCTGGGCCGCTGCCCTGCGGCTGTTCTGGCCCAGCAGGCACAGAGCCCTTTTCCCTTTTCTTTTCTGAACAATTTGTAAAATCCATACATAGTTCAAATTAACTCCAAATTGGATGATTCAAATTTCTAGTAGTTCCTAAAATCATGCCCTATCACATGGTGCTTTTTGCACATTTTTCTAGCACATTTCCCTTCACACATATTAAATAAATCCTATTTTCTTATTTCTGTGTTGAACTTTAGAAAATCACAAAGAGCCCATTTTTGATCCAAATTCCATGATTCAAAATCCTAGATGTCTATAAGTTCAAAACTTAGTTTTTGAACATTTTTACTAATACTTTCTATATCACCTCAAATAATGGTCTATTTCTTCATATATAGCCAACTTTGTAAATTCATAGGAAAATCATTTGAACTCCAAATCCAGTGAAACCAACTCCTAGATGCTTCTAAAATCATGGTTTGTTAAATGGGTGCCTTTGCTCATTTTTCAAAAATATGTTTCTCGACACTTCTTGCAAATCCATAAACCCCTTGATTCCATCATATCAAAATATTTAGAAATATCCATTGATCCAATTCCAATGAAATCACTTTGGTCATTCCTCACATGGCCAGAGGTATCCTAGAAAAGTCAAATCAATATTTTTGGAGCACTTTTATTGCTGCCTTGTTGTGTTGCTTATTATGGTTGCTTTCAACGATAGTTGACGAAGTAGACGAAATGCTTGGAGTTGGACCAGAGCTATTTGAAGACCTCGAAGACTTTGTTAAAACAGGCAAGCAGCCCTTTGACCATATTTATGAAACCCTTTTTATGCATTTCATATAGCACTTTATTATTGTTGCATCGGAATCATGATGAGATGGTAACCACTTTGATGGGTTGCCTCTGTTACCTCCTCGTTGATACTTGCATTGTGCATGACCGTACCTCCTTATGAGGGTTATGCCGGTGGGAGTAGATAGGATGCTAAGTAGTGCTACGCAAAAGGGATGGGAATATGCATGGTGAAGGAGACAAAGTATTTTCAAAAGACTTTTCAAAAAACCCCACTGGGTGCCACTTATGCCCAGGGGAGATGATGAGTTGGGTAACCACTTGATGACGAAGTGGTGTACCGAGGCAAGTGTGTGTGTTGTTTTTCAAAACGGATTGGTTTAAGTTGCGATCATTATTCCAACCTTACATGCGCAACCACTCTACCCTTGTATGGGAAAGGGCATTATTGATTACCTAGGTCGATACTAGCTTGGAGCCCGCATTACTAGTGACGGGAGAGTTATTGGTGCTCTCTCTCGGGACGGGGTCATGCCAGGTAGGGCGGCCAAGAACATTTTTATGGGGCACCGGACACACCATTGGTACCCCGTGTCAGTGGTATGTGATGAATATGGGAGCGAGGCTCCACAATTTTAAGTTGTGAAATGTTGGGCACGGGGGTTACTACCAATCGAGTGGACTCCATGTTAGTGTCGTCTAGGGAAAGATAGTGATCGGGTGCTTTCCCCGGGTACTTGGGGTACCGCGGGTCATGGATGACATGGAAGTTCCCCGGATCTTGTGGGTAAAGTGTGCAACCTCTGCAGAGTGTAAAACTATTCGAATAGCCGTGTCCACGGTCAAGGACAATTGGGTAACCGCTCTTGGGCTACGTCCACTTGTTTACAAACCAGTGTGTGTGTTGGATAAGTGGGAAGAACTACTTGGGTCAAGTCAAGGACTTGACATGATTGAGTTGGGCTGGTGCCCACTCTATTTATGTTGATATATGTAACCTGTCCTCATGGTTACTTGAATTCTCCTGATGCATGTCTTACACGTTGTTGAACATGTCATTGCACTCAAAACTAGCTTTCCGCAAAAATTTACCTATATCATGCATTGTTGTATCTTGAACCAAAACATGGGTTGCTTGCGAGTACATTCAAAGTACTCATTGGCTTGCCACTGGTTCTTTTATTGGCCAGGCATGAAAGAACAGGATATGATGAAGAATACTTCGGTGACGAACATGCGAGCTAGGATGCGTCCCAGTCAGAATGCCTGTAGGGTTAAGGCAGATGGCATGGGTCCAAGTTATCGACGAAGATTTCCGCTGCGATGTTATACTCAAGACTTGACCATAATGGTCCTACTTGTGTAATACGGTATGTATGGATGTAAGACTCTTGTTATTCAGCTTATGTGTGTTCAGTGAGCATTGATCTCTGGGATCACTGTACACGTGCATTCGGTGATCACGACTTATGAGTCGGGGTCCCCACACATTGCTTCTAGTTTCTCTGTAATTATGTAGATGTAATTATGTAGACCTTTTTATCTAATAAAACACTGTGAGGTTGTTGCCTTGCAGTACATAGTCAAAAAAAAGATATGCGTGAAAGAATTGCACTCCGGATTGCAAGATGAAGCAAACTTGAGCTCCTTCGAAAAGAATATCGATGAACACTCCGAGAACGAATTAAATTCTTGATGAACCAACATGTAGAGTCTGCATGAAGAACTCCGATAACAAAAGAATGATCAAACGAAAGGAAAGTTGAAAAGGACTCCGGGAGAAGCCTACCAATGATTAAATGGAGCTTTGCGATGAGATATGGAGACTTGGAACTCCGGAAAAGAAAAGATAAAGCATCTCGAACCGAGAATGTGCTATGAAGAACCTTCGGAATAAGGAATTGAATTTACTTGATGAAGCAAGAATAAGAACTACATTATGTGTATCCTTCACCAATTTAAATTGATGACAAGCAACGGATTTGGCATACTACTTATTCTCGTAGCGCAAACTTGAGAAGGTCTTCAATGAACCACCGGTAGGATTGGAAAGAACGAATGAATTGATATGATAATGAATGACAAGAACTCTTGCACGAACCACCGTAAGAATTAAAATGACCGAAGGAAATATAAAGGAACACCGGGAAGAATTATGAAATGAACGAGGATACTTGAGAGAATTTAGATACAAGTGAACGAAGAGATCCCGAGGTGATTAGAGAAATTTGAATGATGCACCGGTAAGATTTAGATAACGAGAGCTGAAAGCTGAGAATGAATAATTCTGAGATGATGGGCTCCGGAGAATCAAACTGAAAAAGACTCCTGAATTACTCCGGATGGGCGAAAAGAATTCTCACAATCGAATACAATTATGAGAGGATGGCAACAAGCTGGTGTTGGAAATATGCCCTAGAGGCAATAATAAAAGCATTATTATTATATTTCCTTGTTCATGATAATTGTCTTTATTCATGCTATAATTGTGTTATCCAGAAATCGTAATACATGTGTGAATAACAGACACCAACATGTCCCTAGTAAGCCTCTAGTTGACTAGCTCGTTGATCAACAGATAGTCATGGTTTCCTGACTATGGACATTGGATGTCATTGATAATGAGATCACATCATTAGGAGAATGATGTGATGGACAAGGCCCAATCCTAAACATAGCATAAAGATCGTATAGTTCGTTTGCTAGAGTTTTTCCAATGTCAAGTATCTTTTCCTTAGACCATGAGATCGTGTAACTCCCGGATACCGTAGGAGTGCTTTGGGTATACCAAACGTCACAACGTAACTGGGTGACTATAAAGGTAGACTACGGGTATCTCCGAAAGTATCTGTTGGGTTGACACGGATCAAGACTGGGATTTGTCACTCCGTATGACGGAGAGGTATCACTGGGCCCACTCAGTAATGCATCATCATAATGAGCTCAAAGTAACCAAGTGTCTGGTCACGGGATCATGCATTACGGTACAAGTAAAGTGACTTGCCGGTAACGAGATTGAACGAGGTATTGGGATACCGATGATCGAATCTCGGGCAAGTAACATATCGATTGACAAAGGGAATTGCATACGGGGTTGCTTGAATCCTCGACATCGTGGTTCATCCGATGAGATCATCGTGGAGCATGTGGGAGCCAACATGGGTATCCAGATCCCGCTGTTGGTTATTGACCGGAGAGTCGTCTCGGTCATGTCTGCCTGTCTCCCGAACCCGTAGGGTCTACACACTTAAGGTTCGGTGACGCTAGGGTTGTGAAGATATGTATATGCAGTAACCCGAATGTTGTTCGGAGTCTCGGATGAGATCCCGGACGTCACGAGGAGTTCCGGAATGGTCCGGAGGTAAAGAATTATATATAGGAAGTGCTATTTCGGCCATCGGGACAAGTTTCGGGGTCACCGGTATTGTACCAGGACCACCGGAAGGGTCCCGGGGGTCCACCGGGTGGGGCCACCTGCCCCGGGGCAACATGGGCTATAGGGGGTGCGCCTTGGCCTATATGGGCCAAGGGAACTAGCCCCAAAAGGGCCCATGCGCCTAGGGTTTGGGGAAACCCTAAAGGGGGGCGCCCCCTTGCTTGGGGGGCAAGCCCCCACCCCTTGGCCGCCGCCTCCCTAGGAGATTGGATCTCCTAGGGCCGGCTCCCCCACTTAGACACCCCTATATATAGTGGGGGAGATGGAGGACATCACACCTCAGCCTTTGGCGCCTCCCTCTCCCCTGTTACATCTCTCTCTCGTAGTATAGGTGAAGCCCTGCTACTGTGATGCCCTGCATCCACCACCACACCGTCGTGCTGTTGGGTCTTCATCAACTTCTCCTCTCCCCTTGTTGGATCAAGTAGGAGGAGACGTCACGCTGACCGTACGTGTGTTGAACGCGGAGGTGTCGTCCGTTCGGTGCTAGGATCTCCGGTGATTTGGATCACGTCGTGTACGACTACTTCGTCCCCATTCTTTGAACGCTTCCGCTCGCGATCTACAAAGGTATGTAGATGCATCCGATTACTCGTTGCTAGATGAACTCATAGATGGATCTTGGTGAAGCCGTAGGAAAATTTTTGTTTTCTGCAACGTTCCCCAACAGTGGTATCAGAGCCAGGTTTATGCGTAGTTCTTCTTGCGCGAGTAGAACATAATTTGTTGTGGGCGTAGATGTTGTCAACTTTCTTGCCACTACTAGTCTTATCTTGCTTCAACGGTATTGTGGGATGAAGCGGCCCGGACCAACCTTACACGTATGCTTACATGAGACCGGTTCCACCGACTAACATGCACAAGTTGCATAAGGTGGCTGGCGGGTGTCTGTCTCTCCTACTTTAGTTGGAGCGGATTCGATGAAAAGGGTCCTTATGAAGGGTAAATAGAAGTTGACAAATCACGTTGTGGCTTTCATGTAGGTAAGAAAACGTTCTTGCTAGAACCCTGTTTCAGCCACGTAAAACTTGCAACAACAATTAGAGGACGTCTAACTTGTTTTTGCAGCAGGTGCTTTGTGATATGATATGGCCAAAGTTGTGATGAATGATGAATGATCTATATGTGATGTATGAGATGCTCATGCTATTGTAATAGGAATCACGACTTGCATGTCGATGAGTATGACAACCGGCAGGAGCCATAGGAGTTGTCTTTATTTTATATGACCTGCGTGTCATTGAGAAACGCCATGTAAATTACTTTACTTTATTGCTAAACGTGTTAACCATAGTAGTAGAAGTAATAATTGGCGAGCAACTTCATGGAGACACGATGATGGAGATCATGGTGTCATGCCGGTGACAAGATGATCATGGAGCCCCAAGATGGAGATCAAAGGAGCTATGTGATATTGGCCATATCATGTCACTATTATTATTTGATTGCATGTGATGTTTATCATGTTTTGCATCTTGTTTACTTAGAACGACGGTAGTAAATAAGATGATCCCTCATAATAATTTCAAGAAGTGTTCCCCCTAACTGTGCACCATTGCGACAGTTTGTTGTTTCAATGCACCACGTGATGATCGGGTGTTTGATCCAAACGTTCACATACAACGGGTGTAAGACAGATTTACACATGCAAACACTTAGGTTGACTTGACGAGCCTAGCATGTACAGACATGGTCTCGGAACACAGAAGACCGAAAGGTCGAGCATGAATCGTATAGAAGATACGATCAACATGAAGATGTTCACCGACGTTGACTAGTCCGTCTCACGTGATGATCGGACACGGCCTAGTTGACTCGGATCATGTTATACTTAGATGACTAAAAGAGGGATGTCTATCTAAGTGGGAGTTCATTGAATAATTTGATTAGATGAACTTATTTATCATGACTTTAGTCTAAAATCTTTACAATATGTCTTGTAGATCAAATGGCCAATGTAGTCCTCAACTTCAACGCGTTCCTAGAGAAAACCAAGCTGAAAGACGATGGCAGCAACTATACGGACTGGGTCCGGAACCTGAGGATCATCCTCATAGCTGCCAAGAAAGATTATGTCCTACAAGCACCGCTAGGTGATCCACCCGTCCCACAGAACCAAGACGTTATGAACGCTTGGCAGACACGTGCCGATGACTACTCCCTCATTCAGTGCGGCATGCTTTACAGCCTAGAGCCGGGGCTCCAAAAGCGTTTTGAGAGACATGGAGCATATGAGATGTTCGAAGAGCTGAAAATGGTTTTCCAAGCTCATGCCCGGGTCGAGAGATATGAAGTCTCCGACAAATTCTTTAGCTGTAAGATGGAGGAAAATAGTTCTGTCAGTGAGAACATACTCACTATGTCTGGGTTACATAACCGCTTGACTCAGCTGGGAGTTAATCTCCCGGATGATGCGGTCATTGACAGAATCCTCCAGTCGCTCCCACCAAGCTACAAGAGCTTTGTGATGAACTTCAATATGCAGGAGATGGAAAAGACCATTCCCGAAGTATTTGCTATGCTGAAATCAGCAGAGGTAGAAGTCAAGAAGGAACATCAAGTGTTGATGGTCAATAAAACCACTAAGTTCAAGAAGGGCAAAGGTAAAAAGAACTTCAAGAAAGACGGCAAGGGAGTTGCCGCGCCCGGCAAGCAAGCTGCTGGGAAGAAGCCAAAGAATGGACCCAAGCCCGAGACTGAGTGCTTTTATTGCAAGGGAAGTGGTCACTGGAAGCGGAACTGCCCCAAATACTTAGCAGACAAGAAGGCCGGCAAAACAAAAGGTATATATGATATACATGTAATTGATGTGTACCTTACTAGTACCCGTAGTAGCTCCTGGGTATTTGATACCGGTGCAGTTGCTCACATTTGTAACTCAAAGCATGGGTTGCGGAATAAGCGGAGACTGGCAAAGGACGAGGTGACGATGCGCGTCGGGAATGGTTCCAAGGTCAATGTGATCGCCGTCGGCACGCTACCTCTATATTTTCCTTCGGGATTAGTTTTAAACCTTAATAATTGTTATTTAGTGCCAGCTTTGAGCATGAACATTGTATCGGGATCTCGTTTAATTCGAGATGGCTACTCATTTAAATCCGAGAATAATGGTTGTTCCATTTATATGAGAGATATGTTTTATGGTCATGCTCCTATGGTGAATGGTTTATTCTTAATGAATCTGGAGCGTAATGCTACACATATTCATAGTGTGAGTACCAAAAGATGTAAAGTTGATAATGATAGTCCCACATACTTGTGGCACTGCCGCCTTGGTCACATAGGTGTCAAACGCATGAAGAAGCTCCATGTAGATGGACTTTTGGAGTCTCTTGATTACGAATCATTTGACACGTGCGAACCATGCCTCACGGGTAAGATGACCAAGACCCCGTTCTCAGGAACAATGGAGCGAGCAACCAACTTATTGGAAATCATACATACTGATGTGTGCGGTCCAATGAGTGTTGAGGCTCGCGGTGGCTATCGTTATGTTCTCACCCTCACTGATGATTTGAGTAGATATGGGTATATCTACTTGATGAAACACAAGTCTTAAACCTTTGAAAAGTTCAAGGAATTTCAGAGTGAGGTTGAGAATCAACGTGACAGGAAAATAAAGTTTCTACGATGAGATCGTGGAGGAGAATACTTGAGTCACGAATTTGGCACACACTTAAGAAAATGTGGAATAGTTTCACAACTCACGCCGCCTGGAACACCTCAGCGTAATGGTGTGTCCGAACGTCGTAATCGTACTCTATTAGATATGGTACGATCTATGATGTCTCTTACCAATTTACCGCTATCTTTTTGGGGCTATGCTTTAGAGACTGCCGCATTCACTTTAAATAGGGCTCCGTCGAAATCCGTTGAGACGACACCATATGAATTATGGTTTGGGAAGAAACCTAAGCTGTCGTTTCTAAAAGTTTGGGGATGCGATGCTTATGTCAAGAAACTTCAACCTGAAAAGCTCGAACCCAAGTCGGAAAAATGCGTCTTCATAGGATACCCTAAAGAAACTGTTGGGTATACCTTCTACCTCAGATCCGAAGGCAAGATCTTTGTGGCCAAGAATGGATTCTTTCTAGAGAAAGAGTTTCTCTCGAAAGAAGTAAGTGGGAGGAAAGTAGAACTTGATGAAGTATTACCTCTTGAACCGGAAAATGGCGCAACTCAAGAAAATGTTCCTGAGGTGCCTGCACCGACTAGAGAGGAAGTTAATGATAATGATCAAGATAGTTCTGATCAAGCTCCTACTGAAATTCGAAGGTCCACAAGGACACGTTCCGCACCAGAATGGTACGGCAACCCTATCTTGGAAATCATGTTGTTAGACAACGGCGAACCTTTGAACTATGAAGAAGCGATGGCGGGCCCGGATTCCGACAAATGGCTAGAAGCCATGAAATCCGAGATAGGATCCATGTATGAAAACGAAGTATGGACTTTGACTGACTTGCCCGTTGAACGGCGAGCCATAGAAAATAAATGGATCTTTAAGAAGAAGACAGACACAGATGGTAATGTGACCATCTATAAAGCTCGACTTGTCGCTAAAGGTTATCGACAAGTTCAAGGGGTTGACTACGATGAGACTTTCTCACCGGTAGCGAAGCTAAAGTCCGTCCGAATCATGTTAGCAATTGCCGCATTTTATGATTATGAGATATGGCAAATGGACGTCAAAATGGCATTCCTTAATGGTTTCCTTAAGGAAGAATTGTATATGATGCAGCCGGAAGGTTTTGTCGATCCTAAGAATGCTGACAGAGTGTGCAAGCTCCAATGCTCAATTTATGGGTTGGTGCAAGCATCTCGGAGTTGGAACATTCGCTTTGATGAGATGATCAAAGCGTTTAGGTTTACGCAGACTTATGGAGAAGCCTGCGTTTACAAGAAAGTGAGTGGGAGCTCTATAGCATTTCTCATATTATATGTAGATGACATACTTTTGATGGGAAATGATATAGAACTCTTGGACAGCATCAAGGCCTACTTGAATAAGAGTTTTTCAATGAAGGACCTTGGAGAAGCTTCTTATGTATTAGGCATCAAGATCTATAGAGATAGATCAAGACACCTCATAGGTCTTTCACAAAGCACATACCTTGATAAGATATTGAAGAAGTTCAATATGGATCAGTCTAAGAAGGGGTTCTTGCCTGTGTTACAAGGTATGAAATTGAGCTCAGCTCAATGTCCGACCACGGCAGAAGATATAGAAGAGATGAGTGTCATTCCCTATGCCTCAGCCATAGGTTCTATTATGTATGCCATGTTGTGTACCAGACCTGATGTAAACCTTGCCGTAAGTTTGGTAGGAAGGTACCAAAGTAATCCCGACAAGGAACACTGGACAGCGGTCAAGAATATCCTGAAGTACCTGAAAAGGACTAAGGAAATATTTCTCGTCTATGGAGGTGACGAAGAGCTCGTCGTAAAGGGTTACGTCGACGCTAGCTTCGACACAGATCTGGATGACTCTAAGTCACAAACCGGATATGTGTATATTTTGAATGGTGGGGCAGTAAGTTGGTGCAGTTGCAAGCAGAGCGTCGTGGCGGGATCTACATGTGAAGCGGAGCACATGGCAGCCTCGGAGGCAGCACATGAAGCAATATGGGTGAAGGAGTTCATCACCGACCTAGGAGTCATACCCAATGCGTCGGGACCGATCAAACTCTTTTGTGACAACACTGGAGCTATTGCACTTGCCAAGGAGCCCAGGTTTCACAAGAAGACAAGGCACATCAAGCGTCGCTTCAACTCCATTCGTGAAAATGTTCAAGATGGAGACATAGAGATTTGTAAAGTACATACGGACCTGAATGTAGCAGATCCGTTGACTAAACCTCTCCCTAGGGCAAAACATGATCAACACCAGAATTCCATGGGTGTTCGATTCATCACAATGTAACTAGATTATTGACTCTAGTGCAAGTGGGAGACTGTTGGAAATATGCCCTAGAGGCAATAATAAAAGCATTATTATTATATTTCCTTGTTCATGATAATTGTCTTTATTCATGCTATAATTGTGTTATCCGGAAATCGTAATACATGTGTGAATAACAGACACCAACATGTCCCTAGTAAGCCTCTAGTTGACTAGCTCGTTGATCAACAGATAGTCATGGTTTCCTGACTATGGACATTGGATGTCATTGATAATGAGATCACATCATTAGGAGAATGATGTGATGGACAAGGCCCAATCCTAAACATAGCATAAAGATCGTATAGTTCGTTTGCTAGAGTTTTTCCAATGTCAAGTATCTTTTCCTTAGACCATGAGATCATGTAACTCCCGGATACCGTAGGAGTGCTTTGGGTATACCAAACGTCACAACGTAACTGGGTGACTATAAAGGTAGACTACGGGTATCTCCGAAAGTATCTGTTGGGTTGACACGGATCAAGACTGGGATTTGTCACTCCGTATGATGGAGAGGTATCACTGGGCCCACTCAGTAATGCATCATCATAATGAGCTCAAAGTAACCAAGTGTCTGGTCACGGGATCATGCATTACGGTACAAGTAAAGTGACTTGCCGGTAACGAGATTGAACGAGGTATTGGGATACCGATGATCGAATCTCGGGCAAGTAACATATCGATTGACAAAGGGAATTGCATACGGGGTTGCTTGAATCCTCGACATCGTGGTTCATCCGATGAGATCATCGTGGAGCATGTGGGAGCCAACATGGGTATCCAGATCCCGCTGTTGGTTATTGACCGGAGAGTCGTCTCGGTCATGTCTGCCTGTCTCCCGAACCCGTAGGGTCTACACACTTAAGGTTCGGTGACGCTAGGGTTGTGAAGATATGTATATGCAGTAACCCGAATGTTGTTCGGAGTCCCGGATGAGATCCCGGACGTCACGAGGAGTTCCGGAATGGTTCGGAGGTAAAGAATTATATATAGGAAGTGCTATTTCGGCCATCAGGACAAGTTTCGGGGTCACCGGTATTGTACCGGGACCACCGGAAGGGTCCCGGGGGTCCACCGGGTGGGGCCACGTGCCCCGGGGCAACATGGGCTGTAGGGGGTGCGCCTTGGCCTATATGGGCCAAGGGCACCAGCCCCAAAAGGGCCCATGCGCCTAGGGTTTGCGGAAACCCTAAAGGAGGGCGCCCCCTTGCTTGGGGGGCAAGCCCCCCACCCCTTGGCCGCCGCCCCCCTAGGAGATTGGATCTCCTAGGGCCGGCTCCCCCCCTTAGACACCCCTATATATAGTGGGGGAGATGGAGGATATCACACCTCAGCCTTTGGCGCCTCCCTCTCCCCTGTTACATCTCTCTCTCGTAGTATAGGCGAAGCCCTGCTACTGTGACGCCCTGCATCCACCACCACACCATCGTGCTGCTGGGTCTTCATCAACTTCTCCTCTCCCCTTGCTGGATCAAGTAGGAGGAGACGTCACGCTGACCGTACGTGTGTTGAACGCGGAGGTGCCGTCCGTTCGGTGCTAGGATCTCCGGTGATTTGGATCACGTCCTGTACGACTACTTCGTCCCCGTTCTTTGAACGCTTCCGCTCGCGATCTACAAAGGTATGTAGATGCATCCGATTACTCGTTGCTAGATGAACTCATAGATGGATCTTGGTGAAGCCGTAGGAAAATTTTTGTTTTCTGCAACGTTCCTCGACAGCTGGAATCACGAATCTTGAAGAGAATGGAGCAAAATTGAGAGAAAAATGTTCTTCGGTCTTCAAATGCAGAGAATGACGATGAGAAACACCACCATGAATCGTTTAGGCACTCCAGAAGAATCAAAACCGAAGAGGTTGAGCCAACGATGAAAAGAATTGTGAAAGATCTAGGAGAAGGCATTTGACTGATGATGAATCATTCTTACGGCAAACTTTGAAAAGAATTTAGGATAGCTTCGGGAAAATTAGAAGAGTCAGGTAAGATTCTGGAAAAAGACTTGTGGGTTAGGGCCCACTGAAAAGATACACCGTTGAACGATTTAAAAGAGAGAATGCATCGGTTGAATTAAAAGGCTTGAATGGGATAACAACCTCGAGATATCTTAAGCACTCCGGAACAATTGAATAGCGAGAAGTGGAATGATAATAAGGTGCACCGACATGGAAAACATTTGAAACGAGTTAAAGGATATGATCAACACCAAAAGCTTGAATTGAATCCACCGGAGAAGAAAAGGAATGAGGAATGACGAACTACAAGCTCTGTTAGAATCTTCATGAGAATCACCGGGTAAGAACATTGACGGAAAAGAATGGAGAGACTTCATAAACATAAGATAGATACTTGATAAAGAAATCTTAGTCCTTGAAGAAAAAGGGTGGGTGGGCGGGAAAACAAAGTCAACTTGATGACGGATGAAATGAACAACGTTGATGAAAAACTGAGATTGGATCTTGTGAATGTTGAAATGATCGGATCCACTTGAAGAGAAACATGCCGGTTGAAATGATTGACATGACAATCTCGATGAACAAGAAGGATTAGTATCCACATAGAAATATGAGAACACCGTTTGGGGAAGGTATGGAATCAACACTTGACTTCGAAGCAACTTGAATACTACAACTCAAAACAAAACAAAGGATTGGCTTGCGGAATAAGCCGGAACAAACATATGAAGCGTCCCCGAGTCGGCATAGCCAAGGACTCTTTAAGACACAACGAGACCACTCTAAAACCAACCGTGAATAGGCGGACCACTAGACGTCAAACCCCAATTTCATATCATACATCTGTCGGAAAGATATCCTAAGAGCTACTTGAATTCCCACTTATAAACTCTCGAAACTTTCCGATTATGCAATCAGGTGTTGGGGATACAGGGGAAGCATAATATCTCACCCAAAACTAGCAAATCCTACATCCAGCTGTATCCATCCTTCAACACATAACCAAGAAACCTTCGGAAATCATTTACCTCAACCTTCGAAAAGCATCCGTTATACGAGTTATGGCAATACTCCCGAACTCCCGCCCCAGTATTGGGTGGCGTCGAGGTTATCTCACCAACAACTGCATAAAAGAGATTTTCGATGTCGGCGAAAACTCAGGTATTCCAGATCTGCAACGATAAAATTGTGACGACAACACCTCAGAGCTCAACTCCCTGGGACACTGCCACAACCCCTAAATGTCAGGAGGCACCAAGAACAATGTTCTCATCACAAAATCATCGGAACGATTCCAAGATACCTGCTTGATCCTAAAAAAATTAGTGAAATTTGAGAAGAGAAGAGTCAAAACTCTACGTCAGGATACCTCACTAGAGCAACGAAGGGACTGAGGAGTAAAAAGAAGTCCTACTCTCCGATATATATAATCCTAAATGACTCAAAACATTTTTATAGACTCAACAACGCCAACGATTCGATCAAGCAGGGGGCTCCTAAGTCGGGGAAGGCTCTGATTACCAACATGTAACGCCCTCGATGCGGCTATATCTCTCACGTGTCGAAGCACGACTTAGAGGCATGACCGCATTGAAAGCAATGTCGCAAGTGAGGTAATCTTCACACAACCCATGTAATACATAAGGGAAAAAGATGGATAGTTGGCTTACAATCGCCACTTCACACAATTACATGAATAAAGCATTACATCATCCAGGTACACACAAGGTCCGCCTACAGAACCAAAATAAAAGAAGACTACCCCAAATGCTACACAGATCCCAGATCGACCCGACTGGGCTCCACTACTGATCAACTGGAAACGGAACAACATAACAAACACGATCTTCAACTAGCTCCTCCTTGAGCTCGGTTGCGTCACCTGCACGGTATCATCGGCACCTGCAACTGGTGTTGGAAGTAATCTGTGAGTCACGGGGACTCAGCAATCTCACACCCTCGTGATTAAGACTATTTAAGCTTATAGGTAGGGTAAAAGGTATGAGGTGGAGCTGCAGCAAGCGACTAGCATATATGGTGGCTAACATACGCAAATGAGAGCGAGAAGAGAAGGCAAAGCATGGTCGAGAAACTATGATCAAGAAGTGATCCTAGAACAACCTACGTCAAGCATTACTCTAACACCGTGTTCGCTTCCCGGACTCCGCCGGAAAGAGACCATCACGGTTACACACGCGGTTGATGTATTTTAATTAAGATCAACTTCAGGTTTTCTACAATCGGACATTAACAAATTCCCATCTGCCCATAACCGCGGGCACGACTTTCAAAAGTTCAAATCCCTGCAGGGGTGTCCCAACTTAGCCCATCACAAGCTCTCACGGTCAACGAAGGATATTCCTTCTCCCAAGACAATCCGATCAGACTCAGAATCCCGGTTACAAGACATTTCGACAATGGTAAAACGAGACCAGCAAGACCGCCCGATGCGCCGACATCCCGATAGGAGCTGCACATATCTCGTTCTCAGGGCAACACCGGATGAACACTACGTATGGCTAAAACCAGCCCTCAAGTTTCCCTGAGGTGGCGCCGCAAGTGGCTCTGTTTCGGACCAACACTTAGACAAGCACTGGCCCGGGGGGGTTAAAATAAAGATGACCCTCGGGATGCGCGACTCCCAAGGGAAAAAGGCTAGGTGGCGAATGGTAAAACCAAGGTTGGGCCTTAGTGGAGAAGTTTTATTCAAAGCAAACTGTCAAGGGGTTCCCATTATAACCCAACCGTGTAAGGAACGCAAAATCCGGGAACATAACACCGATATGACAGAAACTAGGGCGGCAAGAGTGGAACAAAACACCAGGCATAAGGCCGAGCCTTCCACCCTTTACCAAGTACTAGTGCAAATGCCCGTGCGTTACACCGGGTGAAAAAAATTCAAAATACCAGCTCCGCGTGCCACTACCGGACACTTCTTATAACCAACTCGGACAAACATTAAGGTTAACCTCATTCTCTATAAGATGAATATGCCTTTGTGTTACCGCATGTTGAATTATCGCTTAAGCTATGCTTTATGTTGAGGTACAAGTCTACTTTTCAACCGCCTCCACATGAAAACTTGGATAACCTCTTCTCCTCTTGCCACCGCCATGGTGCACCGCTGGGCAAAGCTCACGCAACTCCGATGGTGGCAGGGAGGTCCTTTAGAGGTGTGGTGCCCTGGTGGGGGTGCACAATATGCCTGGGAGGGCTAGTTGTTGCGTGTACATTGATGGTTGGTCTGGCTTGGCAGCTCAGCGACGGTGCATTAGCAATCTTTGGTGTTGGACCTTTGGCCTGGTCATTGGAGAAGGGGGTTGCACGACGGGATCCTCGGAGGCGACATGTTTTCGGTTGTCTTAGTGTTTTCAATAGGGAAGTGAGACAATGGTGCTTCCCAGAGACGGCATTGAGCTATGCTTACGACGCGCCGTCGATAGATGTAGGAGGAAGAAAAGTTCAGCTCCGCCAAGAATTTGATTGTAATTTTCCTTTTTTATGGGTGAGTTTGTAAGGACATGTGTTGCTTAATATTTGGCCTTATGCCTTTCCGCAAAACAAAGACAGAAAGAATTATCATTTTTCGTACCACGTAGCGTGGATATGAAGACACCCTAACGTCCTTCGGTAGTGCCTACTTCAGCTCGGCATTGCTATCGAAAGGAATAGTGTTGCATGGAATAGTCTTTGAGTGGGAGAAACATACCAGCGATAGTTACATACTCTTCGAGAGTTTAATAATTAATGTAGAGTAACTAAATTACAGTTAATTCAAATTTCATAAGATCTATGTGTTTCATACAAAATTTAGAAATGTAACTAAATTTTAATGGTAACAAAAATAGGTCAAAAAATAGAGGCATATACTAACAGAACTTTAAGGAGAAGAAACTTGAGGCAGCAGTATATAAGCACATTTGGGGACGCGGAGTTTCTGCTACCAGGCTCAGTTGCACCCGCGCTGACGAAATAAATCAAAACAAATACTAAAAGAATTCAAAAAAAAATTAATTTTTTGTGTAGTAGATAATTTGATGTGTTGGATCCGCTCCAAATTTGAATTCATTTGGACATTTGAGCAGCTCTCAGCAAAAAAAAATCAGGGTTTATAAAAAAGTTACTGTTCATGCACTGACCCAATTTTTCTTTTTTGCCGAGAGCTTCTCAGATGTCCAACTGAGTTGAAATTTGAAGCAGACCTCACACATCAAATTATCTATCACACGGATTTATTTTGATTTTTTTGAATTTTTCTAGTATTTGTTTTGATTTTTTCCTGACCAGGAGCAGATGGGCTTGGGCACCGAGTTGGATTTCCGCACATTTGGTCACTACTTTATTTTTTTTCTTGGCAGACTACAAATAAACATATAACAATTTTACAAATATGAATGGAATGTTTACAAAGTTTGGATATATATGAGAAGTCGGCAAGGTTTGTGGTTGCAAGGCTGCTTATGTGATATAGCTGACAATATATAGTCCGTGAGTTTCAGCTAGTTAAGTAAAGAAGGTTCTAAACCCTCAAAAAAAAGTAAAGAAGATTCTATATACAATGTTGACTTAAGATGACTTTTAGTTGGAGAACTGCAAATAGAAAGCATGTCCTGCCACCATAGGTGCTGTAATTGGTAAAGAAAGTTATGTAATCCTTAGTATCTCATCATAAGACACCTGCGCGGCAAATTAAATGCATGAAAAAGATGATATTTAAATCAAATAAAAAAGAGATACTAACATAAGTTAATGGATTCCTGATCCCAGTATATATGCACTTTTCCCATAGTCTGTATGCACCATTTGCACATACACCAAATTAAAGCCTCCACCTGCCAAAATCACATGCCTAGTGCTGATAACTTCCTAACAGCAGAATGTAAGGCAGCGGATAAATAGAATCGAAACAAGTACAAGAGCGGAGGCGTCTGAGACCTTGCATTACCGGCGCTCGTAGCCCTCGAACACCTCGCTCATGACTGCTTCCCTTGATTGCCTCCGTCCACGTGCACAAATCCCTCCACCGAGAAAATACAGTCCAAAATATATGCTGTTAGTTTAATTACATGTAGTTTGTCCTAGTTACATTGCGCACAAAGAAACACGTTCCTAATCCATCTAATCATACTTACAAAGCATGACAACCCATCTCCCAGCTTACATGTCCTCTGAATCTCGAAAACATGCACCTGCTCTGAACTTTTGCACATTTACTCTGCTGCTCTCAATTTGCAGCTGCTTTTCACATTCAGATTTCAAGCAATTGGAAATGGAGTGGATGGGTGCAGATTTTTAACAGAAATACGACAGCTAGAATAGAATAATCTCTCCATCTCTCTCAGTATGCACGCACATATACACAATCAAGCAAATTGAACTGCAAAACTGAAACAAAATCTGCAAAGTTTGTGAGGGAAATTTTGCTATGTTGCAATTCAGTGTTCACTCTGAAATTTCTGAAGTAAATAAAAATTCAGATTTTACAAATATTGAGCAGGTGTACTGGATGCAGAGCAGCTACACTGTTTAGTCTCAGAAGGCAAACATATTGAACATACTAACAGAAGTGTAGCATCTATGAATCTAGTGGAAGCACTACAGACTTGAATGAACTCTCAGAACTTGGATCAAACTTTCTGAACTCTGAAGAAAGTAGATAGAACATAACTGAAACTTTGCTAAAAACATTGTCGATGCTTATGTACTGAATAAAAGAACAGCTTCGCACTTGGGTGGCAGACAGAGAAACAGGGATAGAAACAGGGGCTACCCATGATTTCATCGGTCTTGGTATTGATTTGGCTTTCAAGGGGCTACATGCCTCTGTTGTAGCCATCGTTGGCAATATTGGACGGCTCGATGGATGTCCTTCGACCTCCGGCGAACTCGAAGGCGACATGATGCTTTTCTGGTCCAAGTACTCCGGGATTTGATGGATTTACTTCCAAGCACACAATCTGATGGAGATTCCGGCCGAGGATCCTTTCTTCTTATAGGAGCCAAGTCCAATCCGGGTGGGACACTCCCTTGATTTGTGTTGGAGAAGGATGCAGACACGAAATTAATCCAAATCAGACACGGGAGCAGGATGTCGGAGATTGAGAAGCTTGCGTCGGTTGAGGCGGGGCACCACGAAACAAACAAACCGCTGAGTATATCAATAAAAACTTCAAAAATACAAAGAAATTGTCAACTGTCGTCGTCCGCGGGGACCGTACTTGGGCGAGGTCACCTTGGTGCTCCCTCTGTTTTGCACTTAACTTTTGCACCCCCAAAAGTGATCTGCATCCCTATACTTACGGTCATACAATCATCAACATACATAAAAAATTGAATGCCAAAAATAAATTAACCACTACATTCCCTGAGCTGAACTGCACCAGGGAAACGCCCTATTTCATCAGTAGTCGGATTTGCTTTCCGTGTGAGAATGTCTATATGCTGCTAGGAGGGGGTGGTGGTAGTACCATGATGTGCTGAATGAACAGGATTCAGCCTTAAAGTCCATGGACAAACAGCCATTAGGAAAAGTTATTTGCCTGTGCTATATGTCTATTTGTCCTAGGATTCAGAAATGCCTACAATGGTGTCTGGAACTACAAATGAAAATGCCGCCATATTATCCCACAAAAATGTCTGAACCTACAATTGAATATGACCTGCATTTTCTCCCAAAATGCCTACAATCGTGTCTGAAACTACAATTACGATGCCTGCATTTTATCACAAAAAAATTTATGCCATCCTATCTGATTTCCTATCTGATTGCCTGAAACAACCTACACATAAATGAAACAAGCTGTTTTCTCCTTTCAAAACAGTATGCAATCTACTGTATTGCCTGAAAAAACATCCATCCTACTATATTGTTGCCTTTTATTTCCTCTCCTATTGCCTACATCCTGCCTATTCTGTGATTCTGGATTTACTTAAAAAAAATAGAATAGTTGCGTCACGGTTCGTTCAGTGCTATTGCCCAGTTCATTTCAGTATACTATTACCTGAAAAAGTTCAGCACTATTGCCCGTATTCATCAGTGCTTTTGCCCAAGTTCAGCAGTACTATTGCCTACAAACATGTAGAACGCATGTTGCTCACGGGATTGGGTGCGAGAAATTATTTGCTTATCCTGTGATTCTGGATTCCCAACCTCTCCAAAACCATCTGCGGCAGCGTGGGCAGGTTCATCCCCCACCCCCTTGGCTGGCGCGGAAAAACAACACACTCGGGAGATGGATTTGTGCGCGTGGAAGACGTACCTAAGCCTTCAGGTGTCGATTGGCTGCCGAGATTTGAAGTTCAGCTCGGGATTTCTCTCAAATTTACAGCAACCCCACCCCCTTCCTCCCTCCTCCTATCCCTCCCCGGCCATGGATTTCCACGACGCAACGCAGTGGGAGACAAAAAACAAAGGAAGGGGCTGGACTGCACTCGGGAACTTACCTTGTGCTGGAGACGTAGCAGTCCGCGTCACAAAGGAAGGGGCTGGACTGCAATCGAGTGCTAGAAAATTGAATGTTAATTAATTGCATGGTATTGAGTGCTACAAACCATGATGGAGAAGGAGCCGCTCCATTGTGACCTCCTTCACTGCCAGATTCACAGCCGCCATCACATCATACCAAATCTAGCATCGCATAGTGTCTCTAAGTATACGGCAGTGCTGTACCAAGACCAAGTAAGTCAACAACTCATGCTATCACTACTGCTTTCCTCTAATCATTGTCTGCATGATGAATGTAAACAAAAAAGAGTCACATACATCTATTTTCTTTGGAACTGAAGGTGCCATATAAGTGGATGATTACAAATATCATACCATAATGTCACATTGCTGTTATAACAGATGTGCAAATAAGGAAAAAAAAATTGGGTGGGGAGTGCTCAAATAAGAGATACGGGGAGTACATAAAGGATGAGGGAGAGGGCAAGGTACCTGCCGGTCACAGCCACGCAAGAATCCGTCAAAGTAGCCAGTTGATCTAACAAAACCTAGAGAGTTCAGCTATTGTTTTCACAACGGAACTAAGTATCCTCTCCACATGTTTTCTGGTACCTTATAACACTAATGCTGCATAAACATTTAGAACCAATTTAAAGGGATCATTAGGATTGTTTGATAGGTCAATGGAATATGTATTTAGTGAAAGAGGATAAGCCTCTAAAGAGTGAATTGATATTGCATTTAAATTTAATGAGCGGACTAATTTTAGTAGGAATAAAAGAG
This sequence comes from Triticum aestivum, assembly GCF_018294505.1. NCBI lineage: Eukaryota > Viridiplantae > Streptophyta > Magnoliopsida > Poales > Poaceae > Triticum > Triticum aestivum. The sequence continues at coordinate 348,599,937 of NC_057809.1, read as the reverse complement.
CTACATACGCACTTATGTTTACAGTGGAATTGCTTCACCGTTCAGCCACATCAAGATGCAAATTTGTTAAAGACTAACAGTCCTAGAAAATAAGTTGTTAGGCAAGAGCTTCTACAAAAAGAGAGAATGAAGTTTGGACATATTAACCTTTAACTGAAGAACATCACGATGAACAAACAGTAGTGCAATTTCACTGTTATACTTGATATGCTTCTATCATTAACCATCAATATTAAGCATATTTTTTTTTAGAATTTAGATGCATTTACCAATCTATGGTTTCTATATCTGGACCTGAACAAATAATATATCAGATTGAGTTCCCTTTCTATTGTTTATCTGTCCAATGTATAGATGATCAGATTGTATAAATCTTCTTTGGCAACTGGCGTTTTGAGTGTACCGAAGCAATCTCGTTGGGGCAAAGAGAAAATCGGTATTTCACAAATTCTAACACTCCTCAAGCAGCAACTTGCATCCTGATGAAACATAAATACGCTAAGCAAATAAGACAAGAGACGCCATCAACCACATGGGCTAGAGCTTCTTCCTTTTTCGCTGGTGGATACCTGAGGATATTGAAGCCCTTGCCGGGATGGTGATGGCGAGATCGAGGTAGCGATTGGGGATCTGGCAGCAACGAAAACCAAGGAGCGATTCTCCATCACCAACGTTTGGGGCAGCAGCGGCGACCGCGGGGATGGCAAGGGACGTAGCCGGTGCTCCTCCCGGCGAAGCAGCGGCGCGAGCGACGGACTACGCAGCTGCGCTCCCCCAGTGAAGCCGCGGCCTGCGACACGCGCACCTCCCAGGGAAGGCAATCCACAGCTCCAGCCGCCGCCGTCGTTCGCAAGCTCCAGCCGCCGCCGCCGCCGATCCAGCCACCCCCGCCGTTCTGCATCGAGCACCTGTGCCGCCTGGGCCTCCGCCTCTAAGTCGTCGACGCCCCGTTCCAGATCAGATCCGGAGCGCCGTTGCCAGATCCCGTCCCCTCCGTCACGCCCTCGTCTACGGCCGCCGCCGAAACCCTCCTCCTCCTCCTCCTCCTCGACGGTTCTATACGGGCAGAAACTCTGTTATTTTTTACATAGGACGTGGCTGCGGGTTGAACACTAAACATTTTTTTTTCAGATAAAACAGGGATGGCGGGTTTAATTCATAAAAACCACATGGACCTTTATGTAAAAATGCCACGACGGTGAATTCGGAGACTCAATCCGTGCTTTATTATTAGGGAGAGATATAGGTGCATTAATTAAATAAGAGATATTGTGATATCCCAACAAAATATCCATATTCCAACAAGGAACAAACTCCAATCTTCACCTGCAACTAACAACGCTATAAGAGGGGTTGAGCAAAGCGGTAATATAGCCAAACAACGGTTTGCTCGGACAAGGTGGGTTAGAGGCTTGGCTTAACAATATGGGAGGCATGATAAGCAAGTGGTAGGTATCGCAGCATAGGCATAGCAAAAGAGCGAGCAACTAGCAAGCAAAGATAGAAGTGATTTCGAGGGTATGATCATCTTGCCTGAAATCCCGCAAGGAAGAAAAATGAGTCCATGAAGAAGACAAACAGACGAAGTCGAACGGATCCTCACAAACGCAACGTTACCGGATTACCGAGAAGAAGTACACCGGAAAGGAAGCAAACAACATAGTAAACAATCAACACATGAACATGACATGATGCACAAACAAGTATGATGCATGTCCGATTTAAGGAAGCATGGCATGGCAAAGTGCACAAACAACCCTACAAATTAAGTGGAGCTCAATATGCAACTCCGTTGCATATTGACGAAACACCACGTGACTTATTTAGTTTGATCTTGTTATGAACCCAACAATATTAAATGTTCTTAACATGGCAAGAGGTGAAGCATAACAAAACTATACCAATTAAACAATTTAAATGGGGCCGGATATAACAAACAACAAATCCGGTAAATCCCCATATGTCTTAGTAATTTAAAGCAAACAACAATTTTAACCATTTAAATGTTATTATCATGATGAGAATGACATGTGCAAGTTTATGCAAGTTTTATGAAAATGTTGACAAGAGCATTATATGAAGCATTTGTCATCGTGGCGGAAGCGAAAGGGGTGCCCCGGCGATAACGAAAACGGTGCCACGGTAGCGTTCCGGTTCCGGTAACTCGATTGAGATACCGAAGCAAAGGAGAAGTGTGCGGATGCGTGCAAAAGATGGTGGGGCGCTCCCGTATTCTGGGTGTCCCACGAGTTAGTGGCATGGAAATGAGTGACAATACAGACACGGTGCAGACAAAGGGTGCATCTCATCCGAAATGCATTCATTCGTTCACGGGCGTCGTCTCGGGGTTATACCTTCGAGGTGAGACTTTTCGGAACGGATCAAGTTCGTAGCAGAAGTAGACGGCCTCGCCACGTTCGAGAGGTAGTAGAGGTACATGACAACGGTAGAGGTACTCGTGATCTTAGGGTCACGGCGAGAAACTTGACGTCCACGGTGTCTTCGAGGGTCGACAGTAGTGGTACTTGGCAAAATGCATGTCGAGGGTAGTTGTTCTCGTATCGACGTGGTACTTGGCGATTTCGGAGACGACGGAAGACGAACTTGGCGGTCCTCGTAGAACCAGTACTTGGCGTTAGTGATACATGTTTCAAAAGCAATTCACGATGATGGTAGCCGAAACTTGGTGATCCGAAGGGGTACTTGACGAATAACGGCCGTCGTGGTACTTGGTGAAATCCTCGGAGATGGACTTGACGCATGAAAGGTCTTCGGTGCCACGGTACTTGTCAGATCATCATGCAGACGTTCTTTCAAAGAGGAACTTGTCGCGTCCCAAAATGAGCAAGGCAAAAGCCCTCGTCCAACGAAGCTCGAACTTGACGAAATCCACAAACAGGTCTTGGCGTATCCTGGTCTTGAAGAGGTCTCCGGAAAAAGAACTTGGCGAAACCCCCCAAAGGCATTGCTCGTTCATTTGAAAGGGGAAAAACAGCGGCATCAGCGAGCATGGCAAGGATCGAGCGCCAATGACGCCATGGGCGTGTAGCAAAGCAAAGGAGCTTCGGGGCTCCTGTCATAGCAGAGGCAAGAGCGGGGCACGAGGAGCAAGGCGAGTAGCATCACAATCCGTAGACAGAGGAGGTGCTGCCTGGCACTTATGGTGGTGGAGCAGGGGCTCCACGCGAACAGGGTCGTGGCGGAGGTCGCCATCGAGGATGTCCGGGAGCAGGGGCACGAGGCGCGCGGCGCAAGGGCCCTGCTCCTCTGCTTATGACGGCGCAGGAGAATGAAGGGGAGAGGGACGAGGCTGGCGGCACTCCGGTGGTTTGGTCGTCGGCGGGGTAGGCAGCAACGGCGCTGGAGAAGGCGACGAGAAGAGGAGGCGCGCGGAGATGGCAAGAAGGCGACGGCGAGAGCCTACTCGCCGGCCACGGCTGGAGGCGGAGGTCGCCGGAGCAGGCACATGGAGGCGCGATGGGTTGGTGGCTCGGGCAGAAGGCCATGGAGGGCCACTGCTAGCCAGGAGGGTGCGAGCACAAGGAAAGCTAGGCGGGGAAATGGCGGTGAACGTGCGTTGCTTGAGGGAGAGAGCGAAAGGAGGGAGTAGGGATCGAGCGAGAGATGGCGCTGAGGGGGAGCGAGACGAAGGGGAAAGATGGGGATCAAGGAGGTGGCGCTCTGGCGGCACGAGGAGGAAACGCAGGAGAGGAGGGGATTTATCGGGATGGGGGTTCGCTCGGGCCTAGGGTTAGGAGGGTAGGTGGTCCAAAAGGTCGGCCCAGTGGGGAGGGCGCTGGCTGGGCATGAGGAGAGCAAGGCTGCAAGGCTGGGTTGGGCTCTCTTTCCCTCTCACTCTAAAGAAAAGAAAAGAAACAAAACAAAGAAAAGAAAGAAAAGAAAAAAGGAGGTTAGGAAAAGAAGTGGGACACGCGGATAATTTCCCGGACTTCCAAAAATGAGCTTGATCCAAGAAAATAGAAGTGAGTGTGTGCATGAAGATTTGATTTGAACTCATTTGAATTTAAATCCAAATGAGTTTGAATAAGAAGTGGGTATTCGGTAGGTCCAAAAATATTGAGAATTTAGGAGGAGCCTCGATAAATGGGAAAAGAATTGTTGACAAAGTTTGGAGGTGCAACTTGAAGCATAAGAGGCATGGAATTAAATTGCAAGTGTGTTAAAAGTAATTCCAAAAAATGGAATAATTTTATTATAGGTCCCTAATAGTATTGAGAGGCTTTAATATGTTATAAAGAGAAAACACAAGGGAATTCCCTCGATTTAAATGGATCGAAGACCCATACGGTTTATTTAGTTGAGTTAAGAAAAAGAAATGACATGATGGCATGATGACATGATGCAATGCACACGATGCAAAGATGAATGCAATGAACCAAACAAATCACACGACGGAACCCGGAAACCCTGGAAGGCATCTGAAGCTCTGGTCTTGGGGCGTCACAATAATGGGCCTTATTGGGCCCTAGTGGAGAGAGAGAGGGGCCGGCCAGGGTAGGCCGCACGCCCCCTCCCACTCTAGTCCTAATTGGACTAGGAGAGGGGGGGCGCCCCCTTTCCTTCTCCTTCCCCCCTTCCTTTCCCCCTCCTACTAGGAGTAGGAAAGAGCGCCTCCTGGTGTGCCCTCTAGGGCCGGCTGGCCTCCCCCTTGCTCCTTTATATACGGGGGCAGGGGAGCACCTCTATACACACAAGTTGATCATTGATCTCTTCCAGGCGTGTGTGGTGCCCCCTCCACCATAATCCACCTCGGTCATACTATAGCGGTGCTTAGGCGAAGCCCTGCAACGGTAGCTTCATCAACATCATCAGCACGCCATCATGCAGACGAAAATCTTCCCCGAGCTCTACTGGATCGTGAGTTCGTCGGACGTCACCATGCTGAACGTGTGCTGAACGCGGAGGTGCCTAGGGCTGGAAAAAAGCTCGAAGCTCGTGAGCTAAACGAGTAGCTCGTGAGTCGGCTCGAATCGACTCAAACTCGAAGAATAACGAGTCGAGCCAAGCTTTAGTTTAAGATCGTTTATAGACCAAGTTAAACGAGCCAATCTCATGAGTACTCGTGTAACTCGTTAGGCTCGGTACAAAAGATCAGCCACTCCCAATACAAAAAAGGATCAGCCACTCAGCACCCTATGTCCTAGGCGCACAACACAAGGCCTAGCCATTGAAGGCCCAACCTCCTAGAAGACTCATGTATTACAAGGAAATTACTATTGTTAGTGATATATATGTTCAATATATACATAATCATTTTTATAATATTTAGGGGTTTTATGTTCATATCTTTAATGAGCTTAAAAAGCTAAACGATCCAGCTCGCGAGTTATATGAGTCGAGCCAATCTTGAATTTGATCTCGTTATAATAATGAGTCGAGTCGAGCTAGCTCGTTAATGAAACGAGCTCTAGCGAGTCGAGCCGAGCTGGCTCAACTCGGCTCGAATTCCAGCCCTAGAGGTGCCGTACATTCGGTACCGAGGATCGGTCGATCATGAAGACGTACGACTACATCAACCGCGTTGTCATAACGCTCCCTCTTAACGGTCTATGATGGTATGTGGACGACACTCTCCCCTCTCGTTGCTATGCATCACCATGATCTTGCGTGTGCGTAGGATTTTTTTTGAAATTACTACGTTCCCCAACAGTGGCATCCGAGGCAGGTTATTGCGTAGATGTTATATGCACGAGTAGAACACAAGTGAGTTGTGGGAGATACAAGTCATACTTCTTACCAACATGTCATACTTTGTTTTGGCGGTATTGTTGGATGAAGCAGCCCGGACCGACACTACGCGTACGCTTACGCGAGTCTGGTTCTACCGACGTGCTTTGCACACACGTGGCTGGCGGGTGTCAGTTTCTCCAACTTTAGTTGAACCGAGTGTGGCTACGCCCGGTCCTTGAGAAGGTTAAAACAACACTAACTTGACGAACTATCGTTGTGGTTTTGATGCGTAGGTAAGAATGGTTCTTGCTTAGCCCGTAGCAGCCACGTAAAACTTGCAACAACAAAAGTAGAGGACCTCTAACTTGATTTTGCAGGGCATGTTATGATGTAATATGGTCAAGACATGATGCTATATTTATTGTATGAGATGATCATGTTTTGTAACAGAGTTATCGGCAACTGGCAAGAGCCATATGGTTGTCGCTTTATTGTATGCAATGCAATCGCCCTGTAATTGCTTTACTTTATCACTAAGCAGTAGTGATAGTCATAGAAGCAATAGTTGGGGAGACGACAATGATGCTATGATGGAGATCAAGGTTTCGCGCTAGTGAAGATGGTGATCATGACGGTGCTTTGGAGATGGAGATCAAAGGCACAAGATGATGATGGCCATATCATATCACTTATATTGATTGCACGTGATGTTTATCCTTTATGCATCTTATTCTGCTTTCTTTGATGGTAGCATTATAAGATGACCTCTCACTAAATTTCAAGGTAAAGGTGTTTTCCCTGAGTATGCATCGTTGCCAAAGTTCGTCCTGCCGAGACACCACGTGATGATCGGGTGTGATAAGCTCAACGTTCATCTACAACGGGTGTAAGACAGTTTTACACACGCAGAGTACTCAGGTTAAACTTGACGAGCCTAGCATATGCAGATATGGCCTCGGAACACTAAGACCGAAAGGTCAAGCATGAATCATATAGAAGATATGATCAACATAGTGATGTTCACCGTTGAAAACTACTCCATTTCACGGGATGATCGGTTATGGTTTAGTTGATATGGACCACGTGATCACTTAGATGATTAGAGGGATGTCTATCTAAGTGGGAGTTCTTAAGTAATATGATTAATTGAACTTAAATTTATCATGAACTTAGTACCCGATAGTATTTTGCTTATCTATGTTATTGTAGATAGATGGCCCATGCCGTTGTTCCGTTGAATTTTAATGCATTCCTTGAGAAAGCAAAGTTGAAAGATGATGGTAGCAATTACACGGACTGGGTCCGTAACTTGAGGATTATCCTCATTGCTGCACAGAAGAATTACATCCTGGAAGCATCACTGGGTGCCAAACCCGCTGCAGGAGCAATGCCAGATGTTATGAACGTCTGGCAGAGCAAAGCTGATGACTACTCAATAGTTTAGTGTGCCATGCTTTACGGCTTAGAACCGGGACTTCAACGTCGTTTTGAACGTCATGGAGCATATGAGATGTTCCAGGAGTTGAAGTTAATATTTCAAGCAAATGGCCGGATTGAGAGATATGAAGTCTCCAATAAGTTCTACAGCTGCAAGATGGAGGAGAATAGTTCTGTCAGTGAACATATACTCAGAATGTCTGGGTACCGTAATCACTTGACTCAGCTGGGAGTTAATCTTCCGGTTGATAGTGTCATTGACAGAGTTCTTCAACCACTGCCACCAAGCTACAAGAGCTTCGTGATGAACTATAATATGCAAGGGATGGATAAAACAATTCCCGAGCTCTTCGCAATGCTAAAGGCTGCAGAGGTAGAAATCAAGAAGGAGCATCAAGTGTTGATGGTCAACAAGACCACCCATTTCAAGAAAAAGGGTTAAGGGGAGAAGAAAGGGAACTTCAAGAAGAACGGCAAACAAGTTGCTGCTCAAGAGAAGAAACCCAAGTCTGGACCTAAGCCTGAGACTGAGTGCTTCTACTGCAAAGGGACTGGTCACTGGAAGCGGAACTGCCCCAAGTATTTGGCGGATAAGAAGGATGGCAAGGTGAACAAAGGTATTTGTGATATACATGTTATTGATGTGTACCTTACTAGAGCTCGCAGTAGCACCTGGGTATTTGATACTGGTTATGTTGCTAATATTTGCAACTTGAAGCAGGGACTACGGATTAAGCGAAGACTATCTAAGGACGAGGTGACGATGCGCGTGGGAAATGGTTCCAAAGGCAATGTGATCGCTGTCGGCATGCTACCTCTACATCTACCTTCGGGATTAGTTTTAGATCTGAATAATTGTTATTTGGTGCCAGCGTTAAGCTTGAACATTATATCTGGATCTTGTTTGATGCGAGACAGTTATTCATTTAAATCTAAGAATAATGGTTGTTCTCTTTATATGAGTAATATCTTTTATGGTCATGCACCCTTGAAGAGTGGTCTATTTGTGTTGAATCTCGATAGTAGTGATACACATATTCATAATGTTGAAGCCAACAGATGCAGAGTTGATAATGATAGTGCAACTTATTTGTGGCACTGCCGTTTGGGTCATATTGGTGTAAAGCGCATGAAGAAACTCCATACTGATGTACTTCTGGAATCACTTGATCATGAATCACTTGGTAATTGCGAACCCTGCCTCATGGGCAAGATGACTAAAACGCCATTCTCTGGAACAATGGAGCGAGCAACAAATTTGTTGGAAATCATACATACTGATGTATGTGGTCCGATGAATGTTGAGGCTCACGGCGGGTATCGTTATTTTCTCACCTTCGCAGATGATTTGAGCAGATATGGGTATATCTACTTAATGAAACATAAGTCTGAAACATTTGAAAACTTCGAAGAATTTCAGAGTGAAGTGGAAAATCATCGTGATAAGAAAATAAAGTTTCTACGATCTGACCGTGGAGGAGAATATTTGAGTTACGATTTTGGTTTACATTTGAAACAATGTGGAATAGTTTCCCAACTCATGCCACCCGGAACACCACAACGTAATGGTGTGTCCGAACGTCATAATCGTACTTCACTAGATATGGTGCGATCTATGATGTCTCTTATTGATTTACCGCTATCGTTTTGGGGTTATGCTTTAGAGACAGCTACATTCACGTTAAATAGGGCACCATCGAAATCTTTTGAGACGGCGCCTTATGAACTGTGGTTTGGCAAGAAACCAAAGTTGCCGTTTCTTAAAGTTTGGGGCTGCGATGCTTATGTGAAAAACTTCAACCTGATAAGCTCGAACCAAAATCGGAGAAATATGTCTTCATAGGATACCCAAAAGAAACTATTGGGTACACCTTCTATCACAGATCCGAAGGAAAGACATTCGTTGCTAAGAATGGATCCTTTCTAGAGAAGGATTTTCTCTCGAAAGAAGTGAGTGCGAAGAAAGTAGAACTTGATGAGGTAACTGTACCTGCTCCCTTATTGGAAAGTAGTTCATCACAGAAACCGGTTCCTATGACACCTAAACCAATTAGCGAGGAAGCTAATGGTGATGATCATGAAACTTCAGATCAAGTTACTACCTGTAACACCCTCGATGCGGCTATATATCCCATGTGTCGAAGGACGACTTAGAGGCATAACCGCATTGAAAGCATTGTCGCAAGTGAGGTAATCTTCACACAACCCATGTAATACATAAGGGAAAAAGATACATAGTTGGCTTACAATCGCCACTTCACACAATTACACGAATAAAGTATTACATCAATCCAGATACACACAAGGTCTGACTACGGAACCAAAATAAAAGAAGACTACCCCAAATGCTACACAGATCCCCGATCGTCCCGACTGGGCTCCACTACTGATCATCTGGAAATGGAACAACATAACGAACACGATCTTTAACGAGCTCCTCCTTGAGCTCGGTTGCATCACCTGCACGTTCTCATCGGCACCTGCAAGATGGTTTTGGAAGTATCTGTGAGTCACGGTGACTCAGCAATCTCACACCCTCACGATCAAGACTATTTAAGCTTATAGGAAGGGTAAAAGGTATGATGTGGAGCTGCAGCAAGCGACTAGCATATATGGTGGCTAACATATTCGCAAAAGAGAGCGAGAAGAGAAGGCAAAGGCACGAGCGACAAACTATGATCAAGAAGTGATCCTAGAACAACCTACGTCAAGCATTACTCCAAAACCGTGTTCACTTCCCGGACTCCGTCGAGCAGAGACCATCACGGTTACACACGCGGTTGGTGCATTTTAATTAAGATAAGTTTCAGGTTTTCTACAACCGGACATTAAGAAATTCCCATCTGCCCATAACCGCGGGCACGGCTTTCGGAAGTTCAAATCCCTGCAGGGGTGTCCCAACTTAGCCCATCACAAGCTCTCACGGTCAACGAAGGATATTCCTTCTCCTAGGAAGACCCGATCAGGCTCGGAATCCCGGTTACAAGACATTTCGACAATGGTAAAACAAGACCAGTGAAGCCACCTGAATGTGCCGACAAATCCCGATAGGAGCTGCACATATCTCGTTCTCAGTGCACACCGGATTGTCCAAGGTTCCGGTAGGCCAGCCCAGAGTTGCCCCTGGAGGCCACCGGCAGCTGACAGGTTGGACCAACACTCAGAGGAGCACTGGCCTGGGGGTTTAAATAAAGATGACCCTTCAGTCTGCAGAACCCAGGGGAAAGAAAAGACTAGGTGGCAAAAGGTAAAACCAATGTTGGGCCTTGCTGGAGGAGTTTTATTCAAGGCGAACTATCAAGTGGTTCCCATTATAACCCAACCGTGTAAGGAACGCAAAATCAAGGAACATAACACCGGTATGACGGAAACTAGGCCAGCAAGAGTGGAACAAAACACCAGGCATAAGGCCGAGCCTTCCACCCTTTACCAAGTATATACATGCATTAAGTAGATAAGATATATTGGGATATCCCAACAAATCTCCATGTTCCAACAAGGAACAAACTCCAATCTTCACCTACAACTAGCAACGCTATCAGAGGGGCTGAGCAAAGCGGTAACATAGCCAAACAACGGTTTGCTAGGACAAGGTGGGTTAGAGGCTTGGCTCAACAATATGGGAGGCATGATAAGCAAGTGGTAGGTATCGCGGCATAGGCATAGCAAAAGAGCGAGCAACTAGAAAGCAAAGATAGAAGTGATTTCGAGGGTATGGTCATCTTGCCTGAAATCCCACAAGGAAGAAGAACGACTCCATGAAGAAGACAAACGGACGTAGATGAACGGGTCCTCACAAATGCAACGTTATTGGAACCAAGCCGAAGAAGCAACACCGGAAAGAAGCACACAACATAGTAAACAACCACCACATAAGCATGGCATGATGCACAACCAAGTATGATGCATGTCCGGTTTAAAGAAGCATGGCATGGCAAAGTGCACAAACAATCCTACAAATTAAGTGGAGCTCAATATGCAACTCCGTTGCATATTGACGAAACACCACGTGACCTATTTAGTTCTCTCTCGTTTATGTAACCAACAAGATTAAATGTTGATTAACCTGCCAAGAGGTGAAGCATATGAAAAACTACCTATCTAGGCAGGTTTAAATGAGGCCGGAACAACAAACAACAAGTCCGGAAACTCCTCATGTCCATGTTTTAAGGTTTGGTACTGTTCTTCCCTAAACACAATCTTAGAGTTGTTAAACATGCAAAGCAAGTACACCATGTTAAACTAGGAAAATTTCTACCCCATTTACATATAAAGTTTGTTAGGTTTGGAGTTACGGTTATTTAGTTATGAATTAAATCATTTTAGCATGCTATATGAGCAAATTTAATCAAACATAATTTTAAGCATTTCAAACATGGATGAAAGTGGCATATTATGAAACTAGACAGAAATCTAAGCATATTTCATAAATAACTTATTTTAATCGATGCACGGTTGGTGAGTTATGAAATGCATGAACTAGAGGGACTATTCTGTAAACTTGCCAGACTCCTAAAAAAACAAAATCACAGAGTCTAAAAAATATAGACTCTGGGCCGAATCTGAGTAGGAAACCCAACAAATGGAAAAAAGGTCGGGGGCTGCTCACCCTGGGCCTTGGGCCCGTTGGCAAAGTAGGCCGGCCGGAGCAATCCGCGGATCCTGGGCCGCAGAGGCCCACGTGGAGGATGTTGTCGGTGTCAAAACCGGCGGATCTCGGGTAGGGGGTCCCGAACTGTGCGTCTAGGCCGGATGGTAACAGGAGGCAAGGGACACGAAGTTTTACCCAGGTTCGGGCCCTCTTGATGGAGGTAAAACCCTACGTCATGCTTGATTGATATTGATGATATGGGTGTTACTGAGTAGATCTACCACGAGATCAGAGAGGCTAAACCCTAGAAGCTAGCCTACGGTATGATTGTATGTTGTGATTGTTGTCCTACGGACTAAAACCCTTCGGTTTATATAGACACCGGAGAGGGTTAGGGTTACACAAGGTCGGTTACAAAGGAGAAGATATCCATATACGTATTGCCTAGCTTGCCTTCCACGCCAAGTAGAGTCCCATCCGGACACGAGACGGAGTCTTCAATCTTGTATCTTCATAGTCTAACAGTCCGGCCAATGCAGATAGTCCGGCTGTCCGGAGACCCCTTAATCCAGGACTCCCATAGATGTCCTCCTCCCGATCCCGCCTGGATCGGGGAGGCAGGCGTTGACAAACGACGGCAGTCGGCGCCGGAGAGCTGACCGGCGTGCGACACCGCGGCGGGGTCCCGGCGAGAGGAAGACGCGGGGAGGGCAGCAGACGGCGAGGAACGAGTCGGACATGGTGGATCCGATCTCCAAAGAGGGAGGCCGACACGATGGGCGGGGAGGCGCCGGATCGAGAGCATCCCGGCGAGATCCGAGGCAGCGGCGAGGGGATCTCCGTCGGGGCGCCCTACAGAGAGATAGATGGGTGAGATGGGAGAGATCCAGTCAGGAAGGAGAAGGAGGCGGGCGGCGTGACCTGGGTTGGTGCTCGCCGGCGGCGGGGTGACGAGGAACGTCCGGGACGGCGCCGATGGAGTCCAGCGGTGGGGATCGGGGTCGCCGGCGGGAGGTTTGCGGGGTGCTGCGTGGATCGTGCGCGCGGGCTCGCGGCGGGTGGCCTCGGGCCCAGATCGGCCCGCGGCGGGTCTGCCATGGGCTTCACCGGGCTCTGCGGGAGGTGGAGGGAGGCAAATGCTGAGGTGGCGTGCGGCGGTTGGTTGCATCCAGGGCAGATGGCGGCGGGGGCTAATGGCGGTGCGCCAAGTGGCGGCGGCAGGTTAGACCAGCGCTGAGATTGAGGAGGGGGGTAGGTGGTTGCCGACTGAGAGGTGGGAGGAGGGTTAGGGTAGGTTTAGGGGCTAGGGACGCCCAAAATGGCAAGGGGGGTTGTTTAAATAGGAAGGGACTAGGGTTTTGGTGGGTTTGGGGGGCTTTTGGAGCGTTTCGGAGCCTCCGATCACGATCTGACGGTCCGAAACGGAGGGGGTTTTAGGTGGGCTGTAGGTGGGTTGTGAAAAGAGGTTGGGCTGAGATGAGAGGAGAGGAGTGCAGCCCGGCAACTGTTTCTGGAGACCGAAAACATCCGACGTTTTGACCGACTATAATGTCGCTATAGTTATCCGTTGGGGCACCAAACGAACTCCAAATGCGATGAAACTTGGCAGGCGGCCTACCTACAACATAACAACACCGCATGCCAACTTTCAACCCATTCCGAGAACATTTTCCGGCCACTTATAAAATAATATTTTGGACGTGCCGTGGGTGCGTGCAAGTGTGTCTGGGCTCAGAACGGACAACAGACGGAAGTGGGGGAACCCGGACGGATGCAAGTTTTGAAAACATGATGATGCAATGCATATGATGACATGATAAAATGCAACACACAAGCAAATGACATGGCAACGATAGCGAATAACTGGAAGACACCTGTGTTGGAAATATGCCCTAGAGGCAATAATAAAAGTATTATTATATTTCAATGTTCATGATAAATGTCTTTTATTCATGCTATAACTGTATTATCCGGAAATCGTAATACACGTGTGAATACTTAGACCACAATATGTCCCTGGTGAGCCTCTAGTTGACTAGCTCGTTGTGATCAACAGATAGTCATGGTTTCCTGACTATGGACATTGGATGTCGTTGATAACGGGATCACATCATTAGGAGAATGATGTGATGGACAAGACCCAATCCTAAGCATAGCATAAAAGATCGTGTAGTTCGTTTTGCTAGAGCTTTGCCAATGTCAAGTATCTCTTCCTTCGACCATGAGATCGTGTAACTCCCGGATATCGTAAGAGTGCCTTGGGTGTATCAAATGTCACAACGTAACTGGGTGACTATAAAGGTGCATTACAGGTATCTCCGAAAGTATCTGTTGGGTTGACACGGATCGAGATTGGGATTTGTCACTCCGTATGACGGAGAGGTATCTCTGGGCCCACTCGGTAATGCATCATCATAATGAGCTCAATGTGACCAAGGTGTTGGACACGGGATCATGCATTACGGTACGAGTAAAGTGACTTGCCGGTAACGAGACTGAACAAGGTATTGGGATACCGACGATCGAGTCTCGGGCAAGTAACGTACCGATTGACAAAGGGAATTGCGTACAGGGTTTGATCGAATCCTCGACATCGTGGTTCATCCGATGACAACATCGAGGAGCATGTGGGAGCCATCATGGGTATCCAGATCCCGATGTTGGTTATTGACCTAAGAGCGTCTCGGTCATGTCTGCATGTCTCCCGAACCCGTAGGGTCTACACACTTAAGGTTCGGTGACGCTAAGGTTATTAGGAAGACTAGTATGTGACTACCGAATGTTGTTCGGAGTCCCGTATGGGATCCTGGACGTCACGAGGAGCTCCGGAAGGGTCCGGAGGTAAAGATTTATATATGGGAAGTTGTCAAACAGACACCGGGAAGTTTCGGGGTCATACCGGTATTGTACCGGGGCCACCGGAAGGGTTCCGGGGGTCCACCGGGAGGGGCCACCCCTCCCGGGGGGCCACATGGGCTGCGTGGGGCAGGGAGCCAGCCCCTGGTGGGCTGGGCGCACCCCCTCCCTTGGGCCCTTGCGCCTAGGGTTGAGGGGGGAACCCTAGAGGGGGCGCCCCCCTTGGCTTGGGGGGCAAGCCACCCTCTCCCCCTCTCCCCTTGGCCGCCGCACCCCCCCTAGATGGGTTCTAGGGGGCCGGCCCCCTTCTCCCTTCCCCCTATAAATAGAGGGGTGAGGGGAGGGCAGCCAGACCACCCTCCAAGGCGCAGCCCTCCCCTCCCCAACACCTCTCCTCCTCCGTTGTGTGCTTGGCGAAGCCCTGTCGGAGTACTGCCTCTCCACCATCACCACGCCGTCGTGCTGCCGGTGGAGCTGTCTTCCTCAACCTCTCCTTTCCCCTTGCTGGATCAAGAAGGAGGATACGTCTCCCGTCCCGTACGTGTGTTGAACGTGGAGGTGCTGTCCGTTCAGCACTTGGTCATCGGTGATTCGAATCACGTCGAGTACGACTCCATCATCACCTTGCAAGCTTCCGCACGCGATCTACAAGTGGTATGTAGATGCAAACTCTCTCCCTTGACTCGTTGCTTAGATGAACTCATAGATGGATCTTGGTGAAACCGTAGGAAAAATTTTAATTTTCTGCAACGATCCCCAACAGTGGCATCATGAGCTAGGTCTATGCGTAGTTCTCTTTGCACGAGTAGAACACAATTTTGTTGTGGGCGTGGATTTTGTCATCTTACTTGCCTCTACTAGTATTTTCTTGCTCAACGGTATTGTGGGATGAAGCGGCCCGGACCAACCTTACACGTACGCTTACGTGAGACCGGTTCCACCGACTGACATGCACTAGTTGCATAAGGTGGCTGGCGGGTGTCTGTCTCTCCCACTTTAGTCGGAGCGGAATCGATGAACAGGGCCCTTATGAAGGGTAAATAGAAGTTGACAAAATCACGTTGTGGTGATTCGTAGGTAAGAAAACGTTCTTGCTAGAACCCAATTGCAGCCACGTAAAAGATGCAACAACAATTAGAGGACGTCTAACTTGTTTTTGCAGCGATTGATCATGTGATGTGATATGGCCAGAAGTTGTGATGAATGATGAATTGTGATGTATGAGATCATGTTCTTTGTAATAGGATTCACGACTTGCATGTCGATGAGTATGACAACCGGCAGGAGCCATAGGCGTTGTCTTTATTTTTTGTATGACCTGCGTGTCATTGAATAACGCCATGTAAACTACTTTACTTTATTGCTAAACGTTAGTCATAGAAGTAGAAGTAGTCGTTGGCGTGACAACTTCATGAAGACACGATGATGGAGATCATGATGATGGAGATCATGGTGTCAAGCCGGTGACAAGATGATCATGGAGCCCCGAAGATGAAGATCAATGGAGCTATATGATATTGGCCATATCATGTCACAACTATATAATTGCATGTGATGTTTATTATGTTTATGCATCTTGTTTACTTAGGACGACGGTAGTAAATAAGATGATCCCTTACAAAATTTTCAAGAAGTGTTCTCCCCTAACTGTGCACCGTTGCTACAGTTCGTCGCTTCTAAGCACCACGTGATGATCGGGTGTGATGGATTCTTACGTTCACATACAACGGGTGTAAGACAGTTTTACACAGCGAAAACACTTAGGGTTAACTTGACGAGCCTAGCATGTGCAGACATGGCCTCGGAACACGGAGACCGAAAGGTCGAACACGAGTCGTATGGAAGATACGATCAACATGAGAATGTTCACCGACGATGACTAGTCCATCTCACATGATGATAGGACACGGGCTAGTCGACTCGGATCGTGTAACACTTAGATGACTAGAGGGATGTCTAATCTAAGTGGGAGTTCATAATTTGATTAGAACTTTATTATCATGAACTTAGTCTAAAACCTTTGCAAATATGTCTTGTAGATCAATGGCCAACGCTAATGTCAACATGAACTTCAACGCGTTCCTAGAGAAAACCAAGCTGAAAGATGATGGCAGCAACTATACGGACTGGGTCCGGAACCTGAGGATCATCCTCATAGCTGCCAGGAAACAATACGTCCTAGAAGGACCGCTAGGTGACGCTCCCGTCCCAGAGAACCAAGACATTATGAATGCTTGGCAGTCTCGTGCTGATGATTACTCCCTCGTTCAGTGTGGCATGCTTTACAGCTTAGAACCGGGGCTCCAAAAGCGTTTTGAGCACCACGGAGCATATGAGATGTTCGAAGAGCTGAAACTAGTTTTTCAAGCTCATGCCCGGGTCAAGAGATATGATGTCTCCGACAAGTTCTACAGTTGTAAGATGGAGGAAAATAGTTCTGTCAGTGAGCACATCCTGAAGATGTCTGGGTTGCACAACCGTATGACCCAGCTGAACATTAACCTCCCAGATGAGGCGGTCATTGACAGAATCCTCCAGTCGCTCCCACCAAGCTACAAGAGCTTTGTGATGAACTACAACATGCAGGGGATGGAAAAGACCATTCCTGAAGTGTTCTCGATGCTGAAGTCAGCAGAGGCTGAAATCAAGAAAGAACATCAAGTGTTGATGGTCAATAAGACCACTAAGTTCAAGAAGGGCAAGGGTAAGAAGAACTTCAAGAAGGACGGCAAGGAGGTTGCCGCGCCTGGTAAGCCAGTTACCGGGAAGAAGTCAAAGAATGGACCCAAGCCTGAGACTGAGTGCTTTTATTGCAAGGGGAAGGGTCACTGGAAGCGGAACTGCCCCAAATACTTAGCGGATAAGAAGGCCGGCAACACCAAAGGTATATTTGATATACATGTGATTGATGTGTACCTTACCAGTACTCGTAGTAACTCCTGGGTATTTGATACCGGTGCCGTTGCTCATATTTGTAACTCACAGCAGGAGCTGCGGAATAAACGGAGACTGGCGAAGGACGAGGTGACTATGCGCGTCGGGAATGGTTCCAGAGTCGATGTGATCGCCGTCGGCACGCTGCCTCTACATTTACCTACGGGATTAGTTTTGAACCTTAATAATTGTTATTTAGTGCCAAGTTTGAGCATGAACATTGTATCTGGATCTCGTTTAATACGAGATGGCTACTCATTTAAGTATGAGAATAATGGTTGTTCGATTTATATGAGAGATATGTTTTATGGTCATGCTCTGATGGTCAATGGTTTATTCGTAATGAATCTCGAGCGTAATATTACACATGTTCATAGTATAGATGCCAAAAGATTTAAAGTTGATAACGATAGTCCCACATACTTGTGGCACTGCCGCCTTGGTCACATTGGTGTCAAGCGCATGAAGAAGCTCCATGCCGATGGACTTTTAGAGTCTCTTGATTATGAATCGTTTGACACGTGCGAACCATGCTTCTTGGGCAAAATGACCAAGACTCCGTTCTCCGGAACAATGGAGCGAGCAACCAACTTGTTGGAAATCATACATACCGATGTGTGCGGTCCAATGAGCGTTGAGGCTCGCGGAGGATATCGTTATGTTCTCACTCTCACTGATGACTTGAGTAGATATGGGTATGTCTACTTAATGAAACACAAGTCTGAGACCTTTGAAAAGTTCAAGGAATTTCAGAATGAGGTAGAGAATCAACGTGACCAAAAGATAAAATTCTTACGATCAGATCGTGGAGGAGAATACTTAAGTCACGAATTTGGTACACACTTAAGGAAATGTGGAATCGTTTCACAACTCACGCCGCCTGGAACACCTCAGCGAAACGGTGTGTCCGAACGTCATAATCGCACTCTATTGGATATGGTGCAGTCTATGATGTCTCTTACCGATTTACCGCTATCATTTTGGGGATACGCTCTAGAGACAGCTACATTCACTTTAAATAGGGCACCGTCTAAATCCGTTGAGACGACACCGTATGAATTATGGTTTGGAAAGAAACCTAAGCTGTCATTTCTAAAAGTTTGGGGATGCGATGCTTATGTCAAGAAACTTCAACCTGAAAAGCTCGAACCCAAGTCGGAAAAATGCGTATTCATAGGATACCCTAAGGAAACTGTCGGGTATACCTTCTACTTAAGATCCGAAGGCAAGATCTTTGTTGCCAAGAACGGATGCTTTCTGGAAAAAGAGTTTCTCTCGAAAGAAGTAAGTGGGAGGAAAGTAGAACTCGATGAAGTACTACCTCTTGAGCGGGAAAGTGGCGCAGCGCAGGAAACCGTTCCTGTGATGCCCACACCAACTGAAGAGGAAAACAATGATGATGATCAAGGTACTTCGGATCAAGTTACTACTGAACTTCGTAGGTCCACAAGGACACGTTCCGCACCAGAGTGGTACGGCAACCCTGTCCTGGAAATCATGTTGTTAGACAACAATGAACCTTCGAACTATGAAGAAGCGATGGCGGGCCCGGATTCCAACAAATGGCTTGAAGCCATGAAATCCGAGATAGAATCCATGTATGAAAACAAAGTATGGACTTTGACAGACTTGCCCGATGATCGGCGAGCGATAGAAAACAAATGGATTTTTAAGAAGAAGACGGACGCGAATGGTAATGTTACCATTTATAAGGCTCGACTTGTCGCTAAGGGTTATCGACAAGTTCAAGGGATTGACTACGACGAGACTTTCTCTCCCGTAGCGAAGCTGAAGTCCGTCTGAATCATGTTAGCAATTGCCGCATACTATGATTATGAGATATGGCAGATGGACGTCAAAACAGCATTCCTTAACGGGCATCTTAAGGAAGAACTGTATATGATGCAGCCAGAAGGTTTTGTCGATCCTTGGAACGCTAACAAAGTATGCAAGCTCCAGCGATTCATTTATGGACTGGTGCAAGCATCTCGGAG
Source organism: Triticum aestivum (assembly GCF_018294505.1). Lineage (NCBI taxonomy): Eukaryota > Viridiplantae > Streptophyta > Magnoliopsida > Poales > Poaceae > Triticum > Triticum aestivum. The sequence goes on along the minus strand of NC_057809.1, from coordinate 348,580,434 downwards.
TTGGAACATTCGCTTTGATGAGATGATCAAAGCGTTTGGGTTTATGCAGACTTATGGAGAAGCCTGCGTTTACAAGAAAGTGAGTGGGAGCTCTGTAGCATTTCTCATATTATATGTAGATGACATACTCTTGATGGGAAATAATATAGAATTTCTGGACAGCATTAAGGCCTACTTGAATAAGTGTTTTTCAATGAAGGACCTTGGAGAAGCTGCTTATATATTAGGCATCAAGATCTATGGAGATAGATCGAGACGCCTCATAGGTCTTTCACAAAGCACATACCTTGATAAGATTTTGAAGAGGTTCAAAATGGATCAGTCCAAGAAGGGGTTCTTGCCTATGTTACAAGGTGTGAGACTGAGCTCGGCTCAGTCACCGACCACGGCAAAAGATAAAGAAGAGATGAGTGTCATCCCCTATGCTTCAGCCATAGGATCTATTATGTATGCCATGCTGTGTACCAGACCCGATGTAAACCTTGCCGTAAGTTTGGTAGCAAGATACCAAAGTAATCTCGGCAAGGAACACTGGACAGCGGTCAAGAATATCCTGAAGTACCTGAAAAGGACGAAGGACATGTTTCTCGTTTATGGAGGAGACGAAGAGCTCGTCGTAAAGGGTTACGTCGACGCTAGCTTCGACTCAGATCTGGATGACTCTAAGTCACAAACCGGATACGTGTATATGTTGAATGGTGGAGCAGTAAGCTGGTGCAGCTGCAAGTAGAGCGTCGTGGCGGGATCTACGTGTGAAGCGGAGTACATGGCAGCCTCGGAGGCAGCGCATGAAGCGATTTGGGTGAAGGAGTTCATCACCGACCTAGGAGTCATACCCAATGCATCGGGGCCGATCAAACTCTTCTGTGACAACACTGGAGCTATTGCCCTCGCGAAGGAGCCCAGGTTTCACAAGAAGACCAGGCACATCAAGCGTCGTTTCAACTCCATCCGTGAAAATGTTCAAGATGGAGACATAGAGATTTGCAAAGTGCACACGGATCTGAATGTCGCAGATCCGCTGACTAAACCTCTCTCGCGTGCAAAACATGATCAACACCAGAACTCTATGGGTGTTCGATTCATCACAATGTAACTAGATTGGTGACTCTAGTGCAAGTGGGAGACTGTTGGAAATATGCCCTAGAGGCAATAATAAAAGTATTATTATATTTCAATGTTCATGATAAATGTCTTTTATTCATGCTATAACTGTATTATCCGGAAATCGTAATACACGTGTGAATACTTAGACCACAATATGTCCCTGGTGAGCCTCTAGTTGACTAGCTCGTTGTGATCAACAGATAGTCATGGTTTCCTGACTATGGACATTGGATGTCGTTGATAACGGGATCACATCATTAGGAGAATGATGTGATGGACAAGACCCAATCCTAAGCATAGCATAAAAGATCGTGTAGTTCATTTTGCTAGAGCTTTGCCAATGTCAAGTATCTCTTCCTTCGACCATGAGATCGTGTAACTCCCGGATATCGTAAGAGTGCCTTGGGTGTATCAAACGTCACAACGTAACTGGGTGACTATAAAGGTGCATTACAGGTATCTCCGAAAGTATCTGTTGGGTTGACACGGATCGAGATTGGGATTTGTCACTCCGTATGACGGAGAGGTATCTCTGGGCCCACTCGGTAATGCATCATCATAATGAGCTCAATGTGACCAAGGTGTTGGACACGGGATCATGCATTACGGTACGAGTAAAGTGACTTGCCGGTAACGAGACTGAACAAGGTATTGGGATACCGACGATCGAGTCTCGGGCAAGTAACGTACCGATTGACAAAGGGAATTGCATACAGGGTTTGATCGAATCCTCGACATCGTGGTTCATCCGATGACAACATCGAGGAGCATGTGGGAGCCATCATGGGTATCCAGATCCCGCTGTTGGTTATTGACCTAAGAGCGTCTCGGTCATGTCTGCATGTCTCCCGAACCCGTAGGGTCTACACACTTAAGGTTCGGTGACGCTAGGGTTATTAGGAAGACTAGTATGTGACTACCGAATGTTTTTCGGAGTCCCGGATGGGATCCTGGACGTCACGAGGAGCTCCGAAAGGGTCCGGAGGTAAAGATTTATATATGGGAAGTTGTCAAACGGACACCGGGAAGTTTTGGGGTCATACCGGTATTGTACCGGGGCCACCGGAAGGGTTCCGGGGGTCCACCGGGAGGGGCCACCCCTCCCGGGGGGCCACATGGGCTGCGTGGGGCAGGGAGCCAGCCCCTGGTGGGCTGGGCGCACCACCTCCCTTGGGCCCTTGCGCCTAGGGTTGAGGGGGGAACCCTAGAGGGGGCGCCCCCCTTGGCTTGGGGGGCAAGCCACCCTCTCCCCCTCTCCCCTTGGCCGCCGCACCCCCCCTAGATGGGTTCTAGGGGGCCGGCCCCCTTCTCCCTTCCCCCTATAAATAGAGGGGTGAGGGGAGGGCAGCCAGACCACCCTCCAAGGCGCAGCCCTCCCCTCCCCAACACCTCTCCTCCTTCGTTGTGTGCTTGGCGAAGCCCTGTCGGAGTACTGCCTCTCCACCATCACCATGCCGTCGTGCTGCCGGTGGAGCTGTCTTCCTCAACCTCTCCTTTCCCCTTGCTGGATCAAGAAGGAGGAGACGTCTCCCGTCCCGTACGTGTGTTGAACGCGGAGGTGTTGTCCGTTCAGCACTTGGTCATCGGTGATTCGAATCACGTCGAGTACGACTCCATCATCACCTTGCAAGCTTCCGCGCGCGATCTACAAGTGGTATGTAGATGCAAACTCTCTCCCTTGACTCGTTGCTTAGATGAACTCATAGATGGATCTTGGTGAAACCGTAGGAAAAATTTTAATTTTCTGCAACGTTCCCCAACAACCTGGCGCATCGGTCTCGGGGCGTCACAACACTCCACCACTACAAGAGGATCTCGTCCCGAGATCTAGGATGGCACCGGAGGGAAAAGGAAGAGGAAGAGAAGAGGTAAAACTAAGTTGCTTCTTTGACAAACAAGTGAAACGACGAACCTTGAGAGGTTGAACAAGTTGAAAGAAAGAATGCAACGAAGATGAGCAAAGTTGAAAATACTCCATTCGAAAGAGGAACAAAGAACCTTTCTAGAGCCTTATAGGTTGACAGACATAAGACAAAGGTTGCAATGGACAGGAAGTACATGCAAGCACTACGGATGAAACGAGATGTACAAAGAAAGATAAAGATCAATTACGACAACACTCCGGTTAAAAATGGAAGTCATAGAATTTGAACTTGGCAAAATGAAAGCACTTGGATGAGACTCCGGTTCAAAGAGAAATGATAGCCACAACACTTCAGGTAAAACAAAATAGAGGAGGAAAAATAATGATATAATTTGGACAGCACCCCGACTGTAAATGGAAGGAATTCATCATGAATTTGACAAGATGAGAGTATGCTTGATGAAATCAACAACACACTGCCTCCAGAACTATTGAAAGAATGGCACAAGGGGTAAGAAAGATCTCAGACAGCACTCCGGTTGAGAAGGGAGGCAAAATTTGATAAGATGAGAGAGTTCGAAAGAAAACACGACACTCCGGTTGAATAGATAAGCAAAGAAACGAACATGATCTTCACAATACGAAATAATGAGTGAAGAGAGCATCAACACAATGCCTCCGGAAGAAATGAAAGAATGCAAAGAAAAGAACGGAGAAGAAAAAAAACATGTTCTACCTCAAATGAATTTGAGAGAGCATCCTTAAAAAGAAGGATTGAACGGAGTTGTTGGGAAATCAACAACGAAAAGAACAGGCTTGTTGAGGGCTTATGGAAAACGTCTCAAGAACTTGAGGTGAAAACCTGCCACAAATGAAAACAATTGCTCTCTTGAGATCAACGACGAGATGAAGAACTTGTTCCTCCCAGAGGATAAAGAGCAAGCTTGGGTCATTGAGAAGCACCACAATAGCAACATTCCTTAGGGAAGGCTATAGGTGAAATATAACCCAAGATAAATCGAAAGAAGAAATTGATGGATTTAAAATACCTCATTCTTGATAGCTTGTGAATCATGAACCACGGAGGGAAATCATCAAGAATGACATAACACCATCTCAAAAGATAGGATAGAACAAATTGTACTCCGGATTTCAAGATGAAGAATACTTGAGCTCCTTAGAAAAGAATCTCGATGAAAAATTTCAAGAAGGAATTAAATCCTTTATGACCCATCATGTAGAGCCTCCATGAAGAACTCTGATAACAAAAGGATGATCAAATGGAAGGAAAGAGAGGTTGAAAAACACAAGGTGAAGCCTTGCAATGATTAAATGGATCTCCATGGTGATATAATTGCGAGAGCTTGGAACTCTCGGAAAAGAAAAGATAAAGCATCTCGAACCGAGAATGTGATATGATGAACCACTCTGGAAAGCAGGAATTTAATTTACTCGATGTAACAAGAATAAGAATACATCATGCTTATCCTTCACCAATTTAAATTGATGACAATCAACGGATTTGGCATACTACTTATTCTCGTAAAAAGGATAGACATAGCGCAAACTTGAGAAGGTCTTCTGGATCCACCGGTAGGATTGAAACAACGAATAAATTGATATGATGAACAAAGGAAGAAAAATTCTTGGAAGAACCACCGTAAGAATTGAAAAATGAACGAAATAAAGATAAAGGAACACCGGGAAGAATTATGAAATGAAAGAAGATGCTTGAGAGAATTTAGATACTAGAGAACGAAGAGATCAAGAGCTGATAAGAGAATACTTGAATGATGCACCGGTAAGATTTGGAGAATGATAGCTGAAAGCTGAGAATGAATAAGTCTTCTGAAATGATGGGCTCTAGAGAATCAAATTGAAAAGAATCTTGAATTTATCTGGATAGGTGAAAAGAATTCTCACAATCGAAAACAATTATGAGAGGATGGCAACAAGCTAGAATCACGAATCTTGAAGAGAATGGAGCAAGATTTAAGAGAAAGTCTTCTTCGGTCTTCAAAATTCGAGAATGATGACGGGAAACACCACCATGATAATTGATGAGACACCCCGGGAGAATGAAAGCGAAGAGGTTGAGCCACGATGACAAGAATTTGAAAGATCTTGGAGAAACCATCTGACTGATGATGAATCATTCTTACGTCAAACTTAGAAAAGAATTTGAGAATACCTCCGGTAAAATAGAAGAGTCAGGTAAGATCCTAGGAAAAGACCTGTGGGTTAGGGCCCACTCGAAAGAAACACCGTAGAACGATTCAAAAGAGAGATTGCAGCGGTTGAATTAAAAGGCTTGAATGAGATAACATCCTGAAAAGAACTTGAACGAATAGAGAATGAGCACTAGCATCTTCTGAGATATCTACAACACTCCGGAACACATGAATAGCGAGAAGGGAATGATTAAGAGGTGCACCGACAAAAGAAAGCACTTGAACCGAGGAAAGGATATGATCAACACCAAAAGCTTGAATTGAATCCACCGGAGATGAAAAGAATGTAGAATGATACACTTGAAGCTCCGTTAGTATCTTCTTGAGAATCACCGGATAAGAATATTGACGGAAAAGAATGAAGAGACTTCACATCACTAAAATGATACTTGAATAAAAATTCTGAGTCCTCGAAGAAAAAGGGTGGGAGGGTGGGAAAACAAAGGCAACTTGGGACGGATGAAAGGAACACTGTTGAGAAAAACTAAGATTGAATCTTGCGGATGCTGAAAATGAACGGACCCACTTGGAGAGAAAGACGACCGCAGAGAAGGAATTTAGATGACAATCTTGATGATCAAGAAGGATTAGCATTCACATAGATATATGAGAACACCGCTTAGGAAAGGTATGGAATCAACACTTGGGATTGAAGCAACTAGAATACCACAACTCAAAACAAAAACAAAGGATTGGCTTACAGAATAAGCCGGAACAAACATATGATAGAGATTTCGTCCGAAGTTTTCGTGGTGGGGCCTACATGGGCTCGATCGTACAAGACCATCATGTACAAGGCAATGCACATGACATACGAAGCGTCCCCAAGTCATCATAGCCAAGGACTCTTTAAGACACAATGAGACCACTATAAAACCAACCGTGGATAGGCGGACAACTAGACGTTGAACCCCAATTTCATATCATACATCTGTCGGAAAGATATCCTAGGAGCTACTTGAATTCCCACTTATAAACTCCCGAAATTTTTCCGGTTATGCAATCAGGTGTTGGGGATATAGGGGAAGCATAATATCTCACCCAAAACTACACAAATCCTACATCCAGCTGTATCCATCCTTCAACACATAACCAAGAAACCTTTGGAAATTCTTTACCTCAACCTTCGAAAAGCATCCGTTATACGAGTTATGGCAATACTCCCGAACTCCCACCCCAGTACTTGGTGGCGTCGAGGTTATCTCACCAACAACTGCATAAAAGAGATTTTCAATGTCGGCGAACTCAGGTATTCCAGAACTACAACGATAAAATTGTGATGACAACACCTCGGAGCTCAACTCCCCGGGACACTGCCACAACCCCTAAATGTCAGGAGGCACCAACAACAATGTTCTCGTCACAAAACCATCGGAACGATTCCAAGATACCCGCGTGATCCTAATTTTTTTTCGTGAAATTTGAGAAGAGAAGAGTCAAAACTCTACGTCAGGAGGCCTCACCAGAGCGACGAAGGGACTGAGGAGTAAAAAGAATCCTACTCTCCAATATATATAATCCTAAAAGACTCAAAACATTTTTCTAGACTCAACAATGCCAGCGATTCAATCAAGTAGGGGCTCCTAAGTCGGGGAAGGCTCTGGTTACCAACTTGTAACACCCTCGATGCGGCTATATCTCCCACGTGTCGAAGCACGACTTAGAGGCATAACCGCATTGAAAGCATTGTCGCAAGTGAGGTAATCTTCACACAACCCATGTAATACATAAGGGAAAAAGATACATGGTTGGCTTACAATCACCACTTCACACAATTACATGAATAAAGCATTACATCATCCAGATACACACAAGGTCCGACTACGGAACCAAAATAAAAGAAGACTACCCCAAATGCTACACAGATCCCCGATCGTCCCGACTGGGCTCCACTACTGATCAACTGGAAACGGAACAACATAACGAACACGATCTTTAACGAGCTCCTCCTTGAGCTCGGTTGCGTCACCTGCACATTCTCATCGGCACCTGCAAGCTGGTTTTGGAAGTATCTGTGAGTCACGGGGACTCAGCAATCTCACACCCTCGCGATCAAGACTATTTAAGCTTATAGGAAGGGTAAAAGGTATGATGTGGAGCTGCAACAAGCGACTAGCATATATGGTGGTTAACATATTCGCAAAAGAGAGCGAGAAGAGAAGGCAAAGGCACGAGCGACAAACTATGATCAAGAAGTGATCCTAGAACAACCTACGTCAAGCATTACTCCAACACCGTGTTCACTTCCCGGACTCCGCCGAGAAGAGACCATCACGGTTACACACGCGGTTGGTGCATTTTAATTAAGATAAGTTTCAGGTTTTCTACAACCGGACATTAACAAATTCCCATCTGCCCATAACCGCGGGCACGACTTTCGAAAGTTCAAATCCCTGCAGGGGTGTCCCAACTTAGCCCATCACAAGCTCTCACGGTCAACGAAGGATATTCCTTCTCCTAGAAAGACCCGATCAGGCTCGGAATCCCGGTTACAAGACATTTCGACAATGTTAAAACAAGACCAGCAAAGCCACCCGAATGTGCCGACAAATCCCGATAGGAGCTGCACATATCTCGTTCTCAGGGCACACCGGATTGTCCAAGGTTCCGGTAGGCCAGCCCAGAGTTGCCCCTGGTGGCCACCGGCAGCTGACAGGTTGGACCAACACTCAGAGGAGCACTGGCCCAGGGTTTAAATAAAGATGACCCTTGAGTCTGCAGAACCCAAGGGAAAGAAAAGGCTATGTGGCAAAAGGTAAAACCAATGTTGGGCCTTGCTGGAGGAGTTTTATTCAAGGCGAACTGTCAAGGGGTTCCCATTATAACCCAACTGTGTAAGGAACGCAAAATCAAGGAACATAACACTGGTAACGGAAACTAGGGCGGCAAGAGTGGAACAAAACACCAGGCATAAGACCGAGCCTTCCACCCTTTACCAAGTATATAGATGCATTAAGTAAATAAGATATATTGTGATATCCCAAGAAATCTCCATGTTCCAACAAGGAACAAACTCCAATCTTCACCTGCAACTAGCAATGCTATAAGAGGGGCTGAGCAAAGCGGTAACATAGCCAAACAATGGTTTGCTAGGACAAGGTGGGTTAGAGGCTTGGCTCAACAATATGGGAGGCATGATAAGCAAGTGGTAGGTATTGCGGCATACGCATAGCAAAAGAGCGAGCAACTAGCAAGCAAAGATAGAAGTGATTTCGAGGGTATGGTCATCTTGCCTGAAATCCCGCAAGGAAGAAGAACGAGTCCATGAAGAAGACAAACAGACGTAGATGAACGGGTCCTCACAAACGCAATGTTATCGGAACCAAGCCAAAGAAGCAACACCGGAAAGAAGCACACAACATAGTAAACAACCACCACATAAGCATGGCATGATGCACAACCAAGTATGATGCATGTCCGCTTTAAAGAAGCATGGCATGGCAAAGTGCACAAACAATCCTACAAATTAAGTGGAGCTCAATATGCAGCTCCGTTGCATATTGACAAAACACCACGTGACTTATTTAGTTCTCTCTCGTTTATGTACTCAACAATATTAAATGTTGATTAACCTGGCAAGAGGTGAAGCATATGAAAAACTACCTATCTAGGCAAGTTTAAATGAGGCCGGAATAACAAACAACAAGTCCGGAAACTCCTCATGTCCATGTTTTAAGGTTTGGTACTGTTCTGCCCTAAACACAATTTTAGAGTTCTTAAACATGCAAAGCAAGTACACCATGTTAAACTAGGCAAATTTCTACCCCATTTACATATAAAGTTTGTTAGGTTTGGAGCTACAGTTATTTAGTTATGAATTAAATCATTTTAGCATGCTATATGAGAAAATTTAATCAAACATCATTTTAAGCATTTCAAACATGGATGAAAGTGGCATATTATGAAACTAGACAGAAATCTAAGCATATTTCATATATAACTTATTTTAATCCGATGCACGGTTGGTGAGTTATGAAATGCATGAACTAGAGGGACTATTCTGTAAAATTGCCACACTCCTAAAAAAACAAAATCGCGTAGTCTAAAAAAATAGACTCTAGGCCGAATCTGAGTAGGAAACCCAACAAAGGGAAAAAAGGTTGGGGGCTGCTCACCCTGGGCCTTGGGCCCGTTGGCAAAGCAGGCCGGCCGGAGCAATCCGTGGATCCTAGGCCGCAGAGGCCCACATGGAGGACGTCATCCTCTCGATCTCGCCTGGATCGGGGAGGCAGGCGTTGACGAACAACGACGGTCGGCGTCGGAGAGCTGACCGGCGTGCGATGCGCGGGGCGGGTTCCCGGCGAGAGGAAGATGCGGGGAGGGCAGCAGACGACGAGGAATGAGTCAGGCATGGTGGATCCAACTCCAAAGAGGGAGGCCGACATGGTGGGTGCTGGGAGGCGCCGGATCCAGAGCATCCCGGCGAGATCCGAGGCAGCAGCGAGGGGATCTCCGTCGGGGCGCCCTACAGAGAGATAGATGGGTGAGATGGGAGAGATCTAGTCGGGAATGAGAAGGAGGCGGGCGGCGTGACCTGGGTTGGTGCTCGCCGGCGGCGGAGTGATGAGGAACGTCCGGGACGGCGCCGATGGAGTCCAGCGGTGGGGATCGGGGTCGCCGGCGGGAGGTTTGCGGGGTGCTGCGTGGATCGTGCGCGCGGGCTCGCGGCGGGTGGCCTCGGGCCCAGATCGGCCCGCGGCGGGTCTGCCATGGGCTTCGCCGGGCTCCACCGGGCTCCGCCGGGCTCTGCGGGAGGTGGAGGGAGGCAAATGCTGAGGTGGCGTGCGGCGGTTGGTTGCATCCAGGGCAGATGGCGGTGGGGGCTAATGGCGGTGCGCCAAGTGGTGGCGGCAGGTTAGACCGGCGCTGAGATTGAGGAGGGGGGTAGGTGGTTGCCGACTGAGAGGTGGGAGGAGGGTTAGGGTAGGTTTAGGGGCTAGGGACGCCCAAAATGGCAAGGGGGTTGTTTAAATAGGAAGGGGCTAGGGTTTTGGTGGGTTTGGGGGGCTTTTGGAGCGTTTCGGAGCCTCCGATCACGATCTGACGGTCCGAAACGGAGGGGGTTTTAGGTGGGCTGTAGGTGGGTTGTGAAAAGAGGTTGGGCTGAGATGAGAGGAGAGGAGTGCAGCCCGGCAATTGTTTCTGGAGACCGAAAACATCCGACGTTTTGACCGACTATAATGTTGCTATAGTTATCCGCTGGGGCACCAAATGAACTCCAAATGCGATGAAGCTTGGCAGGTGGCCTACCTACAACATAACAACACCGCATGCCAACTTTCAACCCATTCTGAGAACATTTTCTAGCCACTTATAAAATAATATTTCGGACATGCTGCGGGTGCGTGCAAGTGTGTTTGGGCTTAGAACGGACAACGGACGGAAGTGTGGGAACTCGGACGGATGCAAGTTTTGAAAACATGATGATGCAATGCATATGATGACATGATAAAATGAAACACGCAAGAAAATGACATGGCAACGATAGCGAATAACTGGAAGACACCTGGCGCATCGGTCTTGGGGCGTCACACTACCGAACCTCGTAGGTCAACCAGAGCAAGATCCGCACCAGAGTGGTACAATAATCTTGTTCTGGAGGTCATGTTACTTGACCATGACAAACCTACGAACTATGAGGAAGCGATGATGAGCCCAGATTCCACAAAATGGCTTGCGTCCATGAAATCTGAGATGGGATCCATGTATGAGAACAAAGTGTGGACTTTGGTTGACTTGCCGATGATCGACAAGCCATCAAGAATAAATGGATCTTCAAGAAGAAGACTGACACTGACGGTAACGTTACTGTATACAAAGCTCGACTTGTTGCGAAAGGTTTTCGACAAGTTCAAGGAGTTGACTACAATGAGACCTTCTCACCCGTAGTGATGCTTAAGTCTGTCTGAATCATGTTAGCAATTGCCGCATTTTAAGATTATGAAATTTGGCAAATGGATGTAAAGACTGCATTCCTGAATGGTTTTCTAGAAGAAGAGTTGTATATGATGCAACCTGAAGGTTTCATCGATCAAAAGGGTACTAACAAAGTGTGCAAGCTCCAGCGATCCATTTATGGATTGGTGCAGGCCTCTCGGAGTTGGAATAAACGTTTTGATAGTGTGATCAAAGCATATGGTTTTATACAGACTTTTGGAGAAGCCTGTATTTACAAGAAAGTGAGTGGGAGCTCTGTAGCATTTCTAATATTGTATGTGGATCACATATTATTGATTGGAAATGATATAGAATTTCTGGATAGCATAAAAGGATACTTGAATCAGAGTTTTCCAATGGAAGACCTCGGTGAAGCTGCTTATATATTGGGCATCAAGATCAATAGAGATAGATCACGACACTTAATTGGGCTTTCACAAAGCACATACCTTGATAAAGTTTTGAAGAAGTTCAAAATGGATCAAGCTAAGAAAGGGTTCTTGCCTGTGTTACAAGGTGTGAAATTGAGTAAGACTCAATGCCCGACCACTACAAAAGATAGAGAGAAAATGAAAAGTGTTGCCTATTGCTACCTCTTGAGCACTGCGTTGGATTTCCCCGAAGAGGAAGGGACGATGCAGCAAAGTAGCGTAAGTATTTCCCTTAGTTTTTGAGAACCAAGGTATGAATCCAGTAGGAGGCTACATGCGAGTCCCTCGTACCTGCACAAAACAAATAAATCCTCGCAACCAACACAAATAGGGGTTGTCAATCCCTATGAGGCCACTTACGAGAGTGAGATATGATAGATATGATAAAGATAATATTTTTGGTATTTTGTGATAAAGATGCAAAGTAAAATAAAGGTAAATTAAATAGCAAAGCAAATAACTAAGTAGTAGGAGATTAATATGATAAAGATAGACTCGGGGGCCATAGGTTTCACTAGTGGCTTCTCTCGAGAGCATAAGTATTCTACGGTGGGTGAACAAATTACTGTTGAGAAATTGACAGAATTGAGCATAGTTATAAGAATATCTAGGCATGATCATGTATATAGGCATCACGTCCGATACAAGTAGACCGACTCCTGCCTGCATCTACTACTATTACTCCACTCATCGACCGCTATCCAGCATGCATCTAGAGTATTAAGTTAAAAATAGAGTAACGCCTTAAGCAAGATGACATGATGTAGAGGGATAAACTCATGCAATATGAAGAAAACCCCATCCTGTTATCCTCGATGGCAACAATACAATACGTGCCTTGCTGCCCCTACTGTCACTGGGAAAGGACACCGCAAGATTGAACCCAAAGCTAAGCACTTCTCCCATTGCAAGAAAGATCAATCTAGTAGGCCAAACCAAACTGATAATTCGAAGAGACTTGCAAAGATAACCAATCATACATAAAAGAATTCAGAGAAGATTCAAATATTGTTCATAGATAGACTTGATCATAAACCCACAATTCATCGGTCTCAACAAACACACCGCAAAAATAAGATTACATCGAATAGATCTCCACAAGAGAGGGGGAGAACATTGTATTGAGATCCAAAAAGAGAGAAGAAGCCATCTACCTACTAACTATGGACCCGTAGGTCTGAGGTAAACTACTCACACTTCATCGGAGGGGCTATGGTGTTGATGTAGAAGCCCTCTGTGATCGATACCCCCTCCGGTGGAGCTCCGGAACAGGCCCCAAGATGGGATCTCCTGGATGCAGAAAGTTACGGCAGTGGAATTAGGGTTTTGGCTCCGTATCTGATCGTTTGGGGGTACGTAGGTATATATAGGAGGAAGGAGTACGTCGGTGGAGCAATAGGGGGCCCACGAGGGTGGAGGGCGCGCCTGGGGTAGGCAGGCGCGCCCCCTACCTCGTGGCTTCCTCTCTTGTGCCTTGACGTAGGGTCCAAGTCTCCCGGGTCTTGTTCATTGAGAAAATCACATTCCCGAAGGTTTCATTCTGTTTGGACTCCGTTTGATATTCCTTTTCTTCGAAACCCTAAAACAGGCAAAAAACAACAATTCTGGGCTGGGCCTCCGGTTAATAGGTTAGCCCCAAAAATAATATAAAAGTGGATAATAAAGCCCAATAATGTCCAAAACAGTAGATAATATAGCATGGAGCAATCAAAAATTATAGATACATTGGAGACGTATCACCTATGCTTCAGCCATAGGCTCTATCATGTATGCAATGCTGTGTACCAGACCTGATGTGTGCCTTGCTATTAGTTTAGTAGGGAGGTACCAAAGTAATCCAGGAGTGGATCACTAGACAGCGGTCAAGAATATCCTGAAATATCTAAAAAGGACTAAGGATATGTTTCTCGTTTATGGAGGTGACAAAGAGCTCATTGTAAATGGTTACGTCGATGCAAGCTTTGACACTAATCCGGACGATTCTAAATCGCAAACCGGATACATGTTTATATTGAACGGTGGAGCTGTCAGTTGGAGCAATTCTAAACAAAGCGTCATGGCAGGATCTACGTGTGAAGCGGACTACATAGATGCTTCGGAAGCAGCAAATGAAGGAGTCTGAATGAAGGAGTTCATATCTGATCTGGGTGTCATACCTAGTGCATCGGGTCCAATGAAAATCTTTTGTGATAATACTGGTGCAATTGCCTTGGCAAAGGAATCCAGATTTCACAAGAGAACCAAGCACATCAAGAGATGCTTCAATTCCATCCGGGATCAAGTCCAGGTGGGAGACATAGAGATATGCAAGATACATACGGATCTGAATGTTGCAGACCCGCTGACTAAGCCTCTTCCACGAGCAAAACATGATCAACACCAAGACTCCATGGGTGTTAGAATCATTACTGTGTAATTTATTGACTCTAGTGCAAGTGGGAGACTGAAGGAAATATGCCCTAGAGGCAATAATAAAGTTATTATTTATTTCCTTATTTCATGATAAATGTTTATTATTCATGCTAGAATTGTATTAACCGGAAACATAATACATGTGTCAATACATAGACAAACATGGATCACTAGTATGCCTCTACTTGACTAGCTCATTGATCAAAGATGGTTAAGTTTCCTAGCCATAGACATGAGTTGTTATTTGATCAACGGGATCACATCATTAGGAGAATGTTGTGATTGCCTTGGCCCATTTTGTTAGCTTAGCACTTGATCGTTTAAGTTTACTGCTATTGCTTTCTTCATGACTTATATATGTTCCTATGACTATGAGATTATGCAACTCCCGAATACCGGAGGAACACTTTGTGTGCTACCAAACATCACAGCATAACTGTGTGATTACAAAGGTGCTCTATAGGTGTCTGCGATGGTGTTCGTGGAGTTGGCATAGATCAAGAATAGGATTTGTCACTCCGATTGTCGGGGAGGTATCTCTGGGCCCTCTCGGTAATGCACATCACTATAAGCGTTGCAAGCATTGTGACTAATGAGTTAGTTGCAGGATGTTGTATTACGGAACGAGTAAAGAGACTTGCCGGTAATGAGATTGAGCTAGGTATTGGGATACAGACGATCAAATCTCGGGCAGGTAACATATGACAAAGGGAACAACGTATATTGTTATGCGGTTTGACCGATAAAGATCTTCGTAGAATATGTAGGAACCAATATGAGCATCCAGGTTCCGCTATTGGTTATTGACTGGAGACATGTCTCGTTCATGTCTACATAGTTCTCGAACCCGTAGGGTCCGCACGCTTAAAGTTCTGTGATGATCGTTATTATAAGTTTAAATGTTTTGATGTACCGAAGGTAGTTCGGAGTCCCGGATATGATCACGGACATGACGAGGAGTCTCAAAATGGCCGAGACATAAAGATTGATATATTGGAAGCCTACATTTGGACATCGGAAGAGTTTCGGGTGAAATCGAGATTTTACCGGAGTGCCGGAGGGCTTACTAGAACCCCCCGGGGGTTAATGGGCCTTATTGGGCCCTAGTGGAGAGAGAGAGGGGCCGGCCAGGGCAGGCCGCGTGCCCCTTCCCCCTCTGGTCTGAATTGTACTAGGAGAGGGGGGGCGCCCCTCTTTCCTTTCCCCCTCCTAGTAGGAGTAGGAAAGAGGGGAATCCTACTCCTACTAGGAGGAGGATTCCTCCTCCTGGCACGCCCTCTAGGACCGGCCGGCCTCCCCCCTTGCTCTTTTATATACGGGGGCAGGGGCACCTCTATACAGACAAGTTGATCATTGATCTCTCCTAGCCGTGTGCGGTGCCCCCCTCAACCATAATCCACCTCGGTCATACTATAGCGGTGCTTAGGCGAATCCCTTCGACGGTAGCTTCATCAACATCGTCACCACGCCGTCGTGCTGACGAAACTCTTCCCCGAGCTCTACTAGATTGTAAGTTCGCGGGACGTCACCGAGCTGAAGTGTGCTGAACGCGGAGGAGCCGTACGTTCGGTACTGAGGATCGGTCGATCCTGAAGACATACAAATACATCAACCGCGTTGTCATAACGCTTCCGCTTAACGGTCTACGATGGTACGTGGATGACACTCTCCCCTCTCGTTGTTGTGCATCACCATGATCTTGTGTATGTGTGTAGGAATTTTTTTGAAATTACTATGTTCCCCAACATTTTGTTCCTGAATCGCTTGCAAATCATCCTGTTAGTCCTAACCTGGATTTGAGCTTTCATAATCCACTTGCTCGCCAAATGTTTATGCTTCACAATACCCTTCGTGAAGCCTATCCCATAACTGCACTGTAGGGTATGCCACCAGCTGCTTCAGAATGGATTATTGACAGTGGATGCACTAACCACATGACTAGCGATCAAAGTCTCCTCATGGACTCAACCTTACGTCCATCTGACAAGAGTCACATCACATTTGCTGACACTGGTAAAAGCAGGGTATTGGGTCTAGGTAGAGTTGCAATCTCAAAGGATCAGCACATGGACAGAGTGATGCTTGTTGAATCCCTTTGTTGGTGTCAAAACTGGCGGATCTCGGGTAGGGGGTCCCGAACTGTGCGTCTAGGCCGGATGGTAACAGGAGACAGGGGACACTTTGTTTTACCCAGGTTCGGGCCCTCTCGATGGAGGTAAAACCCTACTCCTGCTTGATTAATATTGAAGATATGGGTAGTACAAGAGTAGATCTACCGCGAGATCAAGGAGGCTAAACCCTAGAAGCTAGCCTATGGTATGATTGTGTATGGAGTTGATCCTCTACGGACTACAACCCTCTGGTTTATATAGACACCGGATAGGGTTAGGATTATACAAAGTCAGTTACAATGGTAGGAGATCTTGAATATCCGCACCGCCAAGCTTGCCTTCCACACCAAGGAAAGTCCCATCTGGACACGGGACAAAGTCTTCAATCTTGTATCTTCATAGTCCAGGAGTCCGGCTGAAGGTATAGTCCGGCTACCCGAACACCCCCTAATCCAGGACTCCCTCAGTAGCCCCCGAACCAGGCTTCAATGACGACGAGTCCGGCGCGCAAATTGTTCGGCATTGCAAGGCGGGTTCTTCTCCAAATCTTGTGTACCTGTAGGAATAATGTCCTATTCTTGAAATGTAGTGCTCCTCAGCTCCATGCCCACTAATGGCCGTCTTCTACGTGTAAAGCAGATGCGAAAAGCCGGGGCGCTTTTACATTTACACCCCTGGCCGTATAAACGAGCCGCCTATTTAACGGGATGGGGATTTAGATCCAAACCACATCTCCTCCTTTCCGCGAGTGATCATCAGAGCGCTTCCAGCGAAGGTCTATTCCAACATGACCAGCCGTCGTAGCTCCTCCCCTCGCCCCTCTGATCCCAAACCCGGGGACTAGGAGAGTTGTACCATCCCGCATAGCAAGTTAGCATCACTTCAAGCCCAGGGATTCCTCCCCCAGGCATGCATGGTCCCGGTCCGAGCCGGTCTCGCCACCTATAATGGCGGAAAACAAGCGGGGAGCACCCCCAATCCTTCTAGGGGAGAGCGGGTGTGCCTCGTCCCCTATCTATTAAGGGGAATGGGATTTCCAATTCACCCATTTCTCCACGGGCTTCTGGAGTTTTACGGCCTCCAACTGCACAATCTCACGCCCGCCTCCGTGTTGCATATTGCGGGTTTCGTCGCCCTTTGCGAGCTATTTTTAGGCGTTGAGGCTCATTTCGCATTATGGAAGAGGTTATTCTGCCTGGTGCCCCATTCTCAAAAGGGGTCCATATACCAAGTGGCGGAGCCAAAGTATGGCGCATCGCCGGGACCGGATACCTATCCGGAACCCCAAAGGAAGCGTCCGAGGACTGGCCTTCGAAATGGTTTTACATAGATGATGTCCCGCTACCGGACCCTATCCGGGTCGGTCTCCCTGAGTTCAATAGTGCTCCATTGAAGAAACGCCTGAGCTGGCGTGCGCGGAGCTCTCAGAGAGAAAGTGACAGAGACGTCCTTTACCTGATGGGCCAGATAAGACTGTTGGCTCATTCCGGACTAACCATGATTGGAGTCATGGCCGCATGCATTATGCGAGGTGTGCATCCACTTCAATACAGAGGCCACCCAATGTGGGAATTCAACGGGGAAGATGACGCCACCCGTTACGGTCGTAAAGGGCCGGACTCGCCCGCCGCTCTAGAAAAGATCTTATCCTCTTTGTACAAGGGAGAAAAGAAGGAATTCCTCCGCATCAATCCGCGGGCCGAATTCAGCATGAACGATCCTCCAAGTTGGGTAAGTGAACAATTGCGCTTTCCTGTTTGTTTTATACTCCCGTGGTTAGATAGGTAGTCTAACGACTTCAATGCAGGAACTACGACAGGAGGTAAAGAATATAAGCAGCCGCCCTCCACAGCCCGAGGACCCAGAATGGTCCCTCGATTCGGACTCCGAAGAGGATCCGGACATATCGATGTAGCTTATCGACGGGGTGTTCTATCAGCTAAGCAAGGACAATACCTTGGTAGCCATCACGACTGATTACCCAGGGTTAATCCCGGCCTCCCAGGTGACGGAAACCGGAGTCTCATTCGCTTGAGAGGGATTACACTCTCATGTATTTCGGTGTTTCTGACGACAACCGTGTTTTGCAGGGGAGATTTCCACGGCAGGAGGCCGAACCTGCGGCGGCTAGCCAACGAGGGGCCGCAGAGCCCCGTAGGGCAAAAAGGAATGAAGTCCGGACTGAAATGCCGGCGCAAAGGTATAGTGCACCTTCTGCTTCCCTAGAGTTATTCTATTAGGGTCATATTAACGTTCGCGCTATCTTCAGGATGAAGAAACCTCGCCGGACTACATCCGGAGAGGTTGCCAATCGCGCCTCCACCAGCCAGGCTCCAACGTCTGGCCAGGAAGCGGAGGCGAATACAAGGCGCGCACCGGACGCTCCTCCGACAGAGGATGCAGACAGGCTGTCCGCCACAAATTCAGAAGTGGAGAGTGCCATGAACCACAGGCGTCGCCGGACAACTCTACGCGACGGTTGTTTCTCCCAAGAGGCTTTAGATGCCTTTAATTCGGGAGATGCGTACCTCCGTGCCGCTCAAAATGGTTTAGCTAGAGCCACGGGGCAGTATGTGAAAGACATACGGGTAAGAAAATTTTGGTTAAATATATACATATGCCAGAAGCCCCCGAGACTTGAAACAGTTAGAGCAACTGATTTAAGGATCATTTAATATGCAGGTTCTTACAGAGAAGAATACTATACTGTCCCAGGAGCTGGAGAAGTGCAAGGCCCAACTAGAGGCCGCACTAGCCGCAGCAGAGGAGCCCCGAGAGACCACCTCAGGTAAAATACACTTTGAAAGATTAGTATTGTGCGGTGTGGATGCAAATCTGACAAGTTAAATTGCAGATGGCGCCGGACTCGATCCGGACAAGCAACAACTCTTATGCCAGCTAAAGGCCGGTGAGAGTATGTTGACAAGGGTGAGGCGAGAGAAGAATGATCTTCAGGATGCCAACACCAAGCTGGATGTCGAACTTAAAGATGTTCGTGGCCAGCTGTCGGACTCCACGAAGGAGAATCAGCGGCTTCGACACGGAATTTTTAGTAAGTGCTTGAACGAACTTTTGAAAAGAAAAAGTTCGGCGAGGAAGTCGATTAATAGAGTAATGTCTATAGGTATGCTCACAGGTCGTCCTGCAGAGGAGATGCCCGGTTCTACGGGTGACCTTCTTCCCGAACTCATGCAACTGCACGAGCGAATTCGGCTAGCGATGCAAGGTGTTGCCCAAGCCTTATGGCCTGCCCACTCCGTGCCCGAGAGCCTTGGAGAGCTTGCGGAGAAGCTGAAGGGAGCTCGGCGGCGCTTCCAGTTGTGGAAGATATCGACCTACCAACAAGGCGCTCGGGAATCCTGGGCCATGGTGAAGACCCGTTTTACGAAGTCTGACCCGAACCACATGGCCGAGGTCGGACCAGTGGGGCCTGACGGGAAGGAGATCCCTGTGAGCTTAGTATACGGCCAAGTAGAGTTGGCCGCAAAGTATTCCCAGCAGGACTGTAAATTAGACAGCCTGTTAGGTGGTATAGAAGAGGAATACAATCAGTCATAATGACTATGTAATTTTGAATTGACATGTGTAATGCCTTCTAGCCGGATTGTAGATCGTTTGTCGTTGCCGACCTTTTCGCTTCAACCTCGAGACCTGACGGTCTGGAGTGTGTCCGAATACCATAGCGGTTATATAAGAACTATGGTATGCGTGCAGACGAGGCGTAGGGGTCATTAGTGCTTTATCAGACAAGTGCCCAACTAGTTATGTTATATTACATGGTTAGTAAGAAACATCTTCCAGAGAGAATAGTTCCGTTAGGGGTTCCTTTCGCTGGGAGGCATGCCCTAAAGTGCATGTCCGGACTGCATAAAAATATGCAGAAAAAGCATCTAGGGGCGCATAAAATGGGTAAAAAGATCATCTTTTATCTCACCGATCGAATATTCCCTTAAGAACGCTAGCTTTCGGCTTCACCCAGTCTGAGGTACACATCCAGCTGACCCGGCAGTAACAATCGCAGAGGTGCTCCCTTTACCACCTAGCCGAACAATCAGGAACGTAGGGGTAAGCACAGGAGCCAGGCAACCCAGCTTGGCCAAAACTTAAGTCATATCGATGCATATAATGGTGAAGAAAAAGGTACATGTGGAAGTTTGACGCATGTGTTGGGCATGAAGCCCATATAAATAAGCTTCTGTTAAAGAAGCCCCCCAGGTTTAATGAGCGCGAGTGGCGCATCACTTAGATGAGCTTTTAAGGGCGATAAAAGAAAAGAGGGGAAGGAGAGAAATGTAAGACAGAAAAATGCAAAAAATGGACAGAGGAAGGAGACGAACACAGAGTCCGGCGCTAGGCGTAGAATCTTCGGAGACGGGTGGCGTTCCATGGGTTCGGCTTGAGTCGGTTATCCGATGCATCTCGCAGGTGGTACGCCCCGCCAGTCAGGACTTGTTCGATTATGAATGGACCTTCCCACTTGGGCTTGAGTTTGTCCTTTTTCTTGTCCGGCAGGCGTAGAACTAGTTCGCCGACATTGTAATTTTTGGCCCGTACTTCTCTGCTTTGATATCTTCGAGCCTGCTGTTGATAGAATGCGGAACGGGCTTTTGCCACGTCGCGCTCCTCCTCCAAAGCGTCCAAACTATCCTACTGATCGAGCTCGGCTTCTCTTTCTTCGTACATGCGCACTCGAGGTGAGTCATGAATTATGTCGCAGGGCAGAATTGCCTCTGCGCCGTACACCATGAAGAATGGTGTGTATCCGGTGGTGCGATTCGACGTGGTCCGCAGCCCCCAGAGTACGGAGTCGAGCTCCTCTACCCTATGCGTATTAGATTCCTTAAGGGACCGCACTAGTCTGGGTTTAATGCTGCTCATGGTAAGACCATTTGCACGTTTGACCTGGCCGTTGGTTTGTGGGTGATAGACGGAAGCATAATCGAGCTTGATGCCCATGTTTTTGCACCAGAGTTTTACCTCGTTGGCGGTAAAGTTTGTACCGTTATCGGTTATGATGCTGTGGGGGACGCCATAACGGTGTACAACCCCGGATATGAAGTCTATCACAGGTCCGGATTCGGCCGTTTTAACAGGCTTGGCTTCTATCCATTTGGTGAATTTGTCCACCATGACCAATAAATATTTCTTTCTATCAGTCCCGCCTTTAAGGGGTCCGACCATGTCAAGCCCCCAGACCGCAAAAGGCCAGGTGATTGGTATAGTTTGGAGTGCAGTGGGTGGCATATGGCTTTGGTTGGCAAAAAGTTGGCAACCAGCGCATCGTTGGACTAAGTCCTGAGCGTCTGCCCGGGCCG
Organism: Triticum aestivum; assembly: GCF_018294505.1. Lineage (NCBI taxonomy): Eukaryota > Viridiplantae > Streptophyta > Magnoliopsida > Poales > Poaceae > Triticum > Triticum aestivum. Next base: position 348,559,026 of record NC_057809.1, on the reverse strand, counting down.
TCGGCCAATAAAAGCCTGTACAGAAAGCCTTGCTAACAAGGGACCGAGCAGCGGCGTGGTGACCACCGAGTCCGGCATGAATTTCAGCCAGAAGGTTCCGCCCTTCCTCTTCAGAGATGCACCTTTGAAGGACTCCGGTAGTGCTTTTCTTATAAAGCTCTCCCTCATGGACTCTGTAGGCTTTAGATCGCCGCACTATGCAGCGGGCCTCGTTTTGGTCCTTTGGGAGTTCCTGCCTAGCAAGGTAGGCTAGGAATGGTTCCGTCCACGGGGCGATGACCGCCATTATTATGTGGGCTGAAGGTGTAGTTTTATTGGCAGAGCCTCCAATTGTGTCAGATTGTTCGGCGTCGAGTGGTGCGACTGGGTCCGGGCTGTTATTTACGGGTTCCCCCTCCCATGCTACAGATGGTTTGAACAATCTTTCCAAAAAGATGTTGGGGGGACTGCATCGCGTTTTGCTCCGATGCGTGCCAGGACGTCCGCTGCTTGATTGTTTTCTCGGGCTATATGGTGAAACTCCAACCCTTCGAACCGAGCTGACATTTTCAGGACGACATTGCGGTAAGCTGCCATTTTTGGGTCCTTGGCGTCGAAGTCGCCATTTATTTGGGATATCGCGAGGTTCGAATCCCCGCATACCTCTAGGCATTGAATGCCCATGGATACTGCCATCCGGAGGCCATGTAGAAGGGCCTCGTATTCGGCTGCGTTGTTGGAGTCCATGTACATAATTTGTAGTACATATCAGCACGACACCATCCCCCAGTCCGGCCAACATTTTGGAGCCGTCGAAATGCATGATCCAGTTTGAGTATGTGCCGTACTCTTTAGGGAGTTCGGCCTCCGTCCATTCTGCGACGAAGTCGGCCAAAACTTGCGATTTGATAGCTCACCGTGGCTTATAGGTTATGTCGAACGGGAGGAGCTCGATGGCCCATTTCGCGATCCAGCCCGTTGCATCGCGGTTGTTGATAATATCGTTAAGTGGTACTTCCGAGGCTACTGTTATGGAACACTCTTGAAAGTAGTGTCGTAGCTTTCGGGATGCCATGAATACCGCGTATGCAATATTTTGATAATGCGGGTACCGTGATTTGCATGGAGTGAGGACAGTGGACACGTAGTAGACCGGCCTTTGAAGGGGGAATTTGTGTCCGTCCGTTTCCCGCTCGACAACGAGCACTGCGCTGACAACTTGATGTGTTGCTGCAATGTACAATAGCATTGGTTCACCGGTGTTTGGCGCAGCCAGGACTGGGTTTGTTGCCAATTTGGCTTTTATTTCACCGAGTCCGGCCGTGGCGGCATCCGTCCACTCGAAGTGTTCGGTGCGCCGAAGGAGGCGATAAAGGGGCAGTGCCTTTTCTCCCAAGCGGGAGATGAAGCGGCTTAGAGCCGCCATGAATCCGGTTAATTTTTGTATTTGTTTGAGGTCCTTTGGGATATCCAATTGTGACAAAGCTCGGATCTTGGCTGGATTTGCTTCAATTCCTCTACCGAATACAATGAAGCCCAAGAGCTTTCCAGCTGGAACGCCGAAGACGCATTTTTCCGGGTTGAGCTTGATGTCGTATTTTCGGAGGCTATCGAATGTGAGCCTCAAGTCGTCTACTAGAGATTCGACATATCTTGATTTGATGACCACATCATCCACATATGCCTCCACTATTTTGCCGATCTGACTTGCCAGACATGTCTGGATCATGCGCTGATATGTTGCGCTGGCGTTTTTTAGCCCGAAGGGCATTGTGTTGAAGCAGAATGGGCCGTATGGTGTGATGAATGCTGTTGCATCTTGGTCTGATTCTGCCATCTTGATTTGATGGTAACCGGAGTATGCGTCGAGGAAACACAATGAATCGTGTCCTGCGGTGGCATCGATAATTTGGTCGATACGGGGGAGGGGGAAGGGATCCTTTGGGCAAGCCTTGTTAAGGTCTTTAAAGTCGACACACATGCGCCAGGATTTGTCTTTCTTTGGTACCATCACCAGGTTTGCTAGCCAGTCCGGATGTTTTATGTCTCTAATGAATCCGGCCTCCAATAGCTTGGCTAGCTCTTCTCCCATAGCCTGTCTCTTAGGTTCGCAAAAACGCCGAAGGGCTTGTTTGACAGGTTTGAATCCTTTTAGGATATTTAAGCTGTGTTCGGCCAGCCTGCGTGGGATCCCTGGCATGTCTGAAGGGTGCCAGGCGAAAATGTCCCAATTCTCTCATAGGAACGCTCGCAGTGCAACGTCTACATCGGGGTTCAGTCGTGCCCCGATGGAAGCTGTTTTATTGGTGTCCGTTGGATGGACCTGGAATTTGATTATTTCGTCGGCTAGCTTGAAGGATGTGGATTTGGATCTTTTGTCGAGTATCACATCATCCTTGTTAACCGTGGAGCGCAGCGTAGTCAGTTCCTCGGCCGCTAAGGCTTCGGATAGTGCCTCGAGGGCTAATGCGGCCGTCTTGTTTTCGGCGCGGAGTGCTATGTCCGGATCACTAGCTAGAGTGATAATTCCATTCGGCCCGGGCATCTTAAGCTTCATGTACCCGTAATGGGGTATCGCTTGGAAGATTGTGAATGCTTCCTGCCCTAGTAAGGCATGATGTCCGCTTTTAAATGGGGCCACCTGAAACGTGACTTCTTTGGACCTGTAATTATCTGGCGTGCCGAACACCACATCTAGTGTGATTTTTCCTGTGCAGCGCGCTTCCCGACTGGGGATTATTCCTCTAAAGGTTGTGCTGCTTTGCTCGACGCGGTTCCAGTCTATTTCCATTTTTTGAAGGGTTTCCTCATAAATGAGGTTCAGTCCACTGCCTCCATCCATGAGCACCTTGGTGAGGCAAAAGCCATCCACTATGGGACTGAGGACCAATGCGGCTGGTGCTCGGGCTGTTCGGAATCTAGGTTCATCACTTGCGTTGAAGGTGATAGCAGTGTCGCTCCATGGATTTATTGTTGCAACTTGATAGACTTCGGCGAGGCTGCGGAGTGTTCTTTTTCGCATATTGTTTGATGCGAAAGTCTCGAAGACTGTGAGAACGGTACTGGTGTCCTCGGGCTGGCTTTCTGCGGCCTCCCGATTTAAGAGGTCCTCGCCAATTGTGGCTACCTGCCGGAGTATCCAACACGCTCTAAGGCTGTGAGTTGGTGTGGCGTCCTCTGTACTGTGAATTCTACAGGGTCCATCAAGCCACCTTTCCAGTACGGTTCCATGCCCTGTAGAGGGTTTTGGCTTTTTGCTATTTACTCCGGGTGTCTTATGATGATGCACCCTCTTAGTTCGGATGGGATTATTATTCAAGGCCGGATTATCCCAAAATTTTATTTCGGTTTTCCAGGCACTTACCATCGCACAGTACTTTTGTACTATGAACGCCAAGTCAGCGAAGTGTGTAATATCACGGCGACTTATGGCGTTAAGGATTCCCTCGTCCATACAATTACTGCAGAATATTGATATTGCATCTCCCTCGCGGCAATCCTTTATCTTGTTCATAACCAGGAGGAATCTGGCCCAGTAATGATGTACTATTTCATCGGGCCTCTGCCTGACTTGGGAGAGATCGCTTATATTCGGGTGGGTGGGTGTTGTTGAATCTGAGACTTCACCCGATCCAAGATTCAGAGGCCGAAGAGTTTCCAAACTCTGAAGTTTGGATTCTTGGATGTTGTCCAGCGAGTCCGGCCCGTTGCCTGATCCTAAGCTCAGGTCTTGAGTTACATCCTCCTCTCCGCGGGTATCCGGCTTGGAGGGGTCGGGAATTCGGACGTAGCCGGTCCTTAAAATAGATGAAGGGTCGCCGCACTGCGCCTCTACCAAGGCAACATGGTGGGTGACTTGGGGAGAGTTAATTTCTCTCAGATCGGGTTTAAGCCCAACCTGGTCGTAATCCGTAGCGACCCCCAGGGCGGCGATGCGATCCAAGAGCCAGTTTACGGAAGAGAGCTCCATTGGATCTAGCTACTCGACGAGCTCCGAGCTGACGTGTAGGTTGCTTTTGATGACCCGAGAGGTCACCGTCGGTGCAACAGCCGAACAGGCGGTCATGAGGAAACCACCTAGCCGGAGGGTTTGGCCGACAGCCAAGGCTCCCTTAGCAACGGCGCCGTCTTTGAAGACGGGAGAAGGCATCCTTCCTGATTGTGACGGCACAGAGGAACTCTTAATGAAAGCACCAATGTCAGTGTCAAAACCGGAGGATCTCGGGTAGGGGGTCCCGAACTGTGCGTCTAGGCCGGATGGTAACAGGAGACAGGGGACACTTTGTTTTACCCAGGTTCGGGCCCTCTCGATGGAGGTAAAACCCTACTCCTGCTTGATTAATATTGAAGATATGGGTAGTACAAGAGTAGATCTACCGCGAGATCAAGGAGGCTAAACCCTAGAAGCTAGCCTATGGTATGATTGTGTATGGAGTTGATCCTCTATGGACTACAACCCTCCAGTTTATATAGACACCAGATAGGGTTAGGGTTATACAAAGTCGGTTACAATGGTAGGAGATCTTGAATATCCGCACCGCCAAGCTTGCCTTCCACACCAAGGAAAGTCCCATCCGGACACGGGACGAAGTCTTCAATCTTGTATCTTCATAGTCCAGGAGTCCGGCTGAAGGTATAGTCCGGCTACCCGAACACCCCCCTAATCCAGGACTCCCTCACCCTTGGTTTCAACTTCACGTTTGTCTCAATGCTTTATGACATGAACATGATTGTGATATTTGGAATATATCATTGCCTTGTTCAAATGGAATATGACAAGTCTCTAGTCTTTGAAGGTTACCGAAAAGGTGATCTGTACATGTTAGATTTCTCAGCAGGACCACAGTTGGCTGTATGTCTTCTAGCAAAAGCTTCAGAGTGCTGGCTCTGGCATCAGAGGCTAGGGCATGCTGGCATGAGGAACTTGTACACTCTCGCAAAGAAGAAGCATGTCGTGGGCATCGAGGGTGTCAAGTTCAAAAAGGATCATCTGTGTGGTGCCTGCGAAGCTGGGAAGATGATTAGAGCCAATCATCCCTCGAAAACAATCATGATGACATCACATTCCTTCGAGCTGCTTCACATGTACCTATTCGGCCCTACTCATTACTCCACTCTTACTACCACTGCTTGTCTCTATGGGTTCGTCATTGTTGATGATTACTCTAGATATACCTGGGTGCATACAATTCTCTACAAGAATAAAGTGCAGGATGTCTTCAGACGATTTGCGAATCGTGCCATGACGAACTATGGCATCAAGATCAAGCACATCAGAAGTGACAACGACACAAATTCAAGAACACCGGCCTCGACACTTATCTTGATACATTGGGCATCACTCATGAGTTCTCAGCTCCATACACACCTCAGCAGAATGGCATCATGGAACGGACGATGCTTGATGAGTACAAGACTCCAAGGAAGTTCTGGCCTGAAGCTATTGATACTGCATGCCATGTCATCAACCATGTTTATCTTCACAAGCTTCTAAATAAGACATCATATGAGCTACTGATTGGTAAGAAGCCGGACGTAAGCTACTTCAGAGTATTTGGTGCTAGGTGATGGATCAAAGATCCGCATCACACTTCAAAATTTGCACCGAAAGCACATGAAGGTTTTATGCTTGGTTACGGAAAGGATTCGCACTCCTACAGAGTCTTCAACCTCTTTCACTATAAAGTGGTTGAAACTGTGGATGTGCGATTCGATGAAACTAACGGCTCGCAAAGAGAGCACCTGCCAAATGTGCTAGATGAAGTCTCACCAAGTGAATGCATCAAGCTTATGGGTACTGGAGAAATCATACCTTCAGAGGCACGGGCTGAAGAGGAACTTATCATTTCTGCACCAAATCAACGTGAAGACTCTGCTGAGCCTGAAGCCAATGCTGAAGATGAAGAAAATGATCAGCAAGAGCAAAATCTTCGTCTAGTTCATCCTCGTGTTGCAAATGAAGAACAAATTGAGAAGATAATTGATAGCATCAATGCTCCTGGTCCCCTTACTCGTTCAAGAGCAACTCAGCTAGCAAATTTCTGTGGGCACTTTGCATTTGTCTCCATATCTGAACCCAAGAAAGTTGCTGAGGCCTTCATGGAACCTGAATGGATTGAAGCTATGCAAGAAGAGCTTCAACAGTTCGAGCTGAACAATGTGTGGGAATTGGTTAAGCGTCCTGATCCTCTCAAGCACAATATCATTGGCACCAAATGGATCTATTGCAACAGACAAGATGAGCATGGTCAAGTTGTCAGAAACAAGGCTCGTCTCGTTGCTCAAGGATATACTCAAGTTGAAGGGATTGACTTTGATGAAACATTCGGTTCGGTGGCTAGGCTTGAAGCCATTTGCATTCTGCTAGCCTATGCCAACCATCACAACATCCTCCTGTATCAACTGGATGTGAAGAGTGCCTTTCTCAATGGCAAGATTGAAGAAGAAGTGTATCTTGCACAACCACCTGGCTTTGAAGATCCAAAACATCCTGATATGGTTTACAAGCTCAACAAGGCACTGTATGGCCTCAAACAAGCCCCTCGTGCTTGGTATGACACACTGAAAGACTTCCTGAAGAGCAAAGGCTTCAAACCTGGTTCCCTGGATCCCACTCTCTTCACGAAGACATACGATGGTGAACTGTTTGTATGCCAGATCTATGTGGACGACATTATCTTCGGCTGCACCGACAAAAGATACAGTGATGAGTTTGGACACATGATGCAAGAGCAATATCAGATGTCCATGATGGGTGAGATGAAGTTCTTCCTTGGTCTTGAAATCCGTTAGCAAAGCAATGACATCTTCATATCTCAAGAGAAATACCTCAAAGATTGCGTGAAGAAGTTTGGAATGCAAGACTGTAAGGGATACACGACGCCAATGCCAACCAAAAGTCATCTGGGCCCCGATGACAATGGTAAAGAGTTTGATCAAAAGGTATACCGCTCCATGATTGGTTCTTTACTCTGTTTATGTGCATATAGGCCAGATATCATGCTTAGCGTTTGCATGTGTGTCCGATTCCAAGCGGCACCAAAGGAGTCGCATCACTTAGTTGTGAAGCGAATTCTTCGGTATTTGGCTTATACCCCAACACTAGGATTATGGTATCCAAAGGGCTCAGAGTTTGATCTAGTTGGATTCTCAGATGCTGATTATGCTGGTGAAAGGGTTGATCGCAAGCCTACATCAGGCGCATGTCACTTTCTTGGACGATCTCTAGCCTGTTGGTCTTCAAAGAAGCAGAACTATGTCTCTCTCTCCACTGCTGAATCTGAATATATTGTTGCTGGATCTTGCTGCGCTCAGCTTCTATGGATGAAGCAAACTCTCAAGGACTATGACATCCATCTGAACCATGTGCCACTCTACTGTGACAATGAAAGCGCCATCAAGATTGCCAACAACCCAGTTCAGCATTCGAAGACCAAGCACATTCAGATCCGTCATCACTTTCTCAAAGATCATGTCATGAAGGAAGATATTGATATCATTCACGTCAATACGGTGTTTGCAAGTTGCAGCGTGAGCTAAATATCTTAGAATCCTCGGATATCGTGTAATTGAACACACATCCTAACGCTTATGCATGTGATGACTTAGATGTGCAACACACAAAGTAACGTATATCTTCAAATAATGAAGACATACACTCTAAGTGTGAATACATTAATGCGGAAATTGACTTCGGAGCGCCATGATAATTGTGCATCGTGTCTGGGTCTAATACTTCCAATACGGTGGGTAACGCCACCACCAAATTCTTGGTTGAAGTGTTTTTATTGACTTCACATTTGCATGGTCTTCGCATTTGGTTTGTCTTCAACACTGTTTTGATCTCATGTTTATCTTCACTATATTGATGTGGTCTCATACTGATATATATATATATATATATATATATATATATATATATATATATATATATATAGACACACACACACACACACACACGTTTGTGTTCTGTTCTCTACAGCATTCACTTATAGCTATGTCTTCGTGTTTGAATCTTTTGATCTAAGTGAATGTGATCGGACCCTAACCCCCTCTATGCTTCTACCTCAGATTCTATCTATCCAAATCATATGCATTCTATTGAAATTGTCAATTGTCTTCACTGAATCCTTGTCAGCAGAAGACACATAGACAAAAATTGAATCTGCTTTAATGCTATATCCTTTTTGCCTGAAACCCAGAGAAGCCGGAACGACCACCCGACAATCCAGGCGTGCGTGGGAACATGGAACAACTTCCAATGTGTTGCATGCATGTCATGTGTCCTTCAGATGTGAACCGCCTGGGGCACCTGTGTAATAACACTGTGCCGTCCCCGTCTCTATAAAGACACACCTCACCGAGGTCATTATCTCTTCTTCCACCTTCTCCCCTCGCACCAAAACCCTAGCGCCTCCGCTAGCTTGCGACGACGCCAGAGACGAAGCGCTTAGCTGCCACGACATCTTCGACGCCGTCTTCACGCCGGCCGCGGACCTCGTCCTCTCCGCCGCCACCGTAGGTGTCTTCCGTCGCCAAGTTAGGGCATGGGAGATTGAACTGCTCGGCCTCCCTCTCAACTTCGTGTAGCACTTCTTCGTGTGGTAATTAAATCTCACTTTTACTACCCCTTTTGATTCATCAGATTCATCCACTTCAACCAGAAATGGTTTCTAAGCTTGAAAATCTAGATCTATCCGTTTTTGCATCTCATATAATGCCAAGTATATTCACTTATGCTTCTCTACTAGTTAGATTCCTCACTTGTACTTATTCTTGGATTCATACAAATCTGGAACCAACTCTCATCAAATAAGTGAATGTCTTCGCACTATGAGGTCAATGTCTTCAAACCGATTTATCTTCAAAATCTTCTAAGAATGCATATGACCTCTTCCCCTTCCCTCACACCTCTAATGCTGTCACAGGTACATGTCCGTGGGAGAATCCCTTGGTTCTCATAGTCTGCATTCATTTGCAGAATTCTAACAGCGACACATCAATTCTCCTGAAGCCAGTTCCTGTTTGACCAGCAGACGGAAGCCATTCAAAGTTTTGAAGCCTTTCAGCTTGAATACTATGGCGACTGAAATATCAGCTAGAAAGGGCGACAGGCAGCGCCGTGGGGATACAACCAAGGATCTGCCACTAGATCTCTTTGAAATGTACAAGTCAGATCCTGAAGAAACCTATGGTGAGCACAAGACCCGAATTCAACGGATTCAAAGATATTGGGCAGAGGAATGGTTCAAATATAGATTTGTTACCACTACGTATGCTGAAAAGAATGCCATCAAGCGATCATGGGGAGATATCATATACAGAGGTCTATAGCCCAAGTCCAAGCCCGAAGCCATCACCCAAGGCTTCTATCCTTGCATGGTCCGAGGACCACAGCCTGAAGATGCTGACCCATCTAGTTTGCTATGGTGTCGTGAAGACAATCTCTTCAAGCGCAACTTTTAGTTTGCCAAAGAGTCTGCCAAGAAGAACAAGAAGTAGTTTGGCCTCGACTTCAACCCAGGTCCATCTGCTCCACGGGCTAATGGCACACGTGATGCCAATCCCAATGAAATTGGCCCCTTCTACAACCTTGAAGGCCTCATCACACATATTGCTGTACAGGGGGCTACAGTAGATCACACAACTAACGAGGCAAATTCTGATGAAGCGCCAGCTCCACCTAAGTTGCAGAAGCCAAAGAAGTCGGAGGCTTCGAAGCCCTCTGCTGCACCAAAAGTTTTGCATGCGAAGCCATTTGCCACTGCACCTCCTAAACACCGTGTGCAGTTGGAAGATCTTTCTCGCGTCTCCAAGAAGAAGGAGAAGCCCAAGAAGAAGCCCATGAATATTTCTGGGCATGAACTGACTCCAGCTGCCGTTCTGAGGAACGAAGGTGAAACCATTGATCTGTCAAGCGACGAAGACTTTGGTGATGATGCTCTTGAGCTTATGATAAAGAGCAATCAAGAGGTGGAGATCTTCAACGGTCTGTCCCTCTTTGATGTAGAAATTCTGAACAACTTCATTGATGAGTGGTTCAATGACCAAAGCATCAGCATCATCTTCAACTGCCAGTGGACATCAGCGTCACCTTCTACGGAGCCATTGCAAATGAGCTGGCCTTGGCTCAGAAGATTGTCGAGATGAAGAACAAAATTGATTTTGAGAAGGCTCAGTTCAAGAAGCACATGGCAAAGCTCATCGTAGCTGATGTTCAAAACTTCAAGCAGATGCTGCACAACCTCAAGGAGTAGTTTCACCAGAAACGCGAGGAAGCCAAAGGCTCAAGAGAGCGGATGAAATACTTCACAAAGAAATGTGTTCAAGCGCACAATGAGGCTGAGAAGCACAAGGCACTGGGGCGCCCTGGCATCGATCCAAGGATGGCTGCTAAACAGAAAAAGAAGTCTGCTGCGACACACACTGAAGCACAAAGGCAGGATGCACCTAGCATTGTCTTCCTTGTCGGCATGACATGCTCGAAGCCTAAGGTCCCCTCAACAGCTTCAGAGGTGAAGAAAACAAGGGCAGCTGAAGCTGATGCCAGAAAGCGAAAGCACAAGTATGCCTCTGATGGTGCTCCATCAACCAAGAAGCCAAAGACAAAGTCTTCGCGAAAAGGGCGTGCTGCTGCCACAGAGCAACTGGTTGTTGAGCCCATCTCTGTTGCACGTCCTGCCTCCTCGAACCAAGAGCGTCAACTTGTAGTTCACGAGCCTGCTACCACAGAGGCTCCTGAAGACGAAGAAGTACCAGCTGTTGATCCCAACACAGCTGAAGACATTGGTCGTGAAGACAATGTAGAAGATGATGAAGTCCTTCCTCAGATCGAGTGCCATCCAGTATCATCACCTGTTCTTTCGAACAACGAACTCATCAGCATTGGTCGTCCTTTGAAGCCAATTGCTCAGGATGCATCATGGGCTAATCAACCACAACAAGAAACCCCCATTCAAGATGAAACCCCCAGAACTCTAACCCCTCAAGTCACCACTCCGGTACTTGATGACAACTACATGGTGCAGACCACTCCATCACCACAGGCGTCGCCCGCATTCCGCAGGCTTCGCAAAGGCCCTAGGCCTCCAGTCACCATGTAGAGCATTCCAGAAGGAGAAGTGCAACAAAGCTCAGTTGCACATGAAGTGTTTCCTGAAGCCACTCCTACTGTGAATGTCTGTGATTCTAAAGCCAAAGCTGCTGAAGACATTCCGGCTGCATCGGCCGAAGAAAATCTAGAACCAAGACAAGAAGAAGAAGAAAGAGTTGCCACACCCCCTGTCACTCAAGAAGTCGTTCTCGAGGAGAACGTGTCAGTGCCTGACCCTCCTGCTACTGAAGAGGAGGTTGAAAACATTAAGGCGGCCCCAACCAACACTGCTGAAGCCAATGACGTTGTCATGGCTCACGACAATGTGGCACCTGAAGCTGATGTTGCACCCGAAGCTAGTGTGCAACCTGAAGCCCATGTGGATGCTGAAGCCACTGTTCCATCTCCTAGGCCTCACACAATTGAATAGGACTTCGATCACGGACAGCTGGTCACTGTGAAATGGCCAATCATGGTTCCTCCCACTTCTCCCGGACCTCAATATGAATACCATGTGGAGCATAGGCCTCAGGTCCAGAAGCCAAAGCCCAGACGGCCAAGGTTCCCCGATGCTGCATCATCACTAGGGTCGTTCAGTGTCAACAGCTTCAGGGCTCACAACACATTCTTCGACAGTGACAAGAACCCATACTCGAAGCCAAAGATCTCATCTGATCAGTTCTGGAGCTTTTTGCAGCGCAGTTATTACTCCTACGTCTTATACAATCAAGAGTGGATCTTTCCTCACATGCATCTGGATTGTGAAGCCATTTGCTGGACTGCCCTGCTTGGAAGAAGCCCTAGACTATTTCAGAGATGTTGGCCTTCTGCAATTTGTCACTGATAAAGAGCATTGGAACGAAGAGCTTCTGCTGCAGTTTTATGCTACTCTTCACATTCGTGGCTACAATAGGGATCCGAAGACTTGGGTCCTTGAGTGGATGACATGAGATGTGCACCATGAAGCCAAATCTCAAGATATCATCGAGCTTACTCCCCTTCCCACTCCAAGTGAATACTATGAAACTGGTTGTCAGCTACACATGAATGCATTGGAGAGCATCTTTCAGAAGCCTGAGCCAAACATGAGCGAGATGCTTAGTATGATGAAACCACTGCCACAAGACGCTGAATATCCTAAGGAATTCTTTATCGAAGACCTTGAGTATCTGCCCTGGACCATTTATCACATTGTTACACGAACTCTATTGCCCGTCAAAGGACATTCTCCTACAGCCAAGCTTGAAGGCGCAATGAAGACATTGGTGTTCTATATTCTGAATGGCATTAGCTTCAATTCTCAAGATTTCTTCATCAGGCAACTTGCTGCATCAGGAATTGATCTCTTTGGCCTGAAGTTTTATGCTCCATGGGTGATGCGCTTAATCAAGCTTCACTCTTCTGTCAACTATCAGCCCTCTGCGCGCAACCATCTTATCTTCTTGCCTGAGCTTGACATGTCTGTCGAAGCCATCTACCCTGAGCCTGCCAAGGAACCACTTTATCTTCACAACGTTGATCACCAAAGCTTCACGCAACCAATTGAAAGAGTTCTTGATGCAACTCGTGTCTATCCTCTAGCTGGCAATACACGTGTACCTCATCGTGCAACTACTAAAGCCACTAAAAGCACCTTTTCTCAACGGCCCCGGAAGCGATCTCATGTGCTCAATGACCGAGAGCTTCTCGTGGCCTTGCATCAGAAACAAGATAGGCACCATGACTGGCTAAAGCGTCAGATGCAGAGCATCTTGGTGGACGTCAATCACATCAGAAACTTGTCCACCAAGAACTCATTTGTTGCTCATGAAGCCTATAGGAGGTCCTGGAAGAGTCTCACACTTCTCTGCTCTGAAGATGATCTTCGCGAAGATGGCTTCACTGAGGGTTTGAAATTTGACTCCACTCCTCCTCGCAATGCAAGCTGGCGTCGGACTCCACCCATTGAAGATTCAGAGTATTCATCTTCAGCTGCAACTGTTGTTGCGAGAGTCGTCGAAGAAGAAGATGATGCCACTTCACCAGCCATGGCTTCACCGCGTATCGACACTGCACCAGGCGCCTCTGCACCACCGAATGTCAACGTCGATGCTTCACCTTCATATACTCCTGATGGCAACGAGTAGATGCTCTATGTCTTCAAACATTTTTGGTCCTTACTTACAAAAGGGGGAGAAGCATATGATTTGATAGTCTTCAAGCGGGTCCATATGGGTGGTTGCTCTAATTTCTGCTAAGTGGTTACAACTCTCATTTTCTTTGATACATTTGGTTCTTTGGGTTGTAACACTTAAACTTGATGGCCGCCTGCCACTTTGTTTGCCACTTTGTGATGCGATGATAAATTCCGCCTGAAGTCATTTCGCAGACGTCCATTTTTCATTATGCATGCCATTATCTTCGATTATATCTTTATATGCATAATGAATTTTCTTCATCAGTTGAAGAGGATCTCCACAACTAAAACCTGCCATGTGCATTTGCATTCAAGAGAAAACTACTTATATGCACATCCTCAAGGGGAGCCTTTTGCTACTTATGAAGACAATGCCTTTATCCTTACAATTTCACATACTTTTATCCCCGTTGGGAACTTCAACTAGTTTGTCATCAATCACCAAAAAGGGGGAGATTTTAAGTGCATCTAGTGCCACCCCTAGTTAGTTTTGGAGTATTGACGACAAACTTGGTTGAGGGACTAATGTGTTTGTGAGAATTGCAGGATAACACATGTAGTAGTCCCTCACTGTTTTGGTTTACCTACCAGAGATGACCCCTAAAAATGTGTGAAGACATTGAAGACAATGGTGGTCTGTGAAGAGATTCACAATGAAGACTATGACATGAGAAGACATCGCATGAAGACTATGGATTGCAAAGACATAGTTGTTTCATAGTTTCCTTTTCTTATTTGCTGAGTCGTAGGAACCACCGTACTGTTAAGTGGGGTCCAAGTGAACAAAGTCAGAGTGACTGAAGTGATGTTCAACCAAATCCTATGTCTTCGAGCGAAGACAATGAGAGCAAATCTTATCCAGAGCTGGATAAGTTAGCTTTACTTGTAGCCCAAGTCAAGCTGTCGCGTGTGTTTGAAATCCGACCGTTGACACATGTCAGTTCCTTAGTGACCCAGGGTCATTTCGGACAAATCAGGTTGGGTTGCCTCCTGGCTATAAATAGCCCACCCCTACACCATAAATTGGTGGCTGCTCAGAGTTAGTGCATGACTTTTGTCGTTTGAGAGCAACCCACCTCCGAAGCCTTCAAGAGAGAAATCCTTGCGAGGACAAAGCCCTGAACACCCAGATCCCAAGAGTGTTAGGCATCACTGTGAATCCTCTAGCCGGTTAGGCATCGCGTTCTGAGCATCCAAGAGTCATTGTGGATCGCCAGTGAACGAAGTCTGTGAAGGTTTGGAAGTCCATTGAAGACTTACCAGAGTGATTGGGCGAGGACTATGTGTCCTTAGCTCATGGGGAATAAGGTGAAGACGCGTTCTTCTGAGTTGAATCTCAGCCTCCCTAACCATACATACAGTTGTCACAGCAACTGGAACTGGTCCAACAAATACCTGTCCTCACCAAGCAACTTGTTCTATCTCTTACCTCTCTTTACTTACTGTTTGTCTTCGTGAATTCACTGCCTGCTTGCATGATCTGATTGACTTCATTGTGTGAGGACTGTTGTTGATTGACTTCATACTATCTTCCATCTTGATCCATACTACCTACCTGCTGATAGTCTTCATGCTTTCACTTCATTGCTTACTTGACTATGGCTTGTCTAGTGTAGTCTACCTTCCGCTGCATATCAATAGGTTCATTTCTACTGTTTGTCTTCAAAGCCCTCGTGTTTTGAAGAATTTCATAAAAATCTCCTATTCACCCCCCTCTAGTCGATAACTAGCACTTTCACTCATCAATCTTAAGCAATTTTTGTTCAAGCAAAGCATTGAAATTCTTTTACGAATTCATAAATTCTTTAACACTAGTCTCAAAATCAGAGGGCACCTTATTAAAATTTCCATAAGAGTTGTTGTAGGAATTACCATAATTATTAGAGGAATTACTAGGAAACGACATATAATTGAAATTTCCTCTATACGCGTTGTTACCAAAATTGTTCCTACCAAAAAAATTCATATCCATAGATTCATTATTATTCTCACGCAAAGTGGACCAAGGCATATTATTAGGATCAGAAGAAGCACTCTTATTAGCAAACAATTTCATAAGTTCATCTATCTTTCCACTCAAAACATTAATCTCTTCTATTGCATGAACTTTTTTATTAGTAGATCTTTCGGTGTGCCATTGAGAATAATTAACTATAATATTATCTAGGAGCTTAGTTGCTTCTCCTAAAGTTATTTCCATAAAAGTGCCTCCTGCGGCTGAATGTAAAAGATTTCTAGAAGCAAAATTCAATCCAGCATAAAAATTATGTATAATCACCCATAAATTCAAACCTTGTGTACGGCAATTACGTATCATTAATTTCATCCTCTCCCAAGCTTTTTCAACATGCTCATGATCAAGTTTCTTAAAGTTCATAATATCGTTTCTAAGAGAGATGATCTTAGCGGGAGGAAAATACTTAGAGATAAAAGCATCTTTGCACTTGTTCCATGAATCAATACTATTTTTAGGCAAAGAAGAGAAGCAAATTTTAGCATGATCTCTAAGCGAAAACGGAAATAGCTTCAATTTAACAATACCATTATCCACATCTTTCTTCTTTTGCATATCGCATAAATCAACAAAGCTGTTTAGATGGGAAGCAACATCTTCACTAGGGAGGCCAGTAAATTGATCTTTCATGACAAGATTCAGGAAATTAGTATTAATTTCACAAGATTCAGCATCGGTAAGAGGAGCAATCAGAGTGCTAATAAAATCATTATTGTTGGTATTGGAAAAGTCACATAATTGAGTATTATCTTGAGCCATCGTGACAAACAATCAATCCAACAAACAATCACACAAGAGGCAAGCAAAAAGAGACGAACGGAAAAAGGGCAAATGGAAAAGGGGAAATAAAACAACAATGGTGAAGTGGGGGAGAGGAAAATGAGAGGCAAATGACAAATAATGTAATGCGGGGGATAAGAGTTTGTGATGGGTACTTGGTATGTCTTGACTTGGAGTAGATTTCCCTGGAAATGGCGCCAAAAATCCTTCTTGCTACCTCTTGAGCATGTATTGGTTTTCCCTTGAAGAGGAAAGGGTGATGCAGCAAAGTAGCGTAAGTATTTCCCTCAGTTTTTGAGAACCAAGGTATCAATCCAGTAGGAGACTACACACAAGTCACCTAGTACTTGCACAAACAAACAAGAACCTTGCAACCAACGCGATAAAGGGGTTGTCAATCCCTTCACGGCACTTATGAAAGTTAGATCTGATAGAGATAATAAGATAAATATTTTTGGTATTTTTGTTGTGTAGATTGAAAAGTAAAGATTGCAAAATAAATAGTAAACTAGAATTGTAGATCGGAAACTTATATGATGTAAAGTAGACCCGGGGGCCATAGGTTTCACTAGTGGCTTCTCTCAAGATAGCATATATTACGGTGGGTGAACAAATTACTACCAAGCAATTGATAGAAAAGCGCATAGTTATGATGATATCTAGGCATGATCAGGAACATAGGCATCACGTCCATGTCAAGTATACCGAAACGATTCTTCATCTACTACTATTACTCCACACATCAACTGCTATCTAGCATGCATCTAGAGTATTAAGTTCATAACAACAGAGTAACACATTAGGCAAGATGACATGATGTAGAGGGATAAACTCAAGCAATATGATATGAACCCCATCTTTTTATCCTCGATGGAAACAATTCAATACGTGTAGGTTCCCTTTCTGTCACTGGGATCGAGCACCGCAAGATTGAACCCAAAGCTAAGCACTTCTCCCATTGCAATAAAGATCAATCTAGTAGGCCAAACCAAACTGATAATTCGAAGAGACTTGCAAAGATATCAAATCATGCATGTAAGAATTCGGAGAAGAATCAAATATTGTTCATAGATAATCTTAATCATAAACCCACAATTCATCGGATCTCAGCAAACACACCGCAAAAAGAATTACATCAAATAGATCTCCAAGAACATCGAGGAGAACTTTGTATTGAGACCGAAAGAGAGAGAAGAAGCCATCTAGCTAATAACTATGGACCCGAAGGTCTGTGGTAAACTACTCACACATCATCGGAGAGGCTATGGTGTTGATGTAGATGCCCTTCGTGATCGATCCCCCCTCCGGAAGATTGCCGGAAAAGGTCCCCAGATGGGATCTCACGGGTACAGAAGGTTTCGGCGGTGGAAAAGTGGTTTCGTGGCTCCCCTCGATATTTTTGGGTATAAGAGTATATATAGACGAAAGAAGTAGGTCAGTGGACCTGCGAGGGGCCCACGAGGGTGGGGGGCGCGCCGCCCTACCTCGTGGCCGCCTCGCTGCTTCCTTGACGTCCACTCCAAGTCTCCTGGATCACGTTTGTTCCAAAAAAGATCCTCGCGAAGGTTTCATTCCGTTTGGATTCCATTTGATATTCCTTTTCCGCGAAACACTGAAATAGGCAAAAAAACAACAATTTGCACTCGGCTTTCAGTTACTAGGTTAGTCCCAAAAATAATATAGAAGTGTATAATAAAGCCCATAAGCATCCAAAACAGATAATATAATAGCATGGAACAATCAAAAATTATAGATACGTTGGAGACGTATCAGAGACCTTGGGAGAGAGGTGGACGCAGATGGAGGTCAAAGGGCTCTCCTCCCGATAAGCACGCGCAGAGGTCTGATTGCACGCCTCCCGTACTCAAATAGCTACCCTGCACGGCGCCTCCTAGCCAATAAAAAAAGGGGACGCATGGCTGCATGTAAATGGTAAATATAACGCCGACGGTTTCAATAATACTTGTGTTTCCGATTGTAACGTGACATCACTTGTTCCAAAATGACTTTGTTGATTGTTAATGTGTGCGCCTTCGCAAATCGGACAACAAAATTACCACAACATGTTGGTGCCATGTCATGACAACAAGCCAAGTTTCATGATTTTCATGCGTGTTTTGGATTTACAGGAATTAAAAAACCAAGTTTCTCAATGTTTCCAGCTGATCCACGATGCCCAGATGTTTAAATTTCATTCCCATTTCTTGCATGGGACCTAGAAATTCACCCGAGGACACACATTTGATTTTTGAACCAACTTTGGTGCACGGGAGCAAGTGCTTGTAGTTCAAATTTGAATTATGCACATTAAATGACCAAAAACTCTATTAATGTATAAAAAGGCCAAACGAACCCGGAATAATTTCAAATTTAACAGGGCACTCATGTAGTTCTATGTTGCCTCTGTAAAGAAACTCAAGGGGGGCAGCGTATATCGTTCCGCACTCAAAGGTGACACGTTCCCTCTCAGAACCACGAGCCTTCTTGTGAGAATCTCCGGTTTGCAAGACGCTTATACCAAAACTTGTTCCTATTCGGCCAATTTTTTACCACAACATGGTAGTACCAAAACTTGTTCCTATTCCCAGATGTTTGAATTTCATTCCCATTTCTGGCATGGGACCTAGAAATTCACCCGAGGATATGCATGTGATTTTTCAACCAACTTTGGTGCACATGAGCATGTGCTTGCAGTTCATATTTGAATTATGCACATTAAATGACCAGAAACTCAATTTATGTATAAAAAGGGCAAACGAACCCAGAATAATTCCAAAATTTAACAAGGCACTCATGTAGTTCTATGTTGCCTCTATAAAGAAACTCAAGGGGGGAGCGTATATTGTTTCACACTCAAAGGTGACACGTTCCCTCTTAGAACCACGAGCCTTCTTGAGAGAAGGCTCCGGTTTGCAAGATGCGTATACCAAAACTTGTTCCAAATCGGGCCAATTTTTTACCACATCATATTAGTGCCACGACATGACACCATGCCAAGTTTCATGATTTCCAGGCGAGTTTTGGATTTACATGAATTTTAAAACCAAGTTTCTCGATGTTCTCGGCCGAGTCATGACGCCAAGATGTTTGAATTTGATTCCCATTTCTTGCATGGGACCTAGAAATTCACGCAAGGACACACATGTGATTTTTCAACCAACATTGGTGCACCAGAGCATGTGCTTGCAGTTCAAATTTGGATTATGCACATTAAATGTCGAAAAACTCAATTAATGCATAAAAAGGCCAAACGAACCCGTAATAATTCCAAAATTTAACAGGGCACTCATATAGTTCTATGTTGCCTCTGTAAACAAAATCAGGGGGAGGCAACATATATCATTTCACACACAAATGTGACACGTTCCCTCTCGGAACCACGAGGCTTGTTGAGAGAATCTCCGGTTTTGCAAGAAGCTTATACCGAAACTTGTCCCAATTCAGCCAAAAAAATATTCATATGAAAATAGGGTTTAGATTATCCCGAACATCTCGCTACCTAGACCAATGTACTTTGATTTGAATTCAACATAAAATGGATACAAATATTTGAATTGGAGATCGTATGGTACATGTAGTTCATAGTGAAATATGATTACTGCTATATGCATGTTTTTTGTTATCAAGATAATATTTAAATTATTGTATAACTTGACAACAATCATATT
Organism: Triticum aestivum; assembly: GCF_018294505.1. Classification (NCBI taxonomy): domain Eukaryota; kingdom Viridiplantae; phylum Streptophyta; class Magnoliopsida; order Poales; family Poaceae; genus Triticum; species Triticum aestivum. The sequence continues at coordinate 348,539,317 of NC_057809.1, read as the reverse complement.
CAAATAAGGAAAATTGATTCAAATTTAGTCTATATGGTAGAAGACAATATATATGTTCATAGGGTGGAGTAAAATGTTCATATATGATGGAAGATCAAAATGTAGGACTACATCCATTATAAACCACAAGGTCACCTAACAATATATTCGAATTCAACATAACGTGGATTCAAAAATTGAAATTTGAGATCCTGGCATTTGTAATCATATAAAAAGGGACATGACTCTTTCTTTTGGTGGGAATTGATTTGTTTTGTTGTTGTTGTTGAGGGAAGTGCGAATCGATTTGGTACTGTATAGGGTAATCTTGTTCTCCAGATTTTTTTTACATTTTTCTTGTAGTTTTTTCAATGACAACTATAGCAATATAGTAAAAGGGGACATGACTCTTAGATGTCTTGTATGATTTTGTTTGTACACATTAAGTTTGTTCTGCCGAACAAGGAATCGGCGCCTTGTTATCCTGAAATTTTCAAGCTCGAATATCTTTTGTCTCATCTGCTTTGAAACTCCCGCCACTTCAACCCGCTCTGCACCTTGTTATCCCGAAATTTCAACCCGCACGAAAACTCCCTCCTCATCCGAAATCGGTCCCGCAGCCCAGACGCATGAAATCCCCCTTCTACCCCTCAGCCGGAAATGCCAGCTCGACGTCGCGGTGTCAAAACAGGTGGTGGTACGCTGGTAACTTACCTTACATTTCGGACAAGCGCGTACCTAAGCCATGGCTCCCCTTACCTTCCCCTTCGTCCCCCATTCGTATACCGAGGCTGCCAAAACCCATGAAACCCCACGCTCCTCCGTCCGCCTCCCGACCGCCGTCCAGCTGGAGGCTCTTCCCCGACGATGTCATCCACCAGAACATCTCACCGTCGCTCATCTACCGCACTGGATGAGGATCCATAGTCGATCACGTCGTCCCGCCGGATCAGCCGCCCGTCCTCCATGTCCAAGGAGCTGCCCCGTTGTTCACCTTGTCTATCACACCACCTCTATCCCCACAGTGACGTCTTGACCTGCCCCACCGGAACCGCAGCACCCTCACCAATTCCTCCGATGAAGCCGAGTCCCACTCGACGCCACCAAGGAGGTTCTACACTCACCGCTGCATTTTATCTTTTATTCGATCTCATGGGGCTGCCAGTGCTCGATATCGAGCAGCCATGGCGGGTCTCCACCGATGACGCCGTTGCCGGCCACTTCATCCATGGCGTCTTTCCCCCATGTCGTTGCCTCCTCGGCGGCGACTTCCACACTGGCACTAGCTGTAGCTGCTCCGTCTCTCGCTCGCACTGCAGCTCTTTTCTTGCTTTCAGTCGCGCTACTGCACTGCTCTTGCTATCATTCATGCTGCTGCTCTTCTCTGCTATTGCTGTCAGTCGCATTGCTGCTCCGCTCTTGCTCTTGTTCGTGCTGCTGCTCTGCTCTTGCTCTCGCTCGCGCTGCTGCTGCACGACCTTCGGCAATTATAGGAGTTGCTGCTTTAGCACTTGCTCGCGGTGCTGCTGCATGACTTGCTCTCTGCCACTTTATTCCCTACTAGAGCATCTGCTGATTTAGATCACTGCTTCTATACTACTAGTGCTCGAACGCTCTAAACATCTATTGCAATGCTTTGCTACTAGTTCAATCAGTTTCGACAGTAAAATTCAGTTTCGACTGTAAAGTTTAGTTTCCTCAGTTAAGTTCAGAGTGAACAGAATTTACAACATTTGTCGGAGCGGCCGTGGTGCGGCTGATTTGTTTTACATCTAGCACTTCTTGGTGATGTATTTTACATCATCTATTACAGATGATATTAGAGTCCCACTTCAAATTAACATTGTCTGTCTTGTCCTGCTTTATCCTCGCCGCCGTATGATACGTCTCCAATGTATCTATAACTTTTTATTGTTACATGCTATTATATTATCAACCTTGGATGTTTTATATGCCTTTATATGCTATTTTATATGATTTTTGGGACTAACCTATTAACCTAGAGCCCAGTGCCACTTTCTGTTTTTTTCCTTGTTTTAGAGTATCGCAGAAAAGGAAAAATCAAACGGAGTCCAATTGACCTAAAACTTCACGAAACTTATTTTTGGAAGGAAGGCAACCAGGGAGACTTGGAGTCCATGTATGGGAAGCAACGAGGAAGCCACGAGGCAGGGGGCGCGCCCACCCCCTGGGCGCGCCCTCCACCCTCGTGGCTCCCCTGACGTACTTCTTCCGCCTATATATCTCCATATACCCTAAAACGATCAGGGAGCACAATAGATCGGGAGTTCCGCCGCCAGAAGCCTTCGTAGCCGCCGAAAACCAATATAGACCCGTTCTGACACCCTGCCGGAGGGGGCAATCCCTCTCCGGTGGCCATCTTCATCATCGCGGTGCTCTCCATGACGAGGATGGAGTAGTTCTCCCTCGGGGCTGAGGGTATGTACCAGTAGCTATGTGTTTGACCTCTCTCTCTCTCTCTCTCTCTAATGTTATTGATTTGGCACGATCTTGATGTATCGCGAGCTTTGCTATTATAGTAG